>NW_021940291.1:3030816-3581096 GCF_001715985.3 Manacus vitellinus | reverse complement strand
CCGGAACGCCCAGGGGAGGGGGGTGGGATGTGCAGGTGTGAGCGCACCTGGCTGCCGCCGTGCCCCGGGGTACGCGCTCCCAGCGGTGGCAGGTGAGGAGAGGCAGACAGGCCGCAGGGACTTTGAACCTTGGGCACACAGGGGACGGTGGCAGCAAGGTTAAAACACATCGCAGAGAGGCAGGAAGAGCCAGGCGACAAAGCGGAGCTGTCACCGGTATCGCGAGGGACCTGTGCCAGCCCCTGTGTTCATCAATGACCTAGAAAAGGCGGGAGTGGTAACATGAGAAAGCCCGCTCAGTGCATTTCAGTAAGGCTTTGCTGGCTCCCAGCTCAGACCTGTGACACCACGATCCGTATAGGTGCTGCTGCACGGGGATGCTACAGCCAAGGACGGAGTTAAGTGCTCCAGGAAAAGCTGGGGTCACCCGGAGTGTGGTTTAGGGACAGAGTGGATGAGACAGGCAAGGGATGCCCCTAGGCTTCTTACTCTGGTCCTCTGTGCCAGCCGGCAGAGCCAGGATGGGTGCCAGGTGAGGAGTCCTAGCTGGTGCCTTGGCTTGGCCATAGTGGTAGTTGCAGCAGGAGAGGGGGATTGACAAAGCCAAGGGATTCAGGGTGTGGAAATCTCCACCTGCTTCTTTCATTGAGGGTAGCAGTACTGGAGCCAAGCATGGTTCTGGGGGGTTCTTGCTGGTCTGATACTGGGGAGAGAGAAGGATCAAAAAGCCAGGAAGTGGGATGTTAGCTATCTTGGGATAGAAGGAGGATGTTAAGCAGGGAAAAGACAGGCTGCAAAGAGAGGTAGGAAAGGATGGATGTGCCTGATTTGGGACAGGTTAGTAAAATAAAACAGAGCAGACCACCTGAGGACATGGCTGTGGAGGAAAGAAAGAACCCGTGCATGCAGTGCGGAGAGTGCTGCAGTACAATAATATTTCCTTTTTCTTCCAGATAACCAAAATAAATAATCAGAAGAAAACAGGAGGCAGGAAAAACAACATCATTGAGAAGAGAGAGGACTTTGCTCAATTTCACACCAGTTTCAGACATCATGCCGGTATGGGGCATCAGGATGATCTTGTGTAGACCTCCCTTTCTGGCCACTGTTGGAGAAGAGGACACTATACTAGTGTCATCTTCTAACAACCAGGAATGGTTGTTATTGTGAGACACACTGCAGGCTAGCTTCAGAAGCTGTGAGCTCAGAAAGCTCTTAAGCAAGATGTTACTTACATATGTAACTCCTGGTAAGTCTTTTCTGTGAACCTGTCCAGACTACAGCCCACATAACTTCCAGCCAGCCAGTAGCAAAGTGTTCCTAATGTTCAACTTACCTGATCTGTGTATGAAGAATCACCTTCTGTTTGACTGAACCCAGATCCCATTTCATTGATTCCCCTCACTTCTTGAAATGAAAGAGATAGTGGTCATCTAGTGCAGCCTCCTGCAGAGTCAGCATTGAATTTAGGCCAGGTGGCTCAGGCCTTTGTCCAGGTAAGGGTGTGAAAATGCTCCAAGGACAGAAATTCCACAGCCTCTCTTAGCAGCTTATTCCTATGTTCTTGCGGTGAACATACTTTCATTATATCAAGTTAGAAACTCCCTTTTTCGATTTGTCACCCTTGTCATATGACCAGATATTGAGTTGATGCATCATGTTGCCTGTGGTATTAGCATATTATCACATACATCTGTTGATTGCAGGCAAATACATTATTGAAAAAGCATGTTTTATTATAGTAACTTGCAGAGCTCTATTCTAAAAATAAGATCAAGATGAAAACTTAGTCTAGATTCATACAAGTTCACAAGCTGACTTGTGTTGGGCCTATCAGGGTTTATGATTTAGATCCCTGGAGGAAGAATGCCTCCAGGCATCATTCATTAATAAGATTACCAGATTCTTCTGATTTTTCCTTTCTTTTTTTTGTTTTTCCAGGCTCTGGTTCCAGTCCTCCCTGGCTGATCTCGGCCACTTTTCTATTACATATCATTCATTGCTCTCTAGAGGCACTGTGGGGAAGAAACCATTTGAGGTAAAATTAGGAATTTAAGGCCACAATATCAGGAACTCAGCTAAAGGTTGTGAAATATGTTCTTCAACAACATTAAGGGTCTAATAAAAGGTGTGAGACTTGAGGCCCCCTTCGTTGATAACTGGGTAATTCAAGGAGACGTGGTTCCTGAATACTGCAAGTTTGAATCCACATATGGCAGCTTTATAGAAATCTGTTACTGATGTTTCTTGCTCTGTCTGCATCCCCTGGGAACACTTTGGATGAATTCATTAATTTTTTTTCTGCCTTGGGAGAGCAGTGGTATATATTTTAAAGTATGTCAAAATCTGTATATACACTTTCACAGAAACATAGAATCACAGACTGGTTTGGGTTGGAAGGGACCTTAAAGATCATCTAGTTCCAACCTTCCCATCGTGGGCAGGGACACCTTTCACTAAACCAGCTTGCTCAGAACTCCATCCAACCTGGCCTTTAACACTTCCAGGGATGGGGCATCCACTGTTTCTCTGGGCAACCCATTCCAGTGCCTCACCATCTTCACAGTGAAGAATTTCTTTCTAGTACCTAATCTAAACCTGCCCTCTTTCAGTTTAAAATTGTTACCCTTTTTCCTATCACTACATGCCTTTGCTATTTCCAGAGTAAAATCACTGAATATGAACATCCTTTCTACGTCCTTTCCTTTCTTTTCAGCCCTTGCCCTTACAACCCAGCTTCACCCTGTCAATGGCAACATCCAAATCTTTTCATTTTCTCTTTTTTCCACTTCTGTTACACACATCGTCACCCCTTGCACAACTTAGGTCTGCATGTTTCCCTGCACTGTTTCAACCCTTCATATGCTATAACTTTTCAACAAAACATGGAGTAGGAATCTGCAAATAATGCTGGAAACACTATATAATAATAATAATAAGAATAAGAATAATAAAGAATATATTCCATCAGTCACAATTAGATCCAGTGCCTAGGAGGTTACAGAATCACATCTGGACTTCAGGCTGCCTTGTACTCTAATGATCTATTTCCTATTTTCCTGAGAATTGAATACAATTGAATTTGATGGCTTAGAGGCTGCTGCTGTTTCAGGAAACTTAAATGAGGTACAATGCATAGAAAAGCCTGCTAGTTATGACTTTTTCATCATGGCCTGTACATTTTATAAAGGGCAAGCACAATCTATAAAAGCTGCAAGGCCAGACCAGAGCCAGAGCATTTGAGGAGCATTGAATTTCAATTATTAAATCTTGGTTAAGAAAGTTCATAAGCCATAATGCAAAACATGTAATATGCCTTTTAGCATAATTTTGCAGCTCTGCTCAGAACAGCTGAGAATAAAAACCACAAAAGGTTTCATGGTAAGACAGATTAATTTGCAAGACAATTTCAGAGCAATTCATTTTCTGATTATACTGAAATATAGGTTATGCAACCAAATAGTTCTTCAAGACTGTGCAGTGCAATTCCCATCCAGCAGTGGCAAGTGCTTAAGAGACTAGAAATCAATACCCTGATTCTTATAGGTAGAAGAATATGTTAATCAGATGATAGGGAAATACAAAATATGAAAGAGGTCCTGGAGGCATTAGGCAAATCCACGTTCCTGGAAAATTTTCAGTGCCATTACTCCAAAACTACAATGCTTTTTCAGAGGATGGAAAAACTTCACTAAGGAATCATTATGGAATATTTGTTCAAATTGGGGAAAACAACTTTCAACTGTTGGATTCCCAAACAACACGGGAAAAAGCCATTTCAGGAGAACAGTACTAATGATTCCAAAAATAGCACAAGAAGAGGAACAGATTCCTTTGTCCTTGGCTAACTCAAGGAGATTTGCTGAGGTCCCCAATTGCTGCAAATTTGAACCCACAAAAAATGGTAGACTTCACACACTTCCAGATAGCTTGCCTTCAAAAGGAATTAGAGAGAAAAAGGGAATATATGTAATGGGTTACTTAATGTCAGTAATTCAGTAAAGAATAAAAATATTAGTATATAACAGAACTCTCCAATAATTCGGAAGAGAAGAAATGGCCATGCACAGCTAATACCTGTGTCATGCTGTAGGATGAAAGAGCACTATAAAGAGAGGATCAAACATACAGAAAGATTTGCTTTATTTTCGAGTCTCAAGTCCAAAAGTTGTTTACAACAAGAAGAGGACAAAATAAAAATATTCAAGTCAAAGAAAGACCAAATATTACCTTACTGGATAAGGAAAGCAAGCAAGATAACAAAAAGATCATTATTGTATTATTTCAAAATTAAAATGCAGTTGATGGGATTTAATACATACCAATCAATTTTTTTTCCATGTTCATCCATGTCAGGGCAAGTAGAAATCAGCTTGATTTATTCAAGATAAATTTGAAGATAGAAATAAATAGAAATATTCCCAAATATAATGAGGAGCAAAACTGCTAGGAATGTCATGGCATTTCCTTCATCACCAGTTTCTGAAGGCTGGCCCAGACAAAGCTTCTGGCAGGGAGATTCTCAGTATACTTATTTTGGTTTAGATCAGGAACTATGAAGAGATGACCTCACAAGATCCCTTTTAGCCTGGATTTCTATGAAAACAAAAGCTGATTCAAAATGTTAAGAATTTTAGAAATAGGTGGATGTCTAAAATTGTCATTGCATGATATGTACTAAAGAACACCATTACTGAGCGGCTGACTAGTTCACAGGAAGAATTCATGGCAACCATTTGAATTTAAAGATTTCTGTTATTTGCAAGGAGAGGAAGGACAATCCCTGATGTAGTTAAGAAAGATAAGCAACTTGCACAATGGTACTCCTAATGACATGACTAAATATAGAGCCCATGCTCATTCCAGACCTGGAATGTTTTCAGTCAAAACTCATAATCCACAGAAGCCAGGAGAGCTTGACACAATGTAAGGCGGCAAGAGTCACAAGATAGGTACAAAAGTTAGGCACACCACCTGCAAGGCATCACTCAGTTCCAGCCTAAGTACTTTCCAGGACAGAATTAATACGTATTAATACAACACCAAATAAATCTTGAACAGAACTGAAAAGGTACTGTCACCAATAGACTGTGGTTTGGGTTTTTTGTAAGTACGACATTAAATGAAACATCTTTTGCATTTTGTGCACAGGACAATTTATGCTGTGGGGAAGGTGATGGCAAATGTTAGACAAAATAAGACTTTCAGAGCCTGTTTCCCTTGCAATAGATTGAGAAGTTTCCCTAAATTTCCATGGGACTAGTGTCAGGCAGTAAAGTTCTATGAGCACCAGAAGATAAATATAGCTGATAAAATAAGAAAGATTAAATAATGGTAAATCCATTGTTGAGGGATTTCCAAATACGGAAAAAGGAATTATTCATTTTCCTGGCCACTGGAAAGAATATAAACAAGTTCAAATTGTATCCACAGTTCCTTTGAGGAAGATATGGAGCATGACATTGTACAAGAATAGTTTTCAGGCTCACTGTGTCACTGTGATCTGACTGATGACTGCACACAGGCATCAGCCGAGACAGTGACACTGCTGAGCAAGACAGATGGGAAAATGACATTGAGAAGGCAACACTCGTGCTGCATAACAAATCCAAACTTCTCCTTCCAAACCATGCTGAACTCTCCTAGGAGTAAAAAAAAAATGGTAATTCTCTTTACTTAAAAGGTTTTGTTTTCCAAACCACTGTCAGTTTTTAAAAGTATGTTCACGCTGCAAGTACCCTTTCTGCAATTGAGAAGATAGCTTCAAAATAATTCTATTTTCCTTACAAATTTCCTTCCCGTTTAAAGATATCCTACTGTTTCGTCTTTTAGATGCATATATCTGAATATATCTAATTACCTCTCTCACCAGAATATCCAATTGTCCTAAAGAATTATAGTCATAGAATCGAGTTAAGCATGTCCCCTGAAATACACAAAAATGCATGCAAAAGCAAAAATGAATGAATGCATTTCCTAATTACTAAGTCAATTTACAATTTCCTGTCACACAAGCTTTTATGATTACTATATTTAACACAGTCCTATCGCTTCTTCTCTTCATTTTCTCTCTTTTGCATTTCACAAAGTCTCAATAATTTACATACCCAGCACCTAGGATACTCAGACTAAGATGTATTAATTAATTAATATTTAATTAAGAATTAAATAAATAGTCATAATTTTGTCATGGCACGTCTTATCATTCTAAACAGAGGTGGCAATAGTCAAATTGCTGCAAAGTGTTCAAGTTACTTGTAGAAGGGAGAAATACAGAAAAACAATTATGTGCCAAAGTCACTTACAAGATCATTTCCAGAAATGAAAATTTGTGGGTCTTTTTCTTATTTTTTTGTCAAAGGACGCTGTAAGCCTGGCAGCACGGAGAAGCCCTCAG
Source organism: Manacus vitellinus (assembly GCF_001715985.3). NCBI lineage: Eukaryota > Metazoa > Chordata > Aves > Passeriformes > Pipridae > Manacus > Manacus vitellinus. The sequence goes on along the minus strand of NW_021940291.1, from coordinate 3,574,699 downwards.
TTCTTCAATATTGATATACCTGCAGCTGTCAACATTTGGTTTGTTTTAAAGCAGAGACTTGAAGTCATTTCCATATTTATGAACACAAACAGGCTCACTGTCATCCCATGGCTATGGACACCTGAGTATGAAGAAGATCCTTTTTTAAGGAACAGGACAAATGGAAAGACAGACATTACTGACCTCTGAGACTAAAAACTTCAAAATTTTAAATCAAACTGTTCAATTCTCTGATGTTTCCTCACAAATTTTGTGTTTTATTTCCTTCCCCAACATGAGATACCTCACTCCTTTATTCCCATCAAAGCTTTTTTTCCTCCAGCTTTGAGTCCATGACTGTTATTACCCCTTTTTTCCAGGCCCTCTGGCAACTACCATTACCATATTTGCCCCCTTTTTTTGGAATATTTTACATACCACATTCAAGGCAAGCAGAATGTCACATATTCCCAACCATATTCACTAAGACATTTTTTCTAAAGAAATTAAAGACCCCTGAATTCACTATCCAGTCTTCTCCTGAAGTTTGTTCTTCATTTGCTCTGCAATACCCAAAACCTCACCCCTGATTCCCCTTAATAGTAATACAAACTAACACGTTCAACAGGATGTTTTCAAATTTGAATGTGTCAAAGCCTTTGATGAAGCAGATTTTTACTTCATTTTTCTTAATAAACCCATAAATAGCTTGCTGCTGCTCGGTAGATCACTTAACACATGTCTAGGCATACTAATAGCAATCCCCAAACAAGACTCCAGACAAGATTCAATTTTAGCATCTTCTACCCTATCTTTCCAGAGATGTTACTTTCTCAGCATGCTTCTGACTCACCAAGGTGTCAGCCCTCTTCCTAAATAAGCTTTTGCCAGGCAGAACAATCTCTTCTGGCTGTGGTCTCCCAGTTCCTCTTTCTAAGACCTTTGCAGGAGAATCTGCTTGGCTCCAGAAGGAGATAACTGAGAGTTAACCATCCTCCTTGATTTTTCTGGTAACATGAAGTGTACATACCTCATCACAGCTTTTCAGTATCTGACTTCCTTCTGGTTTCTTCCTACTTTCTTGTACAATCCTAGAAAGTGTGCCTTCTTGACAATCCCCTACATCTCTTCTTGCCTCTTCCTATGCCGGGCTCAGGTCATTCCGTGGTTTTACAGTCTCCTGCTACATACCTGCATCCCTTCCACTCCTGGCTTCAATGATTTGCAACAGCAATCAGTCAGTTTGCAAAGGCAATGCAATAAACCATCTGTATGTGAGCATGGCATAACCAGTAGCTATAGTAACAGGAAAGCACACTTTAAACAAAAAATGAAAAACAAACAAAAAAATATGAGCGATATCGCTCATCTTTTCCTCCATCCCCAAATATTGCATGGCTCCATAAATATCCCCTTGTGTTCCTTCACCTAATTACATCTTCCCCCTAGCCCAAAAGAGAGTGAGATACAAATAAAACTTTATTTTGCTTGGTTGAAGGAGGAAAAATAAATAAATAATAACATACAACAAAACTAGAAAGAAAAGCTTGTCTCTTTCCAGAAGAGAAGAAAAAATAAATCTGTAAGTTGCAAATCCAGGACAGGCAAAATTGTCACTATCCCTGTTCTGCCTTATTTGCTGATACAGGATCAGCCTTAGGACCCTTGTGGGCTGTGAAATTAATTTCCATTGCTCCTTTTTTTGTCTTGTTTCCTCAGTAATCTCCCCTGCCTGCAATGAACCATCAGCATGACCACTGTCTCTCAGTTCCATCTCACATGTAAGGGTACTGCATAGTATTTATTCTTACTCCTCAAAAAGATGGATGGGGTGCAGATGTGAGGCTCACACTTTTGAGTTACAAATGGGTCTTCAGGGCAGCATTGCCAAAGGCTTCATCCAGGGCTGAGGCATCATTGACTGACTGCCCCAATCCCCAAATCCTGAGCATGGGGGTGGGTTCACAGGGCCTTGGCACCCAGCATGGGAGCCAGCCCTGGGGATGCGAATTCTGAGGAGCCTCCCTGCTGTGCTGGACACACACACACACAAACAGCCCCTGTAAAGCAGCTCCCACCTGAGGCAGCTCTGTGGGTGCAGATCCCCAGGGATCCAACTGGGAGCAGTTTGGGAAGTTAGCAAGGGTTGGACATTTTCCCCAGCATGGTGCTGTGCTGTCTACAGAGATCACTTCAGACTCTGCAGCAGTAAGGCCACGTGTTGGTACTCGTGACACATCTCACTGCTACACAGAGCTGGAGAGCAACTTCTAATAATGCAGAATAGCATGGGGAACTTTTAAAACACAGATATGAAAAGAACCTTCTGCAAGTTCTTGAGAAGAGCTCTTGAATCTGAGTGGACTGAATCAAGGTATTATAGAAAATATGGGGGTTTTTTAACCATTCCTCTAGAGCCTGTGTAGGTGGACTTCCACAGAAAAGACCAAAATAGACTCAGGGCCTCAGCTTACTTTAGCACTAAAAAGGTCAGCAGGGTGCAAAACATTGTTCAGTAAATTATAGCACTTATACCTGTGTCACACATTTTCATTCCTGCTTTTTGAAATACGCATGTCAAAATAGATAAACAATACAGACTCAGTTCATACCCCAGAAAATTATTTTATATAAATTAAAAGAAACGAACTTTGTTTACTGCAGTATTACCTTCCAAAAAATTATTTTTTTCTTATTTGACACTTCCTTCCTTGAGGGAGTAGAACTATTCCATATATCTCTTAAATGCATACAAATTTGTTAATGTTCTCAATAAAACCCACCTGAAATAGATTTCCTTCTAATCAGTGAAGTAAGTACCCATGCAATAATTATTATTATGCCTGATTCAATTTTATACATTGACATCTCTCCATTGTTCTTGATTAATGGTTAAAACTCTCTAAGGTTGTTATAAAACACTGTTATAAATAACTTTTATTATTTAGATACATAATAAATGTGATCTCTACAAATGATGAATTATATCCCACTCCTTAATTACAGAGTCGTCTGAAATCTAATTTAAATAGTAGCTAAGCAGATTAAATTTAAAAACAAGAACAATAGCAAGGCAGTTGGCAAAATGATAAATGTATGGAGTTCTTTTCTAAGCACTGTATAGTTTTTCCACAGACTGTTTTGTAAAGTATAATCTTTCTCAATATCTTATTAGACCGCTGTAATCTGGATTTACATATTGATTCATTCTGTTTCAATGTCAATCAAAACATGAAAATTTAATAAAAAACAACTCTAATTGTTCCTCAGAGACTTAGCAATAATTACTCACATGCCATCTCTCAGTGAAGGAGATGTCTTTAACATGCTCTGTTTTCCAAGCATAACAATTGTACGTTTCTTTTGGGCACTGTGTACTTCTCAAATCAGCATTTCACTCACCAAGATGTTGAAGGCTGCCTTAACAACATTTCACACAGGGGCTACACTTGATAAAATTGAAACTGTATTCTGTCAACAATAATTATGTGGGTGTTTTGCTCATTTCCTGCTATAGCTGTCCCATGGCAACAGAGTAAAAGCAGTGCTCATTTTTTAAATACATAAACGACTCCTTAGATGACACATTTCTGGCTCAGGTTTGGCAAAGGCACGGTGAAAACAAAGACTTTTTTGAGAAACTATCACAACTACTTCCACTATATGCAAATCTGTAGGGAATGTGCTAATTCCCAAGTGGAGGGTGCAGCTTTGGTCTGGTAGTAGCAGTAGTGGCCTGAGGCATTTCCAGAGATCAATAGCAAGGCAACATTTGCACTTCAGGCCATTCTCTCCACTTTTTGGTGGATTTCACAAGAAATGCCTGAACCAAAGGTCATTATTCCACTTAACCCTGCCTTTGGAGTTGTTGCTGCTAAGGAAAATCAGATAAAATCCAAGTTCCACTTTTTATCGGAATTATGTCCATCTCGAGTGCTGAAAAAACAGCTGGCAGTATTGATGATTTATTTTGTCATATAAACTCGGGAAAATAATTATTTTGGTACATGGGAAATTAGCTTTGCAATTTTCAGTTTTAACAGTTTTGAGAATATTTACTTTTCTAAGATAATTTTGTGGCTTGTGAATCAAGATGAAGATAAGTAGGTATTGTACAGACAGTTCGTAAAGCAGTTACAAGATAAATTAGGATACTGCAGGTTTTACCTTCAGATCTGTGAACATCTAAGCTCTGATGTAGTAAAACCTGATGGCACCTACAACTCCAGCCATTCAAATATTATCTTCACTGAGAAAATTAGCAAAAATGATACCATTAAGGTTATTTTTTTCTTACTGTGAGCACCCTGACTAAACTTGTTTCATTTAAGTTGATACTAATGTAACAAGAAACATCTGGAGATTAACAACGTGGATCAGATTCAGGCTGGATTTTTAGAAGGAACCATTTAATAACTTACCATATGTCCCTGGAAATATCCTTTCTTTTAATTTTAACATTCTAGAGGGATTTTAAGAACAAAATGTAGCACTATTCAAGTGTAAGATCCATAGATATATGTAAGATATATGCATTTAAGCTATGTCTATAATAGAGTTCAGTGCACAGCTGTTTTGCCCTAGGGAAAATAAACACAGCTCAAAGTAAGGCAACATATAATGTCAAGCTATAGATTGGTATATTAACAAAACCCAATGCTCCTGAAATGTTGAGAGTGAATCTTACACTAACCACATCAATTGTCTTTTGTATAGTCACATGGATGTAAAGGAAACCAAGAGTGTTTGCTATCAGCATCTGATTAACCACTGAATTCTAACCATAGTTTTGGAACAAAGAACAATTTCATTTGATGCCAACCATTGTCTGTAGCAGTGAAACAGCACAGTTTCCATTAGAGGACGATGAATTTTAGTTCTGATAAGATGTGGGGATGCAATGTTAACCTAAGCCAAATGAATATTCATATAGGAAAGTGAAAATAGGTGTCAAGGACTTGCTGCACTTAAGTCCTTGGTTACATGAAAACTGTACACCATTCAACAAAACAACAAGGTTTCTAGTGATTACTTTCCCCATATAATTTATTCATCTATTCCAGAGCAGTGTTTCGGGGCTTAATGAGTATTTGTAAAGCTCTGGCTGAAATGCACTCTGTAAATGCAAAACATTATACCATTTACAAAGAATGAAGTAGTGTAGATTACTGGTTCAAAAAAGCCACTAAAGCTCATCAACATGTGCATTTGAAGGGTGTATTACTTCACCAGCTAGGAAAGCCCCCTGTTAATGTCCTGTACAGTTGAAAGACTGTGTGCTTCCTTCCCACTGAATCCACTCTAATATGCAGAGACAAAGGAAAAGTTGAGGAACTTTGTCTCTTCTCTTATTTCGTCCCATTTCAGCCTTATTTTTCCCATATGGGGAAATCCCATTTCACATCTCAAAGAATTTCTAGGAGAATAAATAAACAATATTAAGCAGCAACAGTGCTTCCTTTGGAAACAGCTTTTCTTCATTTCTAAAAAGTTATAGTTGTCTTACTGACTTGGTCCAAATCTCTTCTCTTTGTCCTGTGAGTTCAAGCACTTTTATCACAGTCACTAACATCAAGAGGAGAGTGCTGGAACACCAGGATAGCTGAGCTCTTTTGGCCCATCTCTGCCACCTTGGCATCTTATTCATAGAATCATAGCATGGTTTGGTCTGGAAGGGAACTTAAAGACCATTTGGTTCCAATGCTCCCATGATGGGCAGGGACACCTTTCCCTAGACTAGGTTGCTCAGAGCCCAGTCCAGTCTGGCCTTTAACACCTCCCAGGAATGGGGCATCCACAACTTCCCTGGGCAACCTGTTCCTGTGCCTTACCACCCTCACAGTGAAGAACTGAAGTCATCTCTTGTTCCTTGCTTGCATGGTCATGTTTCTCCTTGGAAGATCATTAAATGTCTATTAAAAAATGAGATTTTCAACTGTTAATTTTCTTAAACTATAATTTTTTTCCTCTGTACTCTATGATAGTTCCATTATCACTAATAATAAAAACTCATTTAACATAATGATAGTAAAGAATAGTTCCACTAATTCTAGAGGAAATCCAGGACTTCATAAGACCAGGGTTTAGCATGAAAAGAGAAAGATTAGCCACAATAAAGATTCTAGGATTAAGTAACCCTTCTTTCCATGTTAAGTAACTGTCGCCCAAACACTTTTTCCTGTATCCTGCTGTGCACAATAAATGAGAAATCAGGAAAGGCAAAACCTTGGCTTTTAATATCTCTCACCTTTCTGCCCATTAGCCCATCTCTCCCACACCTGTCAGTGGTGGCTATTTCTAGAATGACTCTTACTTTGCTCATACATGGCTTCTACTGCATCTTGGGACACGGGAGAGGGAACAGTTTATATTTATATGGGTCAATGTCAATGTACAAACAAAAGATAAAGCTGTCAGTGGTTCATGGCAGACTCATGGACAGAAAAGGATAGACATTATTGCTACGTTCCTTTTATTAAATGAGCCAACTTGGAAGTTTAACGCCATTTTTCCTCATTAGCCAGGCATAGTAACTAGTTTGGCTAAAATAGAACCTAATAAGCAGGAGTCAGTGTGAAGACTGGATTCTGTTGGGAAGGAAAAATCAAAAAGTTTTAAAAAATTGCCCAGGAGAAACACGACTGAAATTCCAGATTATACCAATTTCCTCAGCAGTACTGTACTGTATATGCAGATAATATTTATAGAAACTAGCATCTCTCAGAAATAGGCATTATGTTAATTAAAATGTGTTATAGCCTAAGATTGCATTTTATTAATTCCTGTTTGCAAGAAGGTCATGTCTAATGATTTCCTCTCAGAGTTACTGGTTTTAGCAATTAGACCATTAAAAATTTTGATTCTTGTTTTACTTGTAAAGTTATTCAGATTCTTGCAAACGAGTGCCAATTCCCTGATCTTTCAGTGTTCTTTTTAAGTTTTTACCCCAGTGGGATTTTCTTTTTCTCAAGGGAAAACAGCTGCACATACAACATCAGGAACTGTAATTAATTTTGCATCAGTCTAGAGTAAAAGCCATGTGTCCAGATAACCAGGATACTCCAGCACTACAAATACCCAGGATAAATTACTGTAACAGCCCAATACCATTCTCAATTGCCTTATCACAGCTTTACCACAGCTGGTACAAATATATAATTCCTTGTGAAGACTCAATGTTGAATCACACTGTAAATGCATATTAAAATATGTATGACATTTACAGAAAATCACATATTCAAAGTGATTAAGGAGATGTGAATTAAAAAATAACACCACCTTTATTTAAATGCCTTGAGGAGTGGGAACATCCTGACCACTGTCAAGAGAGTGCGTTAAAATCTCATATTTTAAAACATTTTGGTAGCATGCAGAAACTCTGTAGAGAACATCAGAATGGTTAGATGGACAGGCAGAAACACAAAGACACGTTACCAATTTATCTGTTTGAATAACAGGCAATGGTTTGTCATGAATCTGTTCAGAATACATCTGTGTCTAGTATCACTAGTAGCACTAGCACGTAACACACAGCATATTCCACCCTTCTAAGCAACATTAATAAGTCTCAAACCCTTCTAAGTAATACTAATTAATCACATTACTGACATGAGTTCACAGAGGGATCAAACTGAAGGGAGCTAACCAGTTAAACACATGTAGTCAGTGCTGGGAGGAGTGGGGGGAGCTCAAGTTTCTTTGAAGTTCATCTCATCAGCTGTATAGATATCATGATTAATTCCTCTAGATTTACTGGGAGGACATCCAGTCTTGGAGGCACTGAAGCACATGCTCAACTTGACTTAGATTCAGCCTTTGAAGTCAATCAGGATGTTCACCCAGGTGACAGCAGGTATGTGAGCACATGCCTATAACATCAGGGTCTCACAGTCTCAATTGTCTCCCAGCATACAAAAAAAGGGCTCTATGACCTAATTCCATTCTCCTAAAAGAATCATAGAATCATAGAACCAGCTGGGTTGGAAGGGACCTCCAAGATCATCAAGTCCAATCCTTGATCCACTACCACCGTGGTTACCAGACCATGGCACTGAGTGCCACATCCACTCATCTTAAAAACCTCCAGAGACGGAGAATCCACCACTTCCCTGGGCAGCCCATTCCAATGCCTGATTACCCTCTCTGTAAAGAATTTCTTCCTAATATCTAACCTAAACCTGCCCTGGCAGAGCTCAAGACCATGCCCTCTTGTCTTGCTGATAGTTGCCTGGGAGAAGAGACCAACCCCCACCTGGCTACAACCTCCTTTCGGGGAGTTGTAGAGAGTGATAAGGTCTCCCTTGAGCCTCCTCTTCTCCAGGCTAAACAACCCGTCAGCCTCTCCTCATGGGACTTGTGCTTGAGTCCCTTCACCAGCCTAGTTGCTCTTCTCTGGACCTGCTCCAGCACCTCAATGTCCTTCCTGAGCTGAGGGGCCCAGAACTGGACACACTACTTAAGATGTGGCCTCACCAGCGCTGAGTACAGGGGAAGAATCACTTCCCTGAACCTGTTGGCCACACTGTTCCTGATAAAAAATCAGTCCTGTGCATCTTACAAAACATTTGGCCATGGCTGGCAGAGCTATGTAGTTCGTGGGGGGACGAATTACAGAACTTCACACCTATTTTGCACATGCTAAAGGTTACTCATTTAAGTTCCTATGTGTATTTGGGACAATCTCAGTACCCGTGGTGATTGAAAGCATCTTGTGATACCAGCACAGAACCCGGTTCTGTGTCCAGGGTTCATTCTTGTGGGTGCTTTTCAAGGTGCATCCTCCTCTAATTCAAACACGAGCTTAGGTCTCCCTAGTGATTAATGCAACATATTGGCACAAGAAGTGCAAATATCTGTAACCATGTCTCACCATGCCTGATGACCTGTGGACGAAGAGCAGGTACATTGCAAAAAGTGAGGACAAGGGGAGCAGAATGAGAAATGCACCTCCTCCCTGACAAAACAGAGATCCAGACAGATTTCCAACATTCTTTGAATTTTGCTAGTTTTACGTGTCCTGAATTTGTTCTACAGTTTAAAAACCCTCTTGTTTTGACATTTGCCTAAGCAGGAATGTCATTCCTAGCACCTCCTTTTGAGCTCCCGCAGGAAAGTCAGTCAGTGAAAGTAGCTGTCATCTAAAGAGGCAGCAAATCAATGTCAGAAAACTTGTTGATCAACTTCCTGCATTCCTTTTCCCTTAAGAAATGCTTTTTCAAGGAACAAGAAAAATCAGATGCATACCAAAGGTCACAGTCAATGTTTTCTAGAAAATTTTAAACTTAAGCACCTACTAAGGCTTTGTTCACATAAATAACTATCAATGTAACTAAATTCCTTCAGCAACTTACTTGGTAGAGTGCTATACTCCTGCTATGGTGACATGTCAGATAATTTAAGACAGTCTAAAAAGATAGGTGTATTGTTTTTACCAAGAGCAAGGGCACATGACTGAGGACATAGCTGCTGTTATGACAGCAGTGCAATCAACAGCTGAGGCAAGCTAAGGGCACAGGTACAGCTTGTTACCAAAATCACATGATTAAAGTGCCCAGGCCAGCAGCACAGCAATGGTGAAAAGATTTAGGGGGCTAAACAGCATCTACACTTTACCTGTAAGTGAAAAACAGTTGCTGTTCTTTCCCCAAGCTTGTGTGGCATTTCTCAGTCCTTGCAGGTGACCTGGGGCACTCAAACATTTCACTGCCAGTGACCTAAGTTCTCTTCTCCCTTATCCCCTTCCTTCCTCCCCTAAACTGACCTGAAGTGAATCCTGCCTCCAGATTTGACCTATACCTTGAAGCAGCTTCCCAAAACAATGCAGTTGCAAAATATACAATTGTTATCTGCAGATAAGGCCCAGTGTATCCTACAAAGCTTTAATACTATAGTTTGTCAGATAAGAATGTGAAAAGAAATCCAAACCTTATCTCCTGTGTCTACATTGGCAAAATTACAGAATATTTTGTTGGTATCCAGGGAAGTGGGGAAATAAGCCCAGCAGAAAAATTTCCCTGTGTGACATGCTGCATCTTCCATATGGCCTTCTCCTATCCTGGCTGCACCAGCGCAGGCAAACTAATAATACTTACGAGTGTGAGATATGCAGGTTTTATAACAGCATTCCAGTGGGTGTAATTGCAACTAGTTTTAAGACAGAACTTGGCAGGTTTAGGAAATAAACTGAATGCTGTTGTACCTGTGATAGTAGGCTGGATGCAATGATCCAAAAGGCCCTATATTTCAAAGTAAAAAAGAAAATGAATGCACTGAAATCATGCAAAAAAAAAAAAAAAAAAAAAAAGAGCCAGTCCTCAGAAAGAACAAGAGCAGAACAAAACTAGTTACACATTAGCCAGCACACGTGGCTTACGTGGCTGGATTGCTGGAGCTCCCGGAGAGAAGAGCATGAGCCAACAGGGCCAGGGCATTCACTGCCACATAATATCTCCTTTGCAACACAGAATAAGAAAATATTGCAAAACAGGGAGGAAAAAAATGGGGGGGAAAAAAAAAATAAAAAAGCAGCCTTTCTCCATCCCCACCCTGTTTCCCAGGCACATAGCAATCTTGGAAAAAGAGGGAGAAGGGAGATAATATTTTCAGGGATGGCAATGCATCCACAATTCCTAGCAGCAGACAGACTGAACAGACTATTACTTTTGGTGCTGTAGAGACCTCAGTTGCACTCAAGGTACGACTGACAGTGTGCCGTGAAAACGTGCTGATATCATTCTTACCTGGAAGAGAAGATGCCTTTCAAAGGACAAGATAGACACAAAGCAAGAAAAGAGATGGGAAGTAATTTATCAAAATGGCGAGTCAACATCCACCAGAGGCAAATGCAGCCTCCTGAATGTACGTAAGTGCCCTGTCTAGTGCCTAACTTTCCTGTCTTACTTTCCTGCCCTTTACCTCACATTCTTCAAACCAAAACGCACTAAGTGGAAATCCACTTCAGCAGAAATCCACTTCAGTGAGACTGTGGTGGGTATGAGGACCCAGGGGTAGATGCAGAACAACACAGAACCTCTGAACCAAAGAGCAATATGTGACTTGTTCTGCAGAGGATGTAACATTAACCCAGCCTTTGTAGGAAAAGGGGTCTGACATCCCCTGGAGAGAGTTACACAACTCTAACTGTATTCCATAGGCCTGGAGGTGGAAAAGGGAAGATAATAGTGTATTAATTCTGAGAAACAACAGTTTTCCTCATCCTAAAAACCTGGTTGGATATTTCAGACATTCTGAAAAGCAGGGAGAAGCTTCTTGCTTTGAAACAAGCAATATTTCTGCTGTTTTCACTGAAGAGTGAACCCTCCTCCTTGAAGTCCTTCTGCAAGTTGCCTTATCATTTCCACTGAATGAGATTTCAAATCTTGAACAGAAAAGAATTAGATGCAACTTAAGGCCACCTGAAACTGCCAGTATCTGTGGAGTGGCATAACAATATTCCTCTGTGGATAGGAGAGAAATTTAGCTATAAAAGAATGTATGCACTGTGGATTATTTGTGAAGTTTGTGCTTTACTAAAATTGCTTTGCAAAACATTCTGATTTACATTTGGTGGCATTTTTCATCCAAAGTTGTCATTGACATAAATATTTAGTATACTCCAGCCAAAAAAACCATAACAGAAAATTAACATGCAAGGCAGAGAGCAAAGGACCAATTCAAATCCCCTTGGAATTTTCTTAGGAATCAAAAGCCACTTGGAGTAAACATTTGCCAGCTCAACAATTTGAAATGTCCTATACACATCTCTCTAATAGCCTCTGTAATAATTGACAGAGCACAATACCTAGAAAAGATGCCAGCTCATCACAAATATGAGGCTGTTGAGAGGATTAAGCATAATCCTGTCTCACCAATAAATAAAGAAAATAAGAAACAGAACTGTGTTGTGTTGCATAGCATGGAGTCAAAGATACACTTATGACAAGCTTTTGGTGGTTTTTTTTTCCCAATAGAGCTTCACTGAGAAGGTCATGCATGAATTCTGAAAAAAATGGCACTATTACTGAGGAATGCCAGGGAAAGCAGGAAATAATCTTTAATTAATTTGTGAGGAACTTTCATTTGGCAGACACAGTCTGCCAAATAAAGACAGAACAGTAGCTTTCTTATTAAGCTGATAAAATCGACCAAAAGTGAAGAAATCCCATAGTCAAAAAGCATTAGAACAATGGATTTTTACTAGGAGACGTAATAGAAATCCACAGGGAATCCTGGCAACACTCACTGGATTTTTCGTCCTGAAATCAAAGGTATTTCTGACAGGCATGTAAAGAAAAAAAACTTTACATATTCTGCTCTTCTGGACTTTGACTCAATATTTGATCCTAAACACAGTAAAACTCAAGTAGATTCAAACTTATTAATTCATTCTAACAATTCAAAGTACCACACTTTGTCTTGTCTTATCTCTATTATTGTCTCTTTGGAATTCCATTTCCAATTGCCACCTCCAGTTCCCATCGGCTTGTAGAGGTATTAAGAGATATTTTTGTAATTTGTAAAATGCTGGGAAAACTTGTGATAATAGACACTTCATAAATGTAAGGTGTTATTTTAGTGAAACTGGGACAAACTGCTAGTTTCAAACATAATTGCATACAATGAAAAAACTGGAGCATCCGTAGGAAACTGGGACATGGTACGTGTGAGGTGCTAATATTTATCCTAATGTGGCAGGTTTGACTCTGCTCATAGGAGTGCACCCTTATATTTAGGGGTGTGAGCAAAAGAGCAAAATTGCTTCCTGGGAACAGGAAGCAATTCAGCAAATCAGTGTGTTTGTTTTTCACATCCACAAGCCAAAATTTAAATCTCACTTAAGCCTAAAGGGAAACAAGTTGGGCAATTTCAGCATAATCCCTTCCGAAATGTATTCTCTTCACATGAACACTGCTCAGCACAGTAGCAGCTCTGTGCAGAAGAAGTCTCACACTGAAACATTAGAACTGCTACAGTTTAGGTTAAGAAGGAAAGTCTTTATTGGCAGCCTTTATAATAATATCCTATATAAATTCATAAATAATCTTAGCATATTGACATCCTGGAAAGGAAATGTGGAAAACTTGCCTAGGAGCTGCCTGCATTAATCTTCATTCTATCCTGTACTGGCATTTTTCCCAGTTTCCTATGCCCGAAGTTCACAATGTCTGTTTTTAAAGGAACACACTGACCCTTATAGAGAAGAGCTCAGAAAACCTGATTTGCTACTAGTTTTATTTTTGCATCCTCTTTTCCTACAAGAAGTAGGTTTTGAAGGGCAGCTTCTAACAAGCCTATGCAAAATAGGCTTAATGTGAAAAAATTCGGCGTGCAAATCAGATGACTAAGGAATGTGGATTTATCGCACCACCAGGCCTTATGGAGAGAGAATAAAGTAACTGTGTGCCATGAAGCTAAAGCTTACGGTCCAGCCTCACTAATATGTACCAACACTGGCCAACAGCTTTTTGTCATGGGCTTGGAGCAGCCACGCAGGAGCTTGTCCCAGTAAAGGTCACAAGAATGTTTTCAGCCACAGTCTGCAAACTCCTTGCCGTAACCAACAGTGATTTTGCCTTTGTGAAGTGGACTTGATACAGAGACTCTTAGAACCCCCTCTGACTGAGGAAAGGAAAAGGTGAGACAGAGCCAGGCTGCTGATAGCTGCAGTGCAGACACACTGGAAAAATAAAGCATTGTGTGCTGTGAGACAAGGAGGTTCAAGGATTTCTGTACAACAGAACCACTTCACTCATCCAGGAAACTGTCACAGCAAAACACTTCTTGTGGACATGCAGATCTACTGGCAAAACAGAGCTCATATTGTCATCAGAAAAACACACTCTCTCTCTATGAAACAATCTGACTAGATAACAGCTCATGTTTCAGAGGTGGACCTCTACCATCAGTTTAGGAGCCCAGAGTTCACCCTTCTTCTCAACAGAACACGAGCACACCATTAAATCTCATTATCTTGATCTGACTTGTCTGCATCTATGAGAAATCGAGGGTCCTGGCACTTGGGTTTGGGAGGAGACTGCTCTGTGGTCACTGTCCTAATGCTGCCAAGTGCAAAGTACCCAGCTCCTCTTCTGCTGAAGTCTTCCACCTGTGTAGTGCTGAGCTTTCTACCAGCATGTGCACCCCTTGCAAAGCTTAATGCAACACATCTAAAAGGACACTGGCAAGACTGGAGCATCACTGCCTTCTCCAGTAAATGCGGAAGACAGGCAGGCAGGCAGGCGGGCAGACAGGCTTCATCTCCTTGAAACCCTTTGTTAAGGTAACAGGGCTTGATGAGGTGTCCTGTTGAGATATAATTGTCATGTTCTCAAACTGCAGAGACTGTGTCACCAAGTCAGAGGAAGAAATAACACAAAGTCTAGTTTTGGGGTATGTGTATGAATCTAGAGGCTCAATTGACATTGTCTATCAATAAGCCTGCCTCTGACTATCCCAAAATGTCTTTCCAAGATCTTATTTTCTACTCAACAGTGATGGTGTGAATTCATTTTGGTTTATCAGGCACCATCTGAGATGAATACATATTTTCCATACTAATCAGCTCCAAGGTTAGCAAAGGATACTGCCTGCTGCTCTCGCTTATCTAAGCTAATTTATTGAAATTAAGTTAGTTTACCTGCTGACCTACATGAGATGCATTCAGGGTATTCTCCAATAATCCATGATACTAACCTCTGGGAAAATCCTAAGCAGAAGGAGAAAAGACTAGTACTTTCTAAATCTTTACTAAGCAAAGCTCCCCTGTAGCAAGGCTGTAACCCTTTAGCTCCTCTCATATACAGCACATACTGGGCTAATGGAGATGCAACACTAGCAGGTATTCTAGGTCAAGTTTCATACACTTCCAGCTCAGCTACTGTGGTTTTAGGCTGGAAAATTTGAGAGAAGAGTTTAGCCCTCTGTGAGGATGTGAGGACAATGAGAGATGACCACCTAAATTAAATACAATGCACTTTTTATGTACTGGAGATCAAGAATACATTTGTTTCTAACATTTTGAAGTTTTCCCTCTGATGCATGTTCATAATTCCCACTGACATCTATAATGCAATCCATGCCCCAATTCCCATTATCTTGGCACACTGCTCTCAGTAACAAGGGACAGAGAGGACAAAGACAACAATAAAAGAGACATTATTAAGGCAGGTAACATTTCCCACAAGAGTAAGTCTTAAAATATGTTAGATGAATGGATACAAAAACCGTTTGCCTGAGGTTGTCTTTATTATTCACCTAAAAAGACATCTAGGAAAAAAAGGTATTTCCACTGCCTTGGCAAGAAGCACAGCCTGTATTCACTCCCTGAACACACACATTCACAACTTTCCCTCATTCTTATACAAACACTGTGGTCTGGTCTAGCCAAAGTTTCGCCTCCTTAGGCTGATGTTTGGCTTTATCAGTTGTGCATAGGAAAGTTAAAGATACCACAGCCAGGCTCTCCTTGCTCCTTACACCTCTCCTGCTCCTCCCATCCCACCTGGATCTGGTGCACAAAGCACAAGCAGCTAGAAAAGGTTCAGTGCCCTCAGATGGAGAACTCTGTGTAGAGGGCATGAGCCAGCAAAGCCCAATGCCTACTTCATGCCCCAGGTATTATGAAATAAAGGGGCCACAGCCCAGCACATGTCCCTTATTTTGGGCATTGCTTTGAGATGGGATATACAACACAGTATTACCAACCCTACCTCTTCAAACTTGGGTCAGTCACTAAAACCAATAGTAATAGTTTTAAAATCTTTTTGTTAAATAAATAAAAAATCTAGCGTTCTTTGTTTTCTGGGCTTTCTGTTTTCCAGCCTTATGTTCACACTCCTGAGACCCTAATCACCCCCAAGAGAACTGAAAGTATTGTGTTTTCAGACAAAATCTGGCAGTCTGGCCTAACCTCATGACTCAAGGCCACTAAAAAATAGGAGTGGGGGGCATGGAGCAGAGTATGAAATACATAATAAAGCATGAAAGATACCAATATCCAATTCAGGATTGTATTCCATGAAGGTAACAGATGAAATTAGTGTAAGAACAATTCTAACACAGCAGAAAGTGAAGTTTAATAAAACCTCTCAGGTTTGCATTTTACTTGCAGACATTCTGGCAGGGTGAAAGGTCAGGCAGAAACCTTTACTTCATCTGTCACTTGACATTTTTTTGGAATATCTCTGTTACTGAAGGACTGAAATTTTGCAGCAGTGAAATTTCAATGTATGGGAATGGGAAACAAGGGCAAAGAGGAGCACATACAGATGGAAGCTCATGAAAGAGCTGCCAAACACAAGGAGAGTAGCTTCAGAGTTTATTCACTCTACTCTCATCCCCACCATCCAGCAAATACACAAACCAGAGGAAGGATATCTTATGATTGAACACTGGCCTGGAACATCTGAGTTCAGTTCCCAAATATTTCATAAATTTTCAGACTCAGTTGTCATCTTACAAATATACAAAGGAAAATAATGTTTCCTTTCTTGCACTCTTGTTCTGTCCTTTTTCTTCACATTGTGAATCTGCCTCTTAATTGATATGAGCTACTTAACGAAAGGAAGCTCTGATCTCAGCAGGGGCCTCTAGCTGCTGTAACAGCAAATCATAATCTGAATCAAATCCCACCTCAAACCTTTGCAAAAGTTCAGCTCTGGATCTGCCTTTAGGGGCAGGAACATTACTGCTGTAAACAGACTTTGAGCCAGTTGTGAGCAGGTATCCCATGGTTCTTATTGCAGCAGCCTCTAGATTTCTGACTAAAATACTTAAAGAACCTAAAAATACAGTGAGAAATAAATCATGCTGCCTGAAATTCTACTTCCCCTCCCCTCAAATCTTATGCCTTTTATTCTGAAATGGAAAAATGGCAAAAGCAACAATGAAAGGGTGATTATTAATCTTTGATCCTGAGTCACTTTCTCTTACAGAGCCCTATTCTTCACCTCAGGAAGTGCGATACAGGAGCACTCCCACAGCCTGATTAAAGGTCCAGGTATGGGGTCACACAATGCACAAAGAGAGCTGTAGAATTTCAGAGAGCAATGTGTATTTAATGTCTGACTAAAGGCAAGTACGATAAAGAACAAAATAATGAACATTCTTAATGATTGCCATAACTGTGAAACTGCCACAGAACCGCTTGAGGTAATTGTGGTAAGAAATTGAGTTGCTTTTTAAGAAAGAAATGACCAAATCTGTTTTCAAGAGTGTTAGTCTGGGTGATTACAAAACAGAACTTGCTGAGAATGCCAACTTGTTGGAAAATGGCAGCGTGCCCTCCTCAACTGAAAACAGCAAAATGGACCCAGGTTTTACTGGCTCACCCGAAAGCTAAGGAATTAGAATTGAAAACAACCCAGGTGAGGTAGTTAACAACTGGGATTTCAGGTTTGTCAGCAAAGAGATGCCTCAGAGAAGGGTCAGAGGTTACGCCTGGAGATTTAGAAGATAATGACTAAGTTCAGACAGGCATCAAACCCATCTGGCCACTCAGAGAGCAAATCATCATTAAATCCAGTTTTGATAAGAAAAACTTGGCTAAGTTGCAAAATTCATTACTTCCTAGGGAAGATGTTCAGTCCAGCTCTCCCTTTACTTCTACTTATCCTAACTGAAAAATAAGAAGAAATATTAAAAAAAAAAATTATATTAAAGTCTGAATTTTAAAAAGACTCCACAAACAAACCAATTGTTGCACAAGCCCCGCTCAAGCCCCACACAATCCTGGGTGACTGAAATAGCAACCCACCTGCAAGATCTTACCATTGCTCCCTGTAAAAATTACTTTTATGGCAACAACTTTTCTACAAGGGAATTGCAGCTCTGAAAAGCATTGAAATTGCAGATGACAACAAAACTGTCTCTCTCTGAGAGCAGGCAGCCCGGGGAGAGCAGCAGTCTCGCAGCCAGCCCACTTTGGGAATGGCATCCGAGTCCCGCCGCCCCGCATTGGGCAGGAGCCTCTCTTTTCACCAACACAAAGGAGGACGTGCGAGCATGAAATCCACTTTGAGCACTGTTCACTCCACATAGCTGAGTCTAAAGACTGCTTTGGCCTGGCCACTGTGAGGAGCTGCGTTTTGATGTTCACACTGTCAGAAAATATCTTTTTGTTCCCCCCTGTACCATTCATAGGATTTTTACGTTCTAAGTCACCTTAGGAATACAGCTTAAGTGCTTGATTCTCACTATCACTAGCGTTTATAGAGTTTACAAAAGGAAAACAGTTGTAAATATTATGGGAAATCAGTAGTTTTACTGTTAATCTACAAGCCCCTCAAGACTTCTGCATCCTCGGACAGATACAAAAAAGCAACTTCCTGCTCCCAAGTCATACTTTACGCTCATACGTAACACTACTAAACTTTTAAGGTCATAATCTGGCAAGAACTGGCAAAACATTAGGACAAACTCAACATTTCACATGCATTTTACTAGATCTAACAGCAATGCAGGATGTATCAAGAACTCTGCTCAGTTTATCAGCCGATGAGCAACATTATAACCAATCTAAACATAAAGGCTTAATCTAAACATAAAGGCTTACTCACCTATTCTTTCAATAGAGTTGTTGGGGTTTTTTAATATCTTAGAGAAATCTTGATTGGACAGAGTACAAAGGAGGAGTTTGCAATCATTTAATAACAGAAACTAAAAAAATAGCACTTTTCGCTTAAATCTGGATTTAGACAAAGGAATTCTGGGGAGTCCTAAAATATGAAAGTGTGTTGGCTATCAGACATTATGTGGGCTGTTGTGCTGACATATATAAGTAGGAGAAAAAAAGATTTTGTGACCTTATTTCTGCATGTACCTGTGAAAAACAAAACAAAACAAATCCCAAACGATCTGTACTTGTGAGGGTTCATGAAAAGCCATAACTCTATAAAGCTCTGGAAGTCCTTGTCTCATTTTGCTGCATGTTAGGGATGTATTTCACATTCAAATTTGACTTACAGCAATAAGCACCCAGTACAGTGCATGCCCTGTGTGACTCACAGATTACAGTCAATTACACTGTTTCACAAAAGGGGTGTCAAGGACACTCGTCAGCGTTCTAGAAAAGAGCAGAACCATCTCTGATAATTCAGACACTCTAAAATCCCCACGCATTTTGTATTATCATTACTTAAAGAATTGGAGACAGTAATAGCTACCAAAGATGAAGCACAGATATTTCAGTATGGTGGCTCTGCATTATGTTATTCTTAACCTTTTCTATTTTTCAGTTTCTAAAAAAGCTGCTGCATCCATCTACTGTACTGGAAAATTCAGTGGGATGAATGGTTCTATATTTAGGATGCAGGACACTGCAGCTGCGATAACATTTCGGAAGTGGAAGGCATAGTGGGTACATGACATATTTAGATAAGAGAACTATTTTTAGTCAAAATGAAGCTCAGTTTTGGCTACTTTAGCAAGTGCACTAATGTGGCTAATCAGTTCAGATACACTTTATTCCAGCTCTTATTCTCACCCACAAGACACTGCACGCTGTGACCCCTTTCTCCCTACTTGTCTTCTGAAAAGTAACCGGTAAAGCAGGAGAAAAGTTATCATAAACTTTTCACATAGCATTTCTACTTCCCCTTCTTAAGCATGCAGTAGGAGATACTTGGAGATAGGCCAGCAACCTGTCTAGTCCACTATACCCTGATATAGTACAGCCATGCTCTCCCATAATTTTCTCACCCAACCGCTTTTTGTTGGTCTCCTCCAAATGGAACAAATTATCTGCTGATCCATTTCTGCTAAGTTCAGCATTTTATTTTACCAAGAGATAATGCAGTCTACTATATGTCTTCTACTTACTTCAAGCTTAAAAAGTTGCTTCATAACTGAATCATTTTTCATCTCTTTTTTTTTTATCCCACTTCTCCCTATTTACATCCTTTCCTCCCTTAAACACATCTTGTGTTCAAAGTAATCCATCCTGGTTTCTTAGGCCTGAGCCTGGCTTCTGTAGGATCTCATTTTGACACATACTTGCCTTGTCATTTTTAGATAGCAAGTTTTCTGTCACATGGAAACAGATCATTGACAGCAGCAAGTAAAGTGTCAGTTTTAAAATCATAGTCCAGGCTTTAAAGTCAGGAACTATCAAGCACATACTTTAAAAAAATTAGTATTGACTTCTGTTGATAGAGATTTTTAATGCATTTCAGTGAAAATGATCAAGACTGAAAGCAGTTATTTTTTGTAATATTAAGACATTTTCATTAAGAAACCGCATGCAAATTAAAGTTAATTATTTCAAAGCTAATCCATACAAATTTCTCCAAATAAAAGTTTAATTTTTTCTTCTTTTGAGGAGAAATCAGCAGTAATATATTTCAAGTACTGCTGCAGCTCATGTATCCAACCAGGAAAGTGTAGAGGGCAGTGAATCCACTAGGCACAGTCCTAATTGTTTCATATAACTGGGATTTAGGTATCTACAGCGGAGAGGTAGTTTTGTGCTTCTATGAGAGCACACAGCTGAGCAGACTGAGTTCCATGTTTAAAACTGAAGCACACTCTGAGTGCTAACAAGCCCAGCCCAGCATATAATGTCCACAGAGAACTCCCAGTCTGTGACTCCACAGAGCTTAGAACCAGCTCTGAAAATCATAAAATAGCCTAGGTTGGAAGGGACCTTAAAGATCATCTTGCTCCAACCCCCCTGCCATGGGCAGGGACACCTTCCACCAGACCAGGTTACTCAGAGCTCCATCCAGCCTGACCTTGAACACTTTCAGGGATGGGGCATCCACAGCTTCTCTGGGCAATCTGTTCCAGTGCCTTATAACCCTCACAGTAAGGAATTTTTTCCTTATATCTAGTCTAAACCTATACTCTTTCAATTTGAAGCCGTTCCCCCTTGTCCTGTCACTTCATGCTCTTATAAAAAGTCCCTCCCCATTTTTCTCATAGGCTCCTTCAGGTACTGGAAGGCTGTGATTAGGTCACCCCAAAGCCTCCTCTTTTCCAGTCTGAACAATCCCAATTCTCTCAGTCTTTCCTCATAGGAGAGGTGCTCCATCCCTCTAATCATCTTGGTGACCCTCCCCTGGACTCGCTCCAACAGGTCCATGTCCTTCCTGTGCTCGAGACCCCAGATCTGGATGCAGCACTGCAGGTGGGGTCTCACCAGATCGGAGTAGAGAGGCAGAATAACTTCCCTTGACCTGCTGGCCACACTGATTTTGATTCAGCCTGGATCAAAATTCTGGAGCAACCTCACTTTCCAGTGCACTCGGTGGAAGCTGTTCTTCCTGCAGATCTGAGAAGCTGGTTGTATCCTACAAAAATATATGTGTTTTGCCACATTATGCTCCCAGGGGTACCAATGAAACAGCACTGTTTTCAATGGAGTAACACTGAAAAATATGGGAACAGACATATTTAGATTATCGGTAGTGTGATTAAATTTGTATAAACTCCTTGAAATTTTCCAAAGATTCCACAGTCATATCAATGATGTCTGTAAGAAACTTAAATATCAATACCAGAAATTAGGCATCATTCATTATTTTTATCCCTTAATCTCGCTGAGCTCCCAGAAGATTTGTTGTACTATATTTGAATTTCTTTTGCAGTACTTCAGTGTACATTTTGATGGAAGAATTCCACTACCCGAGGCACACTCTCGCAGCTTATTACACCAACACTGCTCTCTTGTGGCAGACACTTAAAGGGAATTATTGATCTGCGCTCTACATACAATTTAGCTAACACAATCCAGTTGGCAAAGGGTATGTACAAAGCAAACCACTGACAAAAATAGATTCTCAGATTTTTCATAGATAAAAGAGACAAAAAGCAACAACAGATCATCAAGGTTTCCTTCTTGGTTATAAAATATTCAGGTGTTCATTCTCATGCCTTTATCAATGCCAAGACTTCGCACAGAAAGCACTGCTATTGCAATTCTCTTTTCCAACTGTTCTGCCAAGATACATTTATCAGACCAAACCACCATTCTGTACATTTTTAAACACCTTTCAGAAATTCAAATTCGCTCCTCAAAATGAAATACCATTGTTTCTGTCTTTTAACTCACACAGTTACCTGATGATTTGAATTCACCATTTATAAAGAATTACTATTTCTCAGGCATGATTCATATTAGCAAGCTAGTGAAGATAATAAACTGGTAAATGCGTTAATTTTCTTAATTTGAAGAGTGTGATGAGGATACAAATTCAGTGAACAGGAGGCCAAGTGATAAAAAACACATACCTACAAATGGGAAAGTAAATCCCAGAGTGCTGTTCACAGTAAGATAACTAAAGTGCCTAAATCACAGTTTTAATGGATTTTTTTTTATCTTCATGGGCTCTGAGAATATCACTGATGCCTTACTGGAGCAATTCTTCTCTGCATAAATGTCATCCAGCAGATTTGCTACTTCTTTTTCTTTGCAGATTAAAAATGAAGAAAAAAAAAAAGACAAGAAAAAAAGAAGTTGTTTTTCTTCACCATGGTAGGAAAGACTTATTTGTGCATAGCATGCACATTAAAGGGGCAAATACCCCTTGGACAGGCAAGCACAAGCACACACAGCACACAAGTCTGACACTTGCAGTAATACAGGTGTAATCAGAAGACACTAATTTAAAACAGACACGTAGTGTTAGTGACACCTCACCACAACAGGCCTGTGGTACTAAAATGAATCAATAATAAAGGGCCACATTGACATCAGCAGAATTAAGACAATCCACAATGTGGGAAAAAACTCAGCTACACGTATGTACACCAGTGTGATAACTCACTGGGTCATTACTGGGTTGTTTTTTAATGCAATTTAGCACATTCAGGTACAGACCAGAACTGAGTAGGTGGGATCACTAATGGAAGCAGGTGGCCAATTTTTTACCAAGTAACAGCTTGCCCTTCTCCTCCGCTTTCTTCTTCCTTGATGCACAATTTGACTTGGAGAACTCAAAGCTGCTTAACATTTGTTAGCAAAACCAGAGGCCTC
Organism: Manacus vitellinus; assembly: GCF_001715985.3. Lineage (NCBI taxonomy): Eukaryota > Metazoa > Chordata > Aves > Passeriformes > Pipridae > Manacus > Manacus vitellinus. Next base: position 3,551,751 of record NW_021940291.1, on the reverse strand, counting down.
TACATGCAAATATCCCACTCAGGGATTGTGTCACTCCAGCCTCAGACACAGGGACTGCTCTTCCAACTCTCACTCCCTTTACCATCTTCCCCTATCCCTAGGAAGGATTTGCACATGCTGCAGCCTTTGCAAACAAGTTAATGGAACAGTTTCCCCAGGCAGCCCCTAGGAAGAGAACCTTTCTGTCCACTCAGCTGTTTCATAAAAGTCATGACAGCAATGCTCACACTTGTTTATCCTTCCCCTAACTTCTGCTCTCTTATACAAACACTGCACAAACACCTCTGCCAAGGCCAAGAACTGGAACTGAAGTACCCAGCGCTCACAGGTACTAAAGGGGATTGAAGAGTTGGAAAGCCACCGCCCAAACACTGCTGTAACCCCCTCCTAAGGAAAGACCAGCAGTATCACCACTGCTCTGAAGGCCCAGAAGGATGACCCAGAGCTGAAGAACAGCAAGGGTTTCTCTGGTAGAAACCCTGCCTTGTTCCAGCACACTCATCTTTTTAAACTCGCTGCATACAAATGGAAACCCTTAAAAAGGGTCCCAGGCTAAGGCTGATTTTGCTTTGTCAGTGACAACCCACCATATGACAGAACACAGGCATCCGGTGTTCCACTAAATTGTCATGTTTTGATTGCATCTGTCACACACTGGTAGATCTTCAGGTTGGGGGATATGATGAGCTTTTAGTTTTCCTTTCTTACAGTTTCACACTATATGCCTCTGCAGGAATGAACTTGTCAACCCAGATGCAAAATGAATGAATGGTTTTTAATCACTTTGATAATGTTAACGTTATTGCTTTGACAGAATAGCAGCAGATACAGTTTGCTGATTCAGCCACTTGTATAACGATCTAATGGGCTTTTCTGGCTAATGCCATGCTCTAAAAATATACACTGGACTAATAGATGAGCCTCTGCTATACTGAAAAACAGGCTCATTAAGACAATTCCTCTGAAAAGTGGCATTTTTATGACAAGATACTGAAGCATTTAATTACCCTCTATCCTGACAGAGCTGAAAGAAATTAATTAAAGAGAAAAAAAACCCTGAGCAGCAACACAGAAGATCTTGAGGTAGGAAGAGATGCCAACAGTCGGTAGCATAAAGGGACATTTGAGAACTGTGAGGCTGTTTCCCCAAAGGAAACAGTCTGTTGATAGGCCACAGATTGCCCTCCATTTACACTGAACAGAAGGCCAGTTTCCGAGAGGGGGGTTGTCATTAGAGCACAATTAATTTTCCCTGCTGTAGTCTCTGCCAGGAGAATCTCGGCTGCTGTTAAAGGACAGTGAAGTTGGAGGTTTGGAAGGGCAGAAGAGACTTTGGTGATATTTGAGGTAAGGTACTTGTTTTCACTGCAGCGTTAGCTTGGATTAGCCATCCTTAAGCTCATTCCCTGCTCCCCAAGCGAGTACATGAGGAGAGCTGGAAGCTCTGCCCGGGCTGCACCGTGCAACACAGTGGCTCGCCCCGAGGTTTCAGCAGCACTGGCACATGGGATTGTTGTGCCGGGAAGCAGCTCTGAGCGAGTCCCAGTGCAACCCTGCAGCCAGCTGCGCTGGCAGAACCCGGGTGACAGCACTGTAGCATCAGCACAGATGGCATTAGCTCAGCGTTGTTGCTGGCCCTGCCATCAAACACAAAAACAAACCTTATGCAATCCCTGTCACTTTTGGGGCAGAGATCTGCTTTTGCCTTTGCTCCACTTCTTTCAGAGTTGTTTGTGCAGTGACATGGCAAAACAAATCCAAGGAAAGATTTAAATTATTTTTTTAAAAATCGACCAAATAAAGCCCCTACTTGTTTTATGATTTTTGTTTCCTTCACAAACTCTATTGTCTCACTCCAGCTCACCATACTGCCACAGTAACATCCTTGCCAACACCCAGGGAGGGGCAGAGGGGTAGAAAGAGGGACCTGAGAAGACTGCTAAATCCAGCTTAAGCAGGGCTGGTATCACATGAGAAATCCACAGCCTGTGTTATCCCCAGTGTAGCACTAAGCAAGCCTCAATGCACATTTCCTTACAAAGAGTTAACACTTAATCAGGCTAAAGACTTCTGCATGTGAGTGCAGGCTAAGTCAGTAGCTTGGCTTTAAGCTGGACTTCACAGTGGTGAAAACAGGCCCACAGTGATCATGAGTGGAACAGATGGAGTTTTCCCCCACCGTGAAGAACAGCTTCCCTGGGCACTAAGAATTCATCAGCTGTTCAGTGCAGCATCCTTTAGCTCTTGCCTTTAAAGCAAGTTCAAGATTTAAAAGACCCACAGGCTGTAGTCTGGGTGCCACACACGGTTTGGGCCTCCAGCCCACAGCCCTTTCCAGCAGCTCTCCCTCCATTTCTATCACAGACACACGTGGGTGACACAGCAGGGAGAAGAGTCTCACAGAATAGATGGAACCTCAGATGCCCAGGCGGCCTGTGCCAGCTTGTCCAATGATGAAACAGGGTTGATTTTTCTAACCCTTTTCCTTTTGTCATTTCACTGTTGGATCACTGTTCCGAGTAAGCAATGTGTGCCTGGCTTCAAACCCCAGTAATTAAGAGCTACAGTACCAGGGCTGTCACCCTGAGCAGCCCACTGACACGACCAGGAGAGCACATGTCCTTCAGAGTCAGAGGTTTGCTTTATCAAAAGCAGTGAAGCATGTATTCCCCTTTGCATTTAATTTTCTATGTGTGTGCATGTGCAAAATTGATTTTTTTCATTTTTGGCACAAAAGCACTGACACACACACCTGTTTATTTCAATTCTTTGGAGAATTTTCATTGTTTTAAATAAAACAGTCCCAGCAAACAAAGGATATCCAAATACCTCTCAGTAAAAGCTGAATCCAAGCACCAGTGTTCAGGGCACACTGATATAGGTATCAGTGGGAGATGTGCAGGGTAAAAGGACACTGCAAATACTTCAACCAAGGGCGCACCTAAACTCCCTGCCATCCCACCAGATGTTCCTGATCCATTCACCCTGCTTCAGAAACCCATCTCTCCAGCAAGGAACCTACAAACAGCCAATAAGGCATGGGGCACACGTCCGTGACTGACACGTTCTGCTCTGGGGAGACCTGTGGAGAGCAGGTAATTGGCTGCATGGGTGAATGTGCTGCTGAAAAGATCAGGAAGCAATGAACTGGATGGTCCCACTAGTGCTTCCTTGCCTTTGGCTGTCACTGGGAACTTGGCATGAGAGTGTCCCTGCTCGCTCTCATCCTACTGCCAGTGGAGCGGAGTAGCCCCACACCTGCTGTGCATTACTGCCTGCCTGGGAAAGGTGACCCTTTTTGGCAGGAGACAGGCTGCAGCAGTTCCCTCTTTGCAAGAGCCACCCTTCACTAGCACAATCAACACCTCTGTCCAAGATGTACAACATTTTTATTACTGCAGTTAACAAAAAGAAGCAGCTGTTCAAACAATACGTAGTGACAAGTGCTAATATTTTAAGCAAACATACCCAACTACAAAATGTTCAGCATCTCCCTTCCATCATAGAGGATAAGAGAAGGACTGAAAACAGCTGAGTGGACACAAAGAGCTCACAAATGCCTTATTAATAAGTGTGTTGGATCTAATGATCTGTGAAACTGAAATGAGATTATTTGGATTATCTCATTAAACAAGAATAATAGCAATAGTAACCGGGTAGTAATTAGGAGTGGGCCAATCCAAGGACAAACTAAATAATAAGGCCAAAAGACTCTTAATTAACACTCTGCATGTTTATGTCCGTACTTCTACACCCAGAATTTATGAAGAAATGAAAACTAGTGGCTATCCAAACAGCCTGATTTTACCAACCAGAAAGGAAGCCACTGTCTACCCACACCTGTATGAAGCATTCAGTCTGAAAACTAAACAATGATTAAATGGGGCTATTTAGGCAGAGCCAGCCCTGAGGAAACAAAAACATGTAGCCAAAATGTTAAACTGTTTTCAAAAGCACAGCAATTAACAACCAGCTCCAGGCAAACCTGCAAGGGGCAGAACAGAAACAATCCATAATCTCAGCCTTTCACTTTAACCACCAGCCAATCTCAACCTCCCAACAAAAGCATGGCTTCTGCTCAAAGCTTGAGAGCAACTCCTGAATGGGTTCAGTGCGTAATTCAAAGTGAAACACCACATGAATTTTGCCTTTTAGACCATGTTTATATGTAAGTATCCAGAAGCTGTTTGGCTCAGGCCGAAGAACAGGACACGTCTGCAGACTGACAGGGACGGATGGGGCATGAGGGATTGAACATGACAGAATCAGCCTGAGTGGCATTAGGTCAAAAGGTCTCTGGTGTTGAAGCCTGAAGTAATTACTGTTGTGTAAAACCTACTGCTTCCCTTGCTTTCCCTAAGTACTCCTTACTTAACAGGAAAAGCAGGCGATATAACATACAGTGCAGTACTAAAAGGCTTTCCTAGGGGATTGGATAAATGAATCTAAAAAGTGGAGACAAACTGCTCCAAGGCCTTGACACACAGCACTGTCTTCTCGTGGGTTTCCTAAGGCAGCATGATCCGGCTGTGCTTAATGCTCCAGAGTTATTGAGGCCACACCACAGCCCAACCACACACCATGGACTGCATTTACCAAAGGAATTTTAGCTCAAAGACAACAGGACGCAAAGCATCTATTTCTCTTTTAAGACTTCAGCTCCATATACTGAATTATTAAGATCAGCAAAGAAAGAAAAATAAAAGGGTAATTGAAAGAAGGTACTTTGAAGAAAGATGTCTTTGCAGTTATGGTATCAAGAGCAGAAACTGCAGCCCTACCTGACACACTCATCATTCTCCATAGAGAAAGGCACAATTTCAATCTTGCTTTTGTAATAGGCTCGAACTATAAAATAATTATGTTTTAAAAAAAATAATTTAAAAAGTGACAATGGCTTAGTAGTTATTTGAAAGATCAAGAGAAAAGAAAAAAAAAGCAAGCGCAATGACTGTTCAATTACCCTGAAGGGTAAAAAGGCAGAGCTACCTCTAACACATGAAAAGCACTCAGAGTAATTCAAGACTGAGGGAGGAAACATTTGAACAATCATAAAACGGGAAAAAAATTATATGGAGAGGTTTGGGGCCCCTCTGAGAGGAACTATGACAATGCTACACATAAAACTAACTATCCTAATTTTCTGAGGTTTGACTTGCCCCTAATGGGGTTGCTTGGACTGTGGCCTGCATCCACACAGGGCCACGTCTCTGTGCCACAGCTCCTTTCTTTTGGCTTTTCCCCATTTTATCACAGACCTATGCAGGTCACATAGCAGGGAGGGGAAGAGAGTCTCCCAGAAAAGGCATTGGTAGCAGCAGTGTCCTGCTACCGGGACCACAAAAACTCATCTCACATGCAGTTTCACAGATTTGTTGGGTTGGTGACACCATTCAAGCAAGGAGGGAAAGCTGCTGATATGCCAAAGCCTCCTCCAGCAGGGAGCGAGCTGCATGACCTGCACACCCACTCACTTCTGTGCTGCCTTGAGCCAGCTGTCAGGCAAAGCTGAACCTGTAGTCAGCATGACAACAAAGAGCATTTAACAAACAGCCACACACTAAGAGGGATCCTCTTCTGACTCCCACTCCCGCGCTGCCTCTATCCTTATGTCCAATCTAGTGTCTGCAGGCTGAGCTGCAGACTGGGCTGCGCTTTCAGCAGCAGCAGGCTGCTACACCAACATTGCTCAAGGAGTAAACTGTTTCCTGCACAGCTACTGAGAGGACTTTATCATCATGCTCTCTTAACAGGGGTACCAAAGGTGTCAGTGGCAGGAGTGGGGGAAAAGGATCAGATGACAGAAAACAGCCATGCACCTGTGAACGGGGAATATATCCCAAGTATACAGATATGGACACATTGTTCTTCACGACATCTTCACCCCTAGAGCAAGTTGAAGCCTAAATCAACAGACATGAGGCTTGGCTCTTCTCAAGCCATGGAACTGGAGAAGGTTTCTAGCACCAGGAGCCCTCCTGGAAGCAGATAGCTGGAAGGCAACCCATTCCCCTGCTTGGGAAACAGAGGCAAAAAAATATATGGCAAATCTGTTTCCCCTTCCTCCTTCAGCGAGAGAGGTGCCTGCAATTCGTTGTGTCCTGCATCAAAATGTATAGCAACATCCTGGAAATGAGGAGTAAATGCCTGCAACTTGCCTGGGCAGCAGGTTTCTGTTTAATCCAGCTCTTAACTTGTATCTTGAATGGACCCAGGAAATGAAACTGCACCTGAACAGGCCACTGTGTGTGTAAAAGATGCAGGGGTCAGTGTGTGCCCATGGAAAGTGCAGCAATCAGATGGGCCCCCTTTTGTGCCCTCTGAGAAGAGGAAATATGGCACCAGCACCACTACTTCTGGCAAAGGCTTTTAACCTGGAAAGGAGGTGTCTTCATCAGAATACATTGGCTTGGAGGGGAAGTGATGGGAGAGACAGCACTCAGACTACCCCAGCTATATCTCCATGGCACAGATCAGAGGAAGTCACAAATAACACACATCAAGACTCCAGGCACTTGAACATACTCCTGGTGAGTTTCTGTGCTTTAATAAGTGCAGGAGTAAGCGAGACTAAGGAGCAGAAAAAAAATAAACACTGTTTGAAACACCTAGCACAGTCTAACCCACAGTCTGTAACTGGTTTTGTGGACATAAAAACGTGGAGTTATGCTACTGCTGCAAACCTCCAAGGCAACTACACCTTAACACTTCTTCACAGCGTTCATATCTTCCCATGAAAAATACACAGCAAGAGGGATTTTCCTACTCTCTCCCTGCTCACAGGAGACGAAATATTAAGACTAAAAATACACCAATGATCATCTCTTTTACACACTTAGTGTGTTTGTACCTACTCTGCAGTCTGATGCTAATATGGCTTTCTTTCATTTCTAATATTTTTTTAACACAGATGTTTAAGGATTACAAGTCAGGATGCTTGGAGGGAGGCTTATTACCCAGGATATTGTGCCAAATAAAAGTTTTGCTTTTTAAGACTGGCTGACAGTTGCATTAAGACACATGCAACATGTTCTAGTCTTTTTTTTAAGCAAAAAATTCTTGAAAATTTGTATAAATCTGGGAGATGGAGCTTTGTGCAATCCACAAAGTATCCCTTGTCAAACTTCCCATGCAGGCTGCTGAACCATATCCAGTCATATACCTCTAAAATCCGTGTAAACACCCCTCTGAATCAGCACTTCAGCACATCTGCTTCACTGTCTGTGTTGACTTTTGCATGACCCACCTCTGCAGCTTTCCAAAACTGCTGCTTAGTTTCTTGTGCTTCCAGAGTGAGCCACTGCAAAAAGATCAGGCTGGAGTTCAATACGTGTGCTTTTATAGCAAGTACCACTCAGTAAACCTCAGGTTCATCATCCCAAATGCTGTTTCACTTGACCTTCACTACAAAGTAAGTGACAGGGCAAAACACTCCCCTTTAACCTAGTTGCTGGTCACATGGCCTGCTGGAGTGAAAAAGAAAAACACGAGCGTGTACGTGGCAGTGAAATGAATAATCTCAGCCTAAACTGCAAGCTACATAAACAGTACTAAACTGCTGTGTGCCGTGGGATTATCCATCATTGTGACGAACTGCAGCCAAAGCCTGTGTTTTGTTAGACCATATCTGTCATTGGTATCTGCAGTATGACAGTTCCGATTGCAGCTGCTTTCAGAGGAGCTTTTCAATTTTGTTGGGGAGACAAATCTAACTGCTGTTTAATACCAAACAATACTGCATTAGGACATGATTGCTTTGCCTAAATAACATTTTTTCATTAAACCACTCAGATTTGACCCCATTAGTTGGATCTTTGGATCAGACTAGAAGCAAGGCTCAGGAATCCCTCTATGAAATAGAATTTCTTACTCGACTAATCTGCGACCCTCAGAGTTTTATTACACAGCTGTAGAAGGTACTGATGTTTGTTAAGAAGGGGATATGCTATTTCCAGAGATCACTGAAACATAGGCTTTTCCTATGTTTTAAGGAAAATCCTGTATATTTGGCAGCTTAATCGAGGAGATTATTGTAAGGATTATACCACAGAACTTGTAAGTGAAGAAGTTTCAAAACTGAGAAGTTACAGTGTCCCAACTGTCCCAATATCCTTTTCCATATCCAAAGTTGCCATACACAGAAAGACAAGCTAACAGCAGCAGACCACACCAAGATCTGCTCTGAGCTGGTAGGAGCATAGAGTTAGTTATCTGCCCCACAAGAGCACAGTCAGGTGGACAAACCTCTGAGACAAACCTGGCTCCATTTCCCTGGTGCTCTGTCAGGGAAGGAAAAAGGTCCAGCCCACACCCCTCTCTGGGCAGGGAGAGGTTGGGAAATTGTTCTCTTCACTCTCAACCTCGCACATACATCAGTGCAAAAAGGGGTTATTGTAACTACCAACTATTGTCCATCAAGGGTCACACTCTGGGATCCTGTGCCAGGAGTCAGTGCCACAGTCTGTGTCCCCAGAAGCCTCTGTGAACTGCCCCCATGCTTGGCTCTACACACAAGCCATTTACATATAAACATCCATCCCTGTTTAAAGTGCAACCATCACAGGTTCACAGCCCAACACCAGACTGGGATCCAGGACATCAGAGCTGAATGCTGAGCTCTCCTACAGCCCCAGGCAAATTATTTCACTGCTTTATGCCTCTGTCTCCCTGCAAAGCTGGGGGATAGTCTACTCTATTCTCACAAAAACCACGGAGATTTATGGGTCAAAAGTACCACGTAAGAGCTGGACATCAGTGAAATGGTGTTCCTGCAGCATCAAATTTGCAACACTCTCACTTGGCGAATTCCAGGAAACTACACATTTTCTCCAGCAACTAACTATTCCCAGGTCTTTACATAACCTTTACTTGGAATTTGAGACCACTGAAACAGTCACATCCTTGAATGTTACAGGAATGGTTTTTTTGTAGTAAGGGCTTTATTTGTTAATCTTACAGGTTTTTTAGATCTTATCTTGATTGAGAGTAGTTAAATACTGGTTTTAAATATTATTCTTGTATTGCTTTTCAAATACAATGCTGGAAATAACAGAATACTAAACCAAAAGAGAATCCAGACTTGATTCTACTGCTGAAGAACATTAGCAGGAATAATTACTGAAGTGATGTCCAAGGAGGTATCTGTAGAATGAGTCTGAGCTGTAAATGGAACACCCAATACAAAAGATAAGTATTGCTTCATCAGCAGTTTCTGAAAATTTATCAATTTGTAGTCCTAGTTTAGCCAAGACTGGTAGAGCTGAGCAAGATGTGATGGACTTTACTTTAAAAAAAAGAAGATGTATGGTGTTTTTCTGGGACAACAAAACAACAGGGAAAAACCCCAAACTCGCAAGGAAACAGTATCTTTTATAGCCTGTATTTCACAGCAACTTTCAGTGTGCCCCTGTGTCCACTAAAGCATATTATATTGAGAGAGGTTTCCATCCCCTGTCTTGCAAACCTCAAATGCCTTCACCATCAGAACAGGTCCTCTGAGATTTGGATCCTTCCCAAGTTCATTTAACCTGATTAATTTTTAATGGGTGTCACTTGTTTTTTCACCCAGTCAGTCAACAGCTTCTACAGTTCAAAACACCAGCCACCCTCTTCCCATCCTGGCACAACACAGGAGTCAGGATCTACTGAAATTATTCATCTGCATCATAAAGAACTTGAAGGAGCTGTAAAAGAGATTGATCCCTGACAGGTGCACTAAACTTGAAAGCCCCTTCCTGGCTCTGAAGAGGGAGAATTCTGACCTGAAAAGGAGTCTTGAGTGCGCGGCCTCAAAGGGAATAAAATATCAGCCTGTAAAACCAACACTCACTAGAAAACTCAGGTGATCTTTTAATGTAGGTACACTTCTTGCCTCAGGCACAGCCAACATAATTACTTGCCACCCAGTATCTCAGCTCAGGGGCTGATGTAACAGGCTGTGCTTCACTTCCTTTTGCCCCAAGCACTGAGCAAACCTCCAGAAAGCGACTGCCAGTGCTTCTTCTCTAGTCATCAGGCCCTGTAGCACAATGCTACCGTTTATCCTCACATCCAATACATATTGCCACACCATTAACATTGTCCTTTCATATTGATTCAGCTCCAGTTACAGTCCCATCTGTGATGGTTAACATCTTTAATAAATCCTGTGGTGACAGGAAAGCACTCACACCAGTCAGCAACACTGTTCATTACAAAGGTTATGGATTTCTAACCAGAGGGAAAATTTATCCTAAACGCAGGAGAGGGGGGAGAGGAAAGAGGGAAGCCTTCGTTTATCCAACTGCAACTATGTCCAGAAATCCTTGGAAGCAAGAAAAGGACATTCACGGACATCCCATTAGTGCAGCAAACACTGTGGAACCATTTCCTGCTGCCAAGATATGTGCTGGCGAGGGAGGGAGGTTACCAGGGCACAGCGACATATTGTCATGCAAATGTGCCGAGTTATTGAAGGGACTTCCCAGCAACAGCCGCATTTTTTCACTAGTTTGATCCCAGCATTGAAAAGGAAACAAAACAACTCCATGAACGTGAAGCAGCATTAGCCTAAGCCAGAATCACCAGCTATCCCAGAGCTCGGGGAGTACCAAACCTGCCTTCGGAGAATTCCATAGGCCCTCCTGCTCTTTATTTAAATGGGAATGGGTAAAGAAACTGGTCCTTGAGTCTGGAGAAACACGTGAGGTGCTTTTTAACTACATTGTTTTTCATCATCTGTAAGTGACACTGAAAACAGCGGAAGAAAGTGACGCGCAAACCATCGCTCAGAAAAAAATCAGAGTGCACATTTCATTCACATTTTGCTATTTGGTATTAACTTGCAAGCAAAGATTTTGAGCTGAAAACTAAAAAGCTCACTGCTCACTGGCAGAAAATGCAACTGAAAACACACTTTAGAAGCTGTTTTCCAGAAAAAGCAAGGCAGTCTACATTTACAGCTTTATATTTATAAATCCAAATAATTTCTTGCCTTTTCTGATTGTTATTACTATAGCTTGGTTTACTTTTTTTGCCCCTTTTCAGCTAAAGAAATTCATGGCTTCCAGCAGTAGTAATGACGTGGCAGCAGAATAACTGTTGTTTAAGTTTCCATACTTGAAATAAATTACTAAGGATTTTTTAATTTTCAGAGAGGCAGAGGTAAAAAATGGTTTATTTGCCTCCACAAGGGAACCAGTTGCACATCACCAAATCCTTCAGAACGAACAGATACCTAGCACTCAGAGAGTCCTCTGGCCATGACTGAATCAAAGCTTTCCCTTACATCCCTGTAAAGGTTAATCCTTTTCGTACTTAACAGTCACCTTTCAAATGCTTTCCTAGAAACAAAGGTAGAAACTGCACATGGCATTTACTGATTTAACCAAAGACTTAACCTTTCTGGACTTACCATTCCAGGTTGAACTGCACAAGTGAAGAAAACATTACGTTGTGTTCATACATTTGAATGCTGCCTTAGCTGACCCAAATCAGGGTGGGCTAAACTCAGGTCACCTAAAGGAATGGAAAAAAATTGGCTTGACTCATTTGCAAAAAAGGGGGTAAATTCCTTAACAAGAGCTTGGACACACATCCAGAAGTGTCAAGGCAAGCAGTACACAGAAACCTGGGGGAAGGAAGGGAGAAGGCCCAAGAAAGGCAAGAGAGGGAGGACCTTCATACTCCCAAGAAAAAGCATGGATTAGAAAGGACTGCCTGGAATTAGAAAAATTGATTATTAAAAAATCAATTTTTCTAATCCATGAAAAAATGGATTAGAAAAATCTATGTGGAAAAAACAACCTCGAACCTGAAGAATGCCCACGTTCCATCTCCCTGTTCGACATCCATCAGAGAACTCAATTCTTCAGACCTAAGGAGACCATTTCTTACCACCCTCAGCAATCCAGAAGTGACTGCAAGAACCATCACTGTTCTTCCTAAAACCCTAGAACAAACCTTCTTGGGAAACTGCAGGCAACCATGGAGGGCTCTACCAGAGGAAAGGGTGCCACTGCAGCCAGCCTTCAAACCCAGCTCTCGATGAGCCAAAGGGAAGCAGCCTCTGCCATACACCCTGGAAGAGCTGCAGAGCTGGCAAGGACTGAGGTCTAGTGGAAGGCTTTTGTGAACCAAACCTGCAGAGCACAGCGTGGCCATGTGGCTGCTGAGGGGTCCTGTTTACCATACCTTGCTGTCAAAGCACAGCCCTGTGGCTGCACCTCCCTGGAGAAGGAAAAGCAGGCTTCACTGTGCCAGAGGGACCAAGAGAGCTGGAAGTGGCAGAGGCTGGGAGCTCCTTTTTGAGGTGTGCCTTGGCACAACACAGGAAAAAGCTCACACTGGAATACGGAAAAAAAATAATCACTGTTCAGATTTGTACCTGCTGGGAGAGCAAAAAGTGCTGCAGGAGGGAAAAGCAACACTGGAAATTCAGAAAAGGCTGCTGGGAATGAAGTAGAACAGCAACACACCTTCTGAAGACTAAATCAAGGCAAAAGAAGCCATAAAGAGATGTGACATCATGACAATAGAAAGCAAGAGGGCAGTGGGGCCCAAAGCCTGAGAACAACCCAGGCTGCTGTGGAAAGGGAAGCCAGTGTGGTGCCTGGACATAACCATGGGGCAGGGACAGTTTTGTGCTGGTCTTTAAAAAGAATTCATTTGGGGCAACTATTTGCAGATTTGGATTTATTCCCATCATCATATCTCTCCAGACAAAGGAAATTACAGTACTTTTATGTAGAGCAGCAGGACAGACTCGACTAACTCTCCTGGGCAGCTGGATCACAAGTCCTGAGCTGTTGGGGCAATCCTGGTGCTCAGCTAACATGACAGAAGCCTTAAGAGACTACCTGAAAGTTTCACCCTCACCCAGGCACAGTCCAGTACCACAGCCCCAAATGCTGATGCTTCCACATGACCATGTTCCTCCTGGTCCCACCCTCCTCTCCAGACGAGCTGTAGGACCACATTCCCCTGATGTGTTGTTCAGTATCATGTGTTGCAGGGTTCTGCTCCCCAGGGTCAGCGCTTGGCTCCACTGTTCCTACAGCTGCCAGGCACCCACTGCCCTGGGGCACAGCAGCTGCTGAACAGACAACCTGTGTGCCCTGGGGCAAGGGTTAGACTCCTGGTGTTCCTGTTCTGGCAACCCGAGGGGTAAAGGACAATCACTGGGCTGCATCCAGAGCAGCATGGCCAGCAGGGCGAGGGAGGGGATTCTGCTCCTCTGCTCTGGTGAGACCCCACCTGGACTGCTGCACTCAGCTCTGGAGTCACCAGCACAGGAAGGACATTGACCTTTTGGAGCAGGTCCAGAGGGGGCCACTAAGTTCATTAGAGGGATGAAACACCTCTCCTGTGAGGAAAGGCTGAGAGAATTGGGATTGTTCAGCTTGGAAAAGAGAAGGCTTCAGGGTGACCTAATTGCATCTTTCCAGTACCTTAAGGAAGCCTGAAAGAAAGCTGGAGAGGGACTTTCCACAAGGGCGTGTAGTGACAGGAGAAACAGCTTCAAACTGAAAGAGATTCTTTACTGTAAGCATGGTGAGGCACTGGCACAGGTTACCCAGAGAAGTTGTGGATCCCCCATCCCTGGAAGTGGAGGTTGGAGGGAGGTCTGAGCAACCAGTGAAAGGTGTCCCCAACTAGAGCAGGGGGGTTGGAACTAGATGATCTTTAAGGTCCCTTCCAACCCAGGCCATTCTATGGTTTTGTGATTAATCCTACTGAAAACAGACAACGTACCTAAGCCAGTCTGTATGTTTCCAGGAAATACAGAATCTTCAGCAAGACAAGCAGCAGGACTTCATGTGTGTAACAGTACAATCACAATACCATTACCATTCCTCTATAAGAGATAAGGGGTACCTCTCCTCCATCCTCAAGAGTACCTTCAACACCTGGATCTGATCTTACTGCAAGCCCAGGATGTGTTTTCATTCCTGACAGTACAGCACAAGGCAATTATTGACATGGTGGTACTCCTCCCCTGCACCCCTGTGAGGCAGATCCCATCACTGTAACAACCCCTACCCTTCCCTCTTCTCCCCTCCAAGTCAGCAGCTTTCAGCACCTCTGGATGGGTGAAATGCCACGTGAGCACAGCCTGCCTGCAGCAAACCAGTGCCAGGAAGACAGTACAGAATGTGTTCAGACCGAGACACCCCAGTGGCACGAAATACAAGAACTGTGTGAGCTCCAACATGCCCAAGGCCACTGGATCAGCCGTCACATTTTAAATCCTTCACCTGTTCCCGGGCTCGGGCCAGCGGCCTCAGCATGTGACCGCCCGGTGGCGCTGTTTGCAATAGGAAACTCTTGTTTCCAAGCGCCACCTCCTGGTGCTTTGCCTACTTACATACAGGCAGTCGGGAACGAGGAGCAAAGTGTCCCTGTGCTTTTCTGATAAGAGGATGGCAATTTAAGATGGACGAGACAGTAGCATTTTTAGTTAAACCGGAATTAAGTATTTCCCTTTTAAAATCCTTTTTTAAAAAAATCACATGCCTATATTTAGCTTTGTAATTTGGCAAAGGATTCCCGTCTCTCTGCAAAATTAAATTCAGAAGTTACCAGGTCCCACTGGTTATGATCTAGAAATTAGCAAAAATGACAGGGCTTATTTGAAGTCACTTAAGTTTGCAATATGGCAAAAGTTAAGTAACACACCAAGACTAAGTATCCAAGTCACAACTACCCAGAGTAACTCCGTTTATAATTTTCTCCTAGAAAAGGAAAAAGCTGTCAGTCTGTTCTCCACGTTTCTCCAGCAGAAAGGTAAAGGTAATCAGAACCCGGAGGTATAACCTTGGCAACAGTTACAACAGCTCCTGCCCTTTGGGTTTGGGAAAACTACTTCAGTAAGGACACACTGGGGAGAGCTAAACTGTTGTCTGTACCTGTCCAAATTCCTAAGATTATTCTTAAAATTACTTACAAACAGCAACAGTTAGTATCAGGAACTGGTTGAGGTCTGCTTAAGCTTTCTGCACAAGCAACAGCTCTACATGACCTGCAATTAATGAATAAATCTCTCTAACTAACTCCTCATCTCCTGCATAATCCCTTCTTCAATTTCTAAATTTCCAGGTCTTCCTCCTCTTACTGCTTTCTTCCCCAGTTCCTCCTGCAGGACACAGAGGCAGAGCCTGATATGAATAAAATGCATCAGCAGGGAATGACTCAGTACCATGGCTGCACGCCTGCTCCACCTGGAAAACTTCCCACTTACAAGCAGCTTCCTGAAACAAGCAGAAGCTTCTAAGGCACCGATCATTTAGAGACAACACAAATTCAGATAAAGAAAATTTATTCTTTCATTAAGTCACAGCCAGATCTTATGCGACCAGGGCAGAAGCTGTCGATGATTCACTAAAAAGAGAGAAGAGAGAAAAGAGAGAAATATCAATTGCAGAGGCAGGTTTTCAAACTAGTTGTCACACAGTTCAAAGCTTTAACTACCAGCCTTGAGCTAAATCACTGCCTGTTTAAAATTTCTTATGGTGTAAGATTTCACTCTTCCTTTTAAAATATAAATACTAGGAACACAGCACAAAACCATATATTCAAGAACCTGGATAGCTGCACTTGAGTCTTCTTAGAAAAAGCAAGGCTAATCCTGTGGTGGCTGCCTTTCAAGAGAAAAACTATAAATGACTTTCATTTTTGCCATACCTACTAAGCCATTTCTCAAAATTTTTTGAAAGTAACATGAACTACAAAAGTATCTCGAGCGAGAACAAAGACTGCAGTTTGTATTCTTATAAAAATTATCTAGTCCATAGAAAAAAAAATCATTGTCTCAACAAACGAGGTCACTAAGTGTTTCTAAATGTTACAATGGTCATTTTACCCAGCAGTTAATATTTATAAAAATACCGGTTCTTTGCTGCCTCGGTTATCTACACACCTGATCATAACACTTTGAGTAATAGCCCCAGCAGTTTACAAAACCTTTGAGTCTTCAGTGACAATAGGAATGCAAAAGACTTACTACTTCCAGTTGGGTGGCAGCACTCTCTTAGTTTTGTAGTAGCGAGCCAACCTATGGATCCTGCTCTCAATCAGAATCAGGCGGAACTTGGCATCTTTATCCTTGAAAAGAAAGTTACATTATAACAAAGCACTACTTTAATTTCTCAATGTACTATTCAGACGTGCTTCAACAAAATAAAAAATCCACAGCTACTGCTACAAACTCCACATTCCCATTACCAAAGCCTGATGAATCCCGTAAAGTCAGAAGAGGACCAGAAATATGTGGTTTAAATGCTGCTTTTAAAATCCTTTTCACAGACAAAGACCATCCTCCTTGACCAAAATGCCTCCCCAACTCCATAAGTTTACTCAAAGCGGGGCTAACAGGAAGTACACAAAGCTTCTTTGTCAAGCTGTACATAAACTACTGTGTAATTTAAAAACACAAACACTGAGTTATCCAATGAGCACACACCTTTCTATTTCTCTCAAGATGTTTGCGAACAGCAACAGCTTTCTTGATCAAGTGATAAAGATCCTCTGGAAGGTCTGGGGCCAGTCCCTTTGATTTAAGGATTCTCAGAATCTTGTTGCCAGTAACAAAGCGAACCTGGGCAACACCATGGGAATCCCTCAGGATCACACCTGGAAAAAACATTCACATCTTACACTGGAAAGAAAAACCACACACCAAAAAATCTTGTGAAACCAACCTTACAGTTACAAGCTATCCAAAAAAAGTCTTCTGCAAGTTAAAAACCTTTCTAGTGGACACTGAAGTGAGCAAAATACAACTTACAAATGCTGAAACACTTTATGATAAATCTAAAACACAACTAACACACCCACTACTCTTACACAGGTAGTACATGAAGTGCTACAGTACTATTGGAAAATTTTCAACAGGGCTCATTAAAGGAATGTATTCAATCACTCTATGAATTATTATTCTAAGAGGAATTATTATCACTTTCAGGATTACAATAATAAAAGAATTCATTTACACAGCACCCAATTACACATACACTGCATACACAGCTCATGATCACATAAAGCTGTCATGCAAACACCAGCTCTAGAAGGGTCCAAACCACTGAGAACTGGTCTATGATGCAGCTACAGTGCCTTGCTCAGTAAACCCTGAGCACAAGGGCTGCCGATATTTGAAAACTTCCTCCAGGAAACTGGGCAAACCAAACTTCCCTATAACACACAACGTTACATCGAGATCCTCATCGGTCCCTTCCAACTCAGGATATTACTTTATGGCTCTTAGTGCTATCCACAGTGAACACACACACATACACCAGATATGCAGTGTTTTCTTAGCATGTTATTTAACACAGGTTGAAGGAACAATTACATTATTACAGTCAGAAAAATGTGGCTTTGTCCCCATTCAGGAGTGGTTTATAATCCTTACCAATCTGGGACGGAGTCAGGCCCTTTTTAGCCAGCTTGTAGATCTGTTCCTTTACATCATCAGAAGTGAGTTTCAGCCACTAAAGAAAATGAGAAAAAAAAACCCCCAAACTGATTAACACTGCTTAATACAGAGGGCACAGGTTAGCTACATGAAAGCTTTTTATGAATGGTAGAAATAGATGCTTTGTAGTGCTTGAAAAACAATCAAGAACTGAAATTGTACTTTTAACAATATAGATTTTTTTTGGCACACAATATACCTATAGTGCTGGTGAAATGTGGTGAGGGAAGGCAGAGATAAAACATGAGAACCTCCATTGTAAAAACCAACTGCTTTACCATCAGTTCACTTCAATTGCCAACCAGAAGCAGAAATACAAAGTTACAGACAAAAAAAAATAATCACTGCCATTGGGAAGGAATTCTTAAACTAGGCCTTTTGACAAAAATACGAAATTGAGACCCATTTAGCCACCTCTTAGTAAACCACCTACAGAGATTACTGAAAAATCAGACTTTAAGAACATTAATTAATTTAAAAAAAAGAAACAAATGGATCGACTGAGATAGAATTAATAGAAAAGGCACAGTTCTATGTTAAACTGTGCTGATAAAGCCACTGCTTCTACAGTTATTAAGGGGAAGACAATACCAACAAGCTAGGTAATCCTCACTTTCAGTCAGCTACAGAAGCTCCTGATTTTTTTTTCCTTTTTAATACTGTCACAGTATGAAACTGAAAAGCACAGCAAAAATAAATTTGGAAGTGCTCCGAAGATTACAATTTAAAACAGAATATAAATAAAACTGAGCAAAAAAACCCACACAATTTTTTAAAGCAAATACAACATTTGATCATTCTGACTGTTATCAAAACGTTTAACTGTCAGCAGTAGTTCGAGTAGCTTCATATTATTTTACTTCAAATTGTATCTACTTAAAATCAAAGCACAAAATATGAAATTATGTTCTCATTTCACTGTTTTCCAGTCCATGCTTTTCCACATGCACCACAAATTGTTCTTTCTGTCAACAAAACAGATCCTCCAAGAAATGGTCTTGCAACCAAAGGACAGAGAAAGCCCTTTTTTAAGTACAAGTAACCTGAAAGAACTAAGGGTGCACCAAAATTATTTACTTTACTCCCCTGACCAACAAACTGGCTGTAAATATTTTTGAGAGTAAGCGGTTTATTCCACAACAGAGAAGGCCAAACTCGAGTGTGAAGAGTAATTTAATCTCAAGGAATTACTAGTATATAGACTCTCTTTAGTAACTGAAGCAGCACTTAAGTAAAAGAACACACAAAGTGGAAAAGAAACTTTTTTTTGCCTAATGAATCGTCTGGCCAGGACAGGACACTTGCTTCTCCAGCACCGTAAGAATCGTCACAGAACCACAGAATTTACAGGGACGGACGAGACTCTTGGGCATCATCTAGGCCAGCACATGCCAATGCAGGATCACAGGAACGCGTCCAGGTGGTTGAGTGTCTCCAAGGAGCCTCCAGAACCTCCCTGGACAACCCGATTCATCATAGGCGAAGGCAGCCTTTTACTAGGCCGTAATTTAAAAGCGATGACACAAATTACAGCTCTCTCGTTTCGTTTCCCTCCGTGGGCACTCCTGAGCTGCGCTGTGAGGCCCGGAAAAGATGCCGGGGAAGGAACTCACCGTGGGCACACTGCGCCTGTAGGGCAAGGCCGACTGGGACAGGCCCTTTCTGTGGGAAGAAGCAGATGAGATGCTCAGCGGAGCGGGCCGCGCTGGAGCTCCGGGACCCCGGGCCGCGGCCCGAGCCTTCCCCACCCCGCCGCCATCTCCCGCGGCCGCGCGCCTCCCCGCCAGCCCCACACGCGCCGCGCCGCTCCCGCAGCAGCCTTCCCGCTCCCGCCGCGGTCCGCAGAGCCCGTCGACCCCCTGAGGAGCCCCGATCCGCCCCTATCCCGCGGCTCCAGCCCGATCCCGCGCTCACCCCGAGCGTGCATGCGACCCATGATGCGGCGGAGAGAGAAAGGAGCCCTCCGCGCGCGCTTCCGCAGGAAACGTCGGGCCCGCGCCTGCCCCGCCCCCCCGCGCGGCAGCCAATCAGAGGCTCGCCCCGCCCCTTCCTCACCCTCTCCCCTCCTCCAGCCCCGCCCTCACAGAGCAGGACACGCGCTGGGTTTTATTCCAGAATAGTGTTTAATGTACTTACAGGAGAGTTACGGAGTCACATTGAACCCGCCGCACGGCGCGGCGGCGACATTGTACATCTTTATTACCGCTTAGTTAAAAGTATTTGGTTCTTAGAGATACACAGACGGAGGGCGGCGCCCCGCCCGCTCTCGCTGCCCCCCCTGACCCCCGGCACCGCCGCAGGGACGGGCTCCCGGCGAGCAGCGCTCGGGAAGGGGGGACACGGCGCGCCCCGGGGAGCCCCGGCGTTAAGGCAGGCGACGGGGGTCTCTACACAACCCTAACACTTGTAAAAATAGAGAAAAGAGCGTTTACCAGAGATCGCACATGCGTCCGGAGACAGGCAGCTGTAAGGTCGTACAAAGGCAGTAATAAAAAGTTCAGTGCAAAGTTGTAGGTTAGTAAAGGAAGGAGGTCCTAGCGCAAGCTGCTGCTCTCGGATACCAACACAAGGTCTGTACGGACAATTACACTTCTGGCTGCAGGTCAAACGGTGCATAAAAGATTTTTTTTTTTCTTTTCATGTAACAAGATACAAAAAGCTGTTAAAACTACATTTCTCAAGCTACTTAGTATACTGGTAAATTCCATCCCAATCAAATATTTCCCTCTTTCACATCCATCTTGGGTTTTGTATGTAGCACGGTAAATTCTTATTGCAACAATCAGATTTTTTTCTTAATTGAGAATAGTGCAAAGAGGTGCAAGCTTGGTGCTGGTCCTCCACACATGAGGAGAGGCCAAGGCTAGATCCCATAGACAACATAAAATCCATGACCATAGAAAGCTCCAGCCAGTGACTATTTTGAAAAGGAAGGGAAAGGCACAAAATGAGTTAAGCTATGAAGAAGATTAAATCAGAAGTCAGGACATGTGCTAACAATAATACAGTACTACACTTTTTTTTTCAGTCCAGACAACTGTTAAAACTGCAAATCATTTTATAAATGATTTTAGTTTAATTGTATTTTGTGCTGTAAGACACTGTGCTTTAATAGCAAACTGCAAAAAAGGCAGTCCATATTGCTTTCATTTTATTTCACAATGGAACGTTTCACAAAAACAGTAGTCTACTTTCCTGTGTTTGAAGTGACTTGTGATTCTAATGATGGAATGGAGTAAGTCTCAAAAGCATCAAGTGAGCAGGAAATATATCTAGTTAGTTATATAGTTTATTATTTACAGGCTAAATACTAAATGAAAAATATGCAGAAGATGCCTACTACAACTGGGATTTGTAAGCGCCCATTAGTATTGGCCCAGTTTCTAACATTCAAGATAGCATTAGCTTTTTAATTGTAATAATTACTACGAAATTGGACCGTGAATAGTTTAGGCACCAGGAGATTCAAGTTTACTTCTCTCTTCCGTATTGAAGGGAGATTGGTCAGTAGTAGGGGAAGGAAATTCGGATTATAAAAGAGGTTTTTAGTGTCGGGTAGATAGAAGGCTTTCCCCATATTGTGTCTTTGTTCATAGTTGCATATTTCACTTTCAAAGTTCGCTTCAAGATTTTGTACTAAAGAAAAATGTTGCAACTTTATAGCTTTGTTTAGACAGAACATGAACAACCTAAACCCCGAATAAGGTGAATAAAAAGGCGACACCTGTAGTGCAGAAACACCTATTAAGTAACCAGTGGTATTAACAGGAGATAGTGACATTTGCACTCCGCTGTCACAGCATAGTTCAAATCTAATGCTTCTTGGAATGAAGTATTTTAATGGAAGTAGTTCTTACTGGGAGTGAAAAACAGTATTGCTGAGAACTGTTAAAGAAAAAAAAGCAGTCCAGTTCCTCTCTCAAAGCTCACTTAACACAACTCATTTCTGGCCTGCAATTCATCCAGCAGCGGTGCTTTTCAACTAGAGGCCATCCTTTACCAGGAGGTAAAGGTGCAAATGCCACTTCAGGTTAGTGTTTAAATGTGTTTCACACTTAATCACTGCAGTATTTAAAAGTTCTGGGAATTACAACAAAAAACCCACTGAGAAGCTGGGCACATTTCCTACGGTACCACATTCAGCCAGTCTTCATTCAATTTCTGGAGATCATGGGCAGAAAAAAATGTATCTAAGTTGAACTATTTATGAAGTAAATAACACATTTTAGGAAAAGATTTCCAGTAGGACCTGCAAGGTATCAAATATGAGAATGTTACCCCTTTATAAGGAGCTGAAAGTTAATATGTATACATATTTAAATACCAGAAATGAGGTAAAAGAGAAGCATTTGAATTATAAGGCACCATTATTTACAACTTCCATTATTGGCACTCACTCCAATAAATCTTAGAGAAGCATGAATCTGGGATTATATGCAATGCTAAGGAATTTTTCCAGCCCTTCAACCTTCATTTCTACAGGTCTGTGTGAAGCCACCTATCGCTGCTTCTGTGATACCTAGTTAGTAGTGGGGATGTAATCCTAAAATATGCAATTTCTTTGATGTTCTCCAGCATCACGCCATGGATGACACAACAGCAGTAACAAATTAAAAGCAAAAATGCACTATATCCACAGGCCTAAAGATTAAGTTACGGTTCAACCAACCAGCATGGTCAAACTGTTCATCTCGCTTTCATGGATGGTTTAAAAACCCCTTCCTTTACCCACAGCTCTTAAACATTTAAAATGATGCCTTGGTAACATCACATGAGCATAAACCAGGTTTTCTAGAAGTCCTCCAGATTAGGCTACATGAACATTGGTCCAACGTGTCTGTTGAAATGGAGAGTCTTGAAATTTAAGATGTACAAGTTATCTTCAAGTAGGAAGATGCACAAAGCACAAGTGAATACAATTGTTCTGGCCTTACTCAGGTGTAGAAATGAGTTCACAGATAGGGTACAGCAGTTAGTCGATACCAGTTAACAGTCTCCTTGCTCAAGTTGAAGTCTTTTAGTGGGAGTGTAATTCCACCCAAGAAAAAGTTCTCACGTAACGATTCTGCACTGAGCACGCTTAACTGAAGTTCTCTCTGTTTCAGAGTCTCCATGCTATATCCACTGTACACGAGCTAGAAGGTAACAAGTCAAGAATTTTTTGGTTATATATTACACAGATTGCCCTTTTTTCTGACTGCCAGCCACTGACAGGTGTCTTAACTGCACATTATGACCATTCAGTACATCTGTTTCTCAGAGAATGGGCTGAAATACATCCCTATTTTATTTTGTGCTCCCAGTGTTAAGTGTTTAGAAGGACTAGTGTATTTTGACTGAAGTAGAGTTTACATGCCAAGACTTCTGAATTTATTTTTCTCCACATCATGAGTCAGTGAATCCAGGGCAGGGGAGGTCTTTAGTTTTAAGATTCCTTTCCTTCTCCCCATCTCTCCTCAGTCAGACTGAGAAATTTCTACCTACTTGTCACAGCACACTGACCTACTCAGTTGCTTTGTTTTATTTTTAAACAGGGCACAAAGTTTTTCAAAACAGTTCCTTTTTCTTTTCCATTTCTCTATCTTCACAGATTTTTTTTTTTAGACAATATTTAATTACTGCTTAGAATAAGAGATAATAGCAAACCATAGGGAGTTACTACATACATTTTAACTTACCATTTCATTGAAAGTTGGGTTTCTTGTCTTCCGGGAGATTTTGGTTTTGCGTTTGGATGTTTTGTGCGTGTCTGGAAGTAAGTATGTTTTTACATAGGGATTTGGATCTGCACCATCTTCTGTAACCTACAGTCAAATAAACAAGACAAGTTAGAAAACTAATTAGTGCATAACTAATTGCATATTTATTTTCAATCAAGACTTTCCAATCAAGCTAATCAAAAGCAGCAATTAATCAAGCTGGCACTTGGAAAATTTGGAGGGAGAGAGAAAGACTGATGCAGGAATGGTGGAACTAAGTCAAGATGGTAATTGACAAATGGAACCAGTTTTTGGCAGCGAGTGCAGCATCTGTACTTACCAGGTCTTTGATGTGCATCACCATGATAAATAGAGTGCTATTTCTGTAGGATATGGACAGCTTCACTTCTCCTCCCACTTTGCCTGAGGTAGGACTTGATGGACTTGTGTCTGAAAAAATAAGACAATTATTTCTTCTGTAATATTTGTATGTTTTTCATCAGTGCTACACTCAATTTCCACTCATAGGGGAAAAAATATAAGCCTTACACCAAGCTCTGTTTCTGACTTTATTTCTAGTTCCCTAATACGGGAAAGGCTATAGGCTTTAAAGATTTTTTGCATTCTCTTGCAAGAACTAGCCTCAAGGTTCAGAATGAAAACCTGAATAATTTAGTCAAGCCATAAACAACTCCAAGTGATCACATATATTGTTGCAATTTTTGGTATGTATTTCCTTGAAACTGTATGCAGGCACAGTTGGACAGACAGTGATGCATTTTCTAGTGAGGGAAAACTATAGTTATCTAAACCAGATTAAAAACATTCACATTGTAACGGTGTTATACAATTTATAAACCAGCCCCCGCCCAAACGTTACCTACCTGTAGGTCTGGCTATTCCATCTATTCCTTCCACTTTGTCATCACGAAGTAATGGATGGAAAAAAGTATAAACAAGATCACACTAAATTTGGAAGAAATGTTACATATTAGTTTAAGTGTTAAAAAGCATCAAAACCTGAAAACTTGCATTTCATTTCAATTATTTCTACTCACTTCTGCCACCTCTGAAGAGCTGTTCATCAGGCTCTGTATGTAGCTGTTGAGCTCCACTTTTCTTTTAGCTGCTACATCTTTTATATGTGTTCTTCCCAGAACCATCTTATTAGGAAAGCTACAAGAGAAGAGCGAAATTGGGTTTTCAGTAATTTATCAGAAGCAAGTACAGTTTGATTTCATTGTTGTTTCCATCCTGAAATGCTGACATCCATTTTATTTTCTGCCAATCAGGAGTGGGAACACAGCATGCCAACAGGTTATGACACTACAGAAAGGCAAGGAAATGTTTATAGGCAATTGTTATATGTGATATGACACACAGACCCAAAACACTGAGATACTTCTCTGGCTCTTCTCCTTAAAACTTGGAGACAACTGTTTTCTCCCTTAATTGGCCAACTCTGAGGTCTTAATTTGCCCCTCAGCAGTTTTGTCTCCATTTCAAGCAATTTCTTCCTCCACCCAGCTGGGAGCAGTTTTGTTGCCTTTATAATAGTGATGAGTGAGTTAGGAACATACCCTGGTAACTTCCAAAGAGGAAAGAGAATGCCAAGTTTGTTGTGGAGCTCCTGGAACTCATCAAATGTTCGGAAGACAAATGTTGGCTCAACTTGCCCTTCTCTCAAAACTCTCACTACATAGATCTGCCCAAAACACAAAAACCACAAAGATAAAAGTAGTTAGTTTATGTAAAAATATTATAGAACTGACTTAACAATATAATTTTCTTAACAATCAACTCTTTCTCCTGTGGTAATCCTTCTCCTGAATACATATCCTGTTATTATATCCCACAGCCCAGCATTTGCATTTTATAGTGGAGTTAGAATTATAAATAGCCCATAATGCAAAGTAACATCCCATGATCTTCCTATAATGTAGATCCACAGCTGACAAGGGGATAAAGGTAGTTAAGGCTAAGCTGTCTGCACTCTCCCTTTTAAGCCTTATTGTAAGGTCATACCATACACCTATATACCTATAGGTATACAAAATGTTACATCGGTGCAGGATTACATGGAAACATGTATCTGTGGGACCAGGACTACCACAGAACCCTTCAAACAGTAATTTTTTTCAATTTAATTCCCTCAAGATTCCAAAAGATTCCACTTCTAAAGTGATAATTTTGTGGGCAGATGCAGATGTACTGCATTTATACAAAAAGAATTTTTAAAAATACCAGGGTGCAGTCCCAGGATACAGTTATTCACTTTCGTAGAAGGAAATGAAGGTTGAGAACCTGCACAGTGGAGTCATTTTATGGGCAGATGAGTTGAATGTACAATGTATAATTTAACTTTAAAAATCTAGACAGAATCTTGACTGCCTTAACAGCCTCCTGGAAGGTAAGAGGCTGTTTTGGCTTAGACTAGAAGTACTCAAATACATTTATTATACAGTGATTCAGCACAAAGCTCTTCTTCACTTCCAGCATATTTCAGATTTGCTCTACCTTCCCTAGATGGTGTTTTACCAGATTAAGACATTTTCAGCAAATACAACTTGGAAAGAGATGTACATTTGCATCTATCACTAGAGCTCACTTCTTAAAAAACTTCAGGAAAATATAACTTGAGCTGATTATTCCAGCCCAGCAAATAGCAGTACATAAATAAAACAGTAAAAAAGATAATTGAAGAGAGTTGCACATCTGCACAGGAATACAAATATTAAATCTTAAAATGCAACCAAGGGCTATAAAAACCCTGAGGGCAAACTGCAATGCTTTCTGCCCCTTGTAAGGCTAACAGGAATGTAGATGCATTAGTACAGGAAATGATGCTTTTACTTAAGAGGAACAAATACAACTTTAATGGAAGGTCAGACCAAAAAGAGAGTGCTTGACTTAAAGACTCCTACTCAGGAAGGAGCCATTTTACAGAAGGTGGCTACGTAAGCCCATAAACATGACTCAAATTCCCATATTTTAAAATAATCTCCACCAACACTACTTCTGCCCTTTCTACTTCCTTCTAGATCCTCTTCAAGAGGTGTTTTCATTTTGAAGAATATTATGGGACGCTAAAAAACCCACTCTGTACTCTACCACTCCTGTGGCTGGTTTACCCTAGCCAGCAGCTGAGCACCCACACAGCTGCTTGCTCAGTCTCACTCCCTCACCAGTGGGACAGAAGAGAGAAGAAGACCAAAAGCAAGAAGACCCGTGGGCTGAGATAAAGACAGTCCTTGGGAGGGAAGGTGACGCAAAGAAAATGTCTCACCACCTCCCACAAGCAGACCCATGCTTAGCCAGTTCCCAAACAGCCGCCTTGGATGACAACACCCTCCTGTCCCCTGCTTTCTTGCTCTACCCCCAGTTTTTAATCGCTGAGTGTGACAATAAATGCTGTGGAATATCTCTTGGACGGTTTTGGTCAACTGCCTCTGCTGTGTTTTGGAAGAAAATACAACAGTATCTTCACTGAGTGGAAACAGACTCCACATACTTACATAATGTTTATCTGGGTTGTATCTCTTCTGATATGTAAACACAGACACTTGTTTGATTCTGCCGTCTTGTTTAAGAGAATAGGTTTTAGCAGAAAATGAGAGGATGGGTTCATCATTAGAAGGTAAACCTGAGAAACGCAGCTGAGCCAGATTGTGAATGAAGAAATTAAACTTTGTGGCAACACTTCCCAGACTGGATTCAATCAGCCTAGAAAAAACAAACAAACAAACAAACAAACAACATCAAAACACACAAAAGGGGTTCTGTCAATAAACCAGACTGAAGTCTAAGAACAACACCCCCCAATTTCTTACTGACAAAGAAAACATTTTTAAACTATGTGTGATCAATGGTCTATATAAATAGCATCATATCAACATTTCATAGAAGATTCAGTATCCAGACTTTGGAATACGTCTTATCCAAGAAGTGAAGGCTTTCCAGACTTGCTAAAAAGCCTAGAGTACTGCATCCAGCTCTGGAGCCCTGAGGACAGAAAAGACATGGACCTGTTGGATCACATCCAGGAGACAGCTGCAAAAATTATCAGAGGGATAAAACACTTCTCCCATAAGAACAGTCAGAGAGTGGGAGTTGCTCAGACTGCAGAAGAGAAGGCTCCAGGGAGACCTTATTGTGGCTCTGCAGTACTAACAGGGAGTTTATACAAAAGATGGGGACAAACTTGTTAGCAGGAGCTGTTGCAAGAGGACAAGGGGTAAACTATGTGAGGGTAGATTTAGATTCTATGTAAGGAAGAAATTTTTTTACAGTAAGTGGGGTGAAACACCAGAACAGGTTGCCCAGAGAGGCGGTAGATGTCCCACATCTGGAAACATTCAAGCCCAGGTTGGACAGGGCTCTGAGGAACCTGATGTAGAGTTGAGGATGCCCCTGCTCATTGCAGGGGAATTAGTCTGGATGGCCTTGAATGGTCCCTTCCAACCCAAACTGTTCTGCAATTTTAAGTTGCATGCATACTATGGCAGTCTCCCCTGTACATTTAAAGTGAAGTACAGTAGCACATTTCTAACACACAGCAACTACTCAGTTATACTATATACACACCCTCACCCATGACACTGGAACATCATCCCTCTCTCCCCAGTGTGCAAAAGCACTTCTCCAAGAGAGAACTTCTTTACAATGCATTACATCATATACACTCCTATTAAAAAAATTAGGATGTATTCAAAATGCAAGTCTCAAACAGCCAGGTTTTAGGTTACTCCTAAAGACAGCAAAGTCTTTTACCACAAGCATTAGTCTCATATGAAACTGATCTTACATAGTTAACTGATATTTTATGATTGTACAGTGTAACTATTGGACTTCTACAGACATGTTTGTAAACATCCTTCATATGTTTTTTTCATAGCAGAAACCTCCCATTAAGAGAATGATGCTGGGAGATATTTTAGTTTTCACTTTATCCAGTACCTCGTAAAGAAAATGGTGGCTTCTGCATCTGTTGTTTGGGGCTGGAGAGCATCCTGGACATACTTCAAATCCTGAACCCCACTTAGCTCTGGTAACCCAGAAGAAAGCATCTGCAGGAAATTAAAATTTACAGTTTTAATGAAATGAAACAACATGCTTTTATAGTGAAATGATTAAAACTTAGACTCTCAAATTCATTTGTAGATGCACTAAATTGCCAAATTCAAACAGTGATAGCAAACAGTTACTTTTATAACAGCAGTTATTCACCACTTCTGCTGAATTAAAAGCAGTTAAAAACACTACGCAGTGTCATTCATGGTATCATCTTGGTTTTAAATCTTCAGGAAAGAGGTAGGCAGTAAAAAAGCTTAAAAATTTGCAAATAAACCTTCCCAAAAAGCAGATTGAATGTTTCTGGCTTTTAAAAGCATACATTAAGAGTTTCTGCAGCATAAATAGCATTTAATACAACCCAGCATGACAGATCTATCAAGTTTCAATTGAATTTGAAAAATGATTACCAATGAAAGTAGGTTAAGGAAGAGGCTTGCGTGCTTTCTTATCAAGTTGTAAGCTTGGCAGCAGAGGTCCACAAACAGCTGAAAGCGGATGGTGGGTTTTTCCCCACCATTGATGACATAAGCCATATCCGACGTGAGCACAAACGGAGCTCGATCCCTGTTCAAAAAGCACAGAGAATTCCTAAGTTAATTATAAGGGCTATTCCTCATCATGCGCTTCCTCCCCCCTCCACCTCCACCCTGGGGTAATGATATTAAATATTCCATTAATGCCATTTCACGTTTTTGAATTGGGTTCAGCTCCCTCCTGCTACCTCAGGTTACCAGGCACATTGACATGGTACTGGACCTACAGTAGATCTGGATCAACACTTGGAGGCCAGGTTACCTTACAATGCCTTCCCTCCCTCATTTCTGGAAGCCACAACATATTTAAACAAATTTAATGACTATATTATCACCAGACTAAAACATAACTCCTCTATCCTGGATATAGATTATCTTCCCCTACACAGAGGATTAGTCAATACAGATTTGCTGTTCACTCTTTTCCATAATCTTGACGTTCACTACTGTTCTTATGATCCAGAGTCTGCTTTCAATTGTTTCACACTCATATTCAGATGATGTAAAGGTTCTGACACTCAATTTCTCAGCCATTGGTAAAGTTCACCTCACAGGCATGCAATACATACATGGCATGACAATAGCTATCAAGATCAAACTACGCTACAGCTTTATCCAATATTCCTGGAAAAGTATAACACCAAGATCTGTGTTAGAAGTAAGACTCCAAAATATCAATAAAAAGTTATATTAATCTTTTTCTGTACCAAAATACTTTGCTTCCATGACTTGGAAAGAAATTGCCACTGAAATCTGTCAGTTGTGTATAGCACAAGGTTCTTAAGAAGTGAGTGCAGCTTGGAAGCACCAAATTTAAATCATGTTTAGGAGACCAAATATCTTATGTTGATCTACCAGTAGCTAGAAGAGTAATTTTATTTGAACGTTATGCCTGTGTGCTTTGCCTTCAAACAGTTCCAGAGATCAGAATATGGAAATAGGAAACTGGAGCCTTTTCCAAATTAATTCTGTATGTTTAAGTTCAAATGAGTTTTGGAAACTCTCTGGTTAAACTGGAAGATATTGGTTTCATAATGAGTACAGCAAATAACAGGAATTTAAAAGAGAATGCTTGGAATGATAACGCTTATAAAAGGAAACTAAAAACATCACTTCATTCTCTAGATTGCTTAAACCCAGAAAATACCTTTTAAAGCTACCAAACATTTGTGCATGTCCCAAAAATTTTCCGAAGTCAATGTGAAACATGTGCCCAGTGTTTCGGAGCATTATGTTGTCATTGTGGCGGTCACAAATTCCCAGTACATAAGTAGCTACACAGCATCCTGCACAAGAGTAAATGAAGTTTTCTGAAGCCTAGGAGGGAGAGGAAAAAAGTGAATTGAGACCAAATATCAGTGGGAAAATATAATGCATGCATTAAACTATCAATCTTGATGAGTGTAAAATTCAAGCCAGGCAAGACAGGCCCTAAAATCTGCTTTTTCCCCAAATACTGTTCTTTAAACAGATAAGTTTGCAAAAATCTTCAGAAATCACACTTTTCAGCAAAAATGGTCATTTTGCTTTTTATATAAATGAAAGAGAAAAGAGTTGAAGTCAAATCACAAAACTAT
The DNA here is from genome assembly GCF_001715985.3 of Manacus vitellinus. NCBI lineage: Eukaryota > Metazoa > Chordata > Aves > Passeriformes > Pipridae > Manacus > Manacus vitellinus. The sequence continues at coordinate 3,521,420 of NW_021940291.1, read as the reverse complement.
GTTGGCAAAGAAAAGGGTACAAGACTTGTATTTCCAATGTGTTTCTTAAATATACAAAACAAATTTCAATGGAAGACCTGAAATATGAACTTCATTCTTTCATAAGTTGGTATTTATTCCTTTTAAAAGATCTTCAAATAAGAACAACGCTGAGATAAGTTACCTTTTCATATTCCTCCTCTGTAGGGTTATACTTTCGCAACCATTCTGCCAGAGGTTTGTCTTTAAAAGAACCTGTCACTCCATATTCCACTTGAATTTTCCTAAGTGTATCTGAAGCAGGAACAAGCTCTACCATGCCTTTATATAAAACACAACAAAGTGTATTTAACCATCTCCTTATGTTATACTGCATATGTTATACTTGCATTTCCATTATTCAGTAGAAACTTTTCTTGACGAGGATGAATTCTATAATCTTAGACTAACCTCTTCCAAAACTCAGTTAGATGTAAAAATAATTCTATTAGTCTACTAAGCAATTTCACAGACTATGTTACAAAGCAAACCATGAAACACATGTAGCAAACCAACTTAGCTTACTTTACTACAATTAGTTACAGTCGCTAGAATGAACATATAAATTATACTCTGAATAACTGCTTTCTACCACATAAACTATTATTGGTCTATAAGCAGTAACTGCAAAATACTTTGATGCTGACATTTCTCATAGCTGACACTGAGGTAATCTAGTAACTTAAACTGCTGTCAAATGTTGAAACAGACCAGACAGTGAGCTTTACGTGTGGTCTTATTTTGGGAAGACAATTTACTAAAAATATTTGTATAGCTAAATCATAAAAGGAAAACATTCAGTTGATCAACAGAATTTTACTTCCACCTTGGCAAGAGCTACTACAGGTAAATCTAATTTACATTTACTTTACTTTCCCACTTTAATCCTTCCGAGTACTTTAGGGACACACTAATATTAGCAGCAAGAAAAAAATATGCTATGCAGATCGATTCATCATTCAGAGTAGGAGGAAAAGCCATCTGTTTCTCTAAAAAGCAAGTCTTGCATAAATAGAAGCTTTTTGCTTAGTTTTGCCAACCTAAATTTCCAACTTTTCCACGTATTCAAGAGTTTTTGTCATGCTGTTCTAGCATCTGACCAAAGAAATATTTAAATTATTGTTTATCCTCTTAAATATCTTTGGTTTCTATTGGCTAACTCTAGAGAATTAGCTAAAACTAGAAAAAAGCATGTTCAAGGTGCAGGGCAGTATTTACAGTCGAGTTCTGTGACCTACTTTCAAACCCAAGAGACAGCCTGATATTGCCAAGGAACTTTCACCAGCATACGACACTAACTCTGGGGGATAGTGTGTATGCACGGCAGGGAGTGTTTTAAATTTTTCTTCTTTTTGCACATTTCAGTACGTGAATGATACTCTCTGACTCCACTGCAGCAGACTCCAGATATTCTGGAATTTTGGTTTTGATTGGAATATTTCTTTCACCATAATTAAACTTTCAGAATAAGGATTGCTATAGCCCCATTATTTTCTTGTGCTGCAATAAGAGCATCAAGAGAAACCTTAGCTTTTATCACTGTATTTATGTGTTTGCACCACTGTTCACTGACAGCAGAATGCTCAAGAGACACATTTAAGTACCACTCAGCCATCAGGAAATTCAGAACAATCTAACATTATACTCTCCACTACTGAAGATTAAAAGCAGCATCTGGTTTTGCACCTCGGTCTTTTCCAGTTGAGAGACACTTGAAGATAACCATCCGTAGATCCAGTCCCTCTTGCAGCCAGATCTTATCCATGATCTTAATCATTTGCAAGGCCAACATATCCTGTCTCAGATCTTCTCCAACCTTAAATGAAAAAATAAAAGTTAACTAGAGGCATAATATGCTTTCAGCAAAACTGAACACCACAGATTTTAATTGGTTTACATTTCTAGGAAGTGATACATTATGCTACTTCCTCATAGTTACACAGCTAAAAAGAGAGGCTACAATTAAGCTTCCACATGTGATAGACTTACATTTTACAACCTGCTCAGACGTTGGTTTCTACATACACAGGAGCAAACTCCCAAAAACTGAGCTTACTGGTCTATGCCAAAGTTAATTGATACCAATGAAGTGAAACAATGATTATCATTCAACTTCTTTTCTCCAATACACAGATAAGGCCTACCTTAAACATCACATTAATTTCTTCTCCCAGAGGGTCTGCATTTATCAGTGCAACTTTCAGCGGTACTGCATTGGAGCTGAAGAAAGAACATGCCTGCAAGTAGATTTAGTGTTAATAGTCAAAAAGGCTATTCCTGCTAGCCCAGAAAACAAGACATTCTGACAACAAGCAGGTTTGACACACAATGTGTCTATTCAGACTTTTAACACTGCAATTGTGGTGAATACGTGCTTCCTTTCAATAACGAGTCCTTTGGCTGTTATTTGTTGCATTCTTGTACAAAAGCCAATAGTTCTGCACAGTTATGTTTTATACATTTTGAAGAGAAGAGCGAATAAAACATGAATAAATATTTTATTAGTAGCTTTTTTTGAAACCTAGAAGATACAAACACATTAAAAAAAAAGTGTGTGTTTCACAGTATTTTTCCTCATTTATCTGCTTTCAAGTACATACTCATAATTTAATAGTTACAGTAGAGAAGGAAAGCAAGATGAACTGTCTCTCCAACACAGGATTAGTTCGAGCGTTAACAGACCTTTAGGTTTTCAGTCATGCATGATGATATAATCAAGACTGTGGTTGAGCAGATACTGTCAAACCTTGCAGAGTTCTGGAAACATCATTTACCTGCTTCTCCTACATTCTAGCTTTGCCTAGATTTAATTTCTACAAAAAGGTTTTGGAATTCTGAATGTGCAGTACCTTAATATTTAACTCTTTTGCCACAAGACTGGGATTGAGTGGCAAACGGCATTTGTTCTTCAAGAAAAACAACTGCACACGTTCCATACCGTTTTGCAAGGCAACCTACAGGAAAAAAAAGGAAAATTCAGCTGATATTTTCCTAACTAGAGCATCTACAGAAAACTTCTGAACAAAGTTATCCTAAAACAAATGTTTTAACTCCAGAGTCAAAGGAATGCTAGGAACTATAACTGCTGGTTTAGCTATTAAAAATACATAAGCCTGGCAGTATAACACTAATCACACAATGTCGTGGCGTTTTGGTGGTTTTTTTACTGAAGCAGATGATAGCATCCCACTCTATCAAACTAAGTTGTATTATTAGCACATAAGCAGATACCCCATTCTTTTGTATAATGGGATCACTCTTCAGCAGTAATAGGTTTAAATTAATTTCCAGTTTATTGCATACACAAACCGTCCTATTGTATCAGTCTTATGTTTCTGATGACAACAAACTTGACAAAAAACATCACATTCATTACGCTTTTAATTTGTTAAAATGCATAGCAATAGAGTCACAGATCTTCCCATAAACTATACATAACATTTTGAACTTAGACTAAAAAGACAATTGAATGGATTAGTTTTGAGGGTATACTCAGTCTAACCTTCCTAAAGAATATTAAAAATATATATACACACCTGCCGAGCAGATCCACTCGTTTGCTTTACTTTTTCTGCTACCATTCCAAAGAGCTGCACTAGTCTGGTCTGCTTCTCCAACTCTTCCCTCAGCCTTTTTCCACAGACCGAAAGAAAAGCTCCAAGAATCTGCTCATACCTTACACCAAACTTCGTATCATACAGTGTATCCTTAAGAAGCCTGAAATAAAGCATATAAGTTAAATTTTCCTAAGGAAAATACTGCAAACGATGCAATGTTAAGACATTAAAATATTTTAATGAATCAGTTCTACATATGTCTGAAGTTACTGACATATATATATAGGATGGAAAAGGCAAGAAGTTTGTGCTTCATAGAGGCACTATCTTTTCTTTCATTAAAAAACTCCCAAAAAGATGTCCAGTTTGTATTATCACCACTGATAACAGTCATTGTTGTATTAGTATTACGAAGGGTTTTTTTTCAGAAATATTAATCTTGTGGTCTGTGAAAAACAGGACAAAGAACTTCTTACCAGTACAGGTAGTGTGCTATTCGAATGCTTCCCAGTGCCCGAGCCAAAAGAAATTTCACAAGAGCACTGTCAAGATAGGTTTCATACTTCAATGCCTAAATACAAAGAAAATGAAATAAATCAGGTCTGGATTTAATTCTAGATGAAGACTGAGGTTTTATGACTAATGCACAGGCAGAATCACCACAAATCTTTAAGACAGTCACAAAGTGATTTTTTTTTACTCAAATTGTGTTCCCTACTATGCATTAAAGTTATTAGAGGCATGCAATTGCATTTCTGCTATTAGTCATCAGCAATTCCTTTGGGTTTTCAAGAGCAATAAAAATTTAAACTTCTGTGTAGGCAGAAATTCTTACCTGTACAAACTGAGGCAGGAAATCTGTTAACTCATCATCACTTAATGACTCCATCCAGTTCACAGCTGTATTTCGTACTTCCTGATCAGCAAACCTAGAAAGTCACCACAAATCCATATTTAGTTATCTCTGTTCATATAGGACTTTTTTTTTTTTTTGAGATCAGGTAGATAGAAAAGAATCAATAAAAAGGCTTTAACAGCTTAAAAAAACCTACAACTGTGAGGCCCTTCATTACATAAGATGCAACCACATGTGCGTGTTTAGGACAAGCACAGTAACCTCTCAAAACTTAGTGCTGATAGCGTGGCTCTATAGTTCCTGTCCTGTCACACAGTAAATATTAGAATCCTAACCACTCTTACTGTGCTTTCACTACATAACTTGGTCAAGCCTACATCAATAAAGCAAGCACATGTTCTTTAAGATTTTAAGAACGCTTAGCTTTTGCTACAAGAAATTCAGCAATATTTTTCTACAGAACGCCATTCAGGATCTGCTACCAAAGAAAAGTCATTTAATGCTCAACTACACACACAGAATTTATTTAACACTGTTTTCCTTACTTTGAATCAAGTAGTTCCAGTGCAGCTAAGGGTGATAAAGGAGGCCACTTCTGAAGTAACGAATATATTTCTGGAAGACTTGCCCAGTCCCAGTGTGGGGCACTAACCAGTATTTTTGGTAGGCTACTAGTATGGCTATGACAGTAATGTCTTTTCTCCCACAAAAATTCTTTATCTTCTTTTGACAGCCTGCAGACAAAAGCACAAAATGGAATGACATTGAAATAGTTATATTTCCTCTGCAAAACTCAAAATGAGAAGCCAAATAAAGCCTCAAACAATTAAGGAAACAGTTGTTAAAAGTTATAATTTGGGCAGGGCAAGATTAAGTTTTAGTATAATCTAAAATAAACCAAAATATTAATATCAGTTTGGTGCAGATGAGCGGGAAAGCCTGCCAGAAAAGCTTCCATGGCACATGAACAGCCACTGCTCCTGTAACAGAAACTGCCAAGCAGGAATAGACAACTGTAACAGGCAGCCAAAGGGGCAGCAATCTTGTAGCAAGAGACTACTATAACACCAGCCATGAAAAAAAAAAATTCTTCAAGTCAGTACTATTATTTCAGATGTTTAATTCAATCTCTTGTTTAAGTCTCTATAGGTCTTCACAATATATATTAAAAAAAAGAGTATTAAAGAAACTTAAGAATATATAAGCATTCCATACACTAGCCACAAATTGTCATGTGCAAAGAGACCACAGCTAGAAGGGATGAACATACCCAATAGTGTTATCCTTGGACAGAATGGCAAGGAGACGTTCTCTCAATGGTTTTTCTAATGATTCTATGGAATGATGCACAGTAGTCTTTGCGGGTTCAGGAATTTTATATTCAATATCAAATGCATGGGATGGGAAGTCAATCTGAAAATAAAAAAAAAAAAAAAGATGATGCAAGTCCTTAAGCATAGTAGAGAAAGCTCACTCTTCCAGCAACCTCAGGCATCTGAACTCTTTAGTTCTACATGTGTAAGTCTTCAGATACTGTTTCCTGAAGGTTTTTTTCCATCTCAATTCTTTTACATGGTCCTTAAATGTACAACTGTTGCTGCACAGCAGTGGTTGGAGCACCTTAGTAGAGAAGTGAGAGTGCTTAGAGTGGACACTAATCACAGAACTATTCAAATTCACACCAGTGGTTTCAACCCAACCAGCAACTCAGACCATGTTTTGGGACTGCTAAGCCATGCCTAGTAAGGCACCTTCTCTTTGGAGAGAAATTCATACTCTGAGTTTAGAAAGAGAGGTGCTTATATACTGTAAAGAAATTGGAATTGCTAGTGCTTAGGTCTAGGCAACTCTCAGCACACATTTCTATGGATTTCTGTCAAAAATGTTCTTTCCCAGTACTGACAGGATGTAGTGCCAGGGTTCCTCCAATTTCTCTTATTTCAAAATAGTTATTCAATTACTGATTGGTATGGACTTCCAGGAGCTTTCTATTCTTTCCCCTTACAGTTTAGTAATCACTATTCTATACTGGCTTTGAAATATGACTTAGCAGTATTTACCCTCTCTCCAAAACATTCATCTATTATGACTCTTGTAAGACTTACAAGTCACAGTACTCAAAAAACAAACAGTCAGAGTAAGTCAGATTTACATATAACCTGCAATACTATTCTTTCCATATTTCCTTTCTTAGTGGCCATCCCTGGCGCATGATGCGGATGTGAGGAGGTCCACATTTGCAAGAGCTTTGTCCCAGAAGTTAACAATCTGAGAAAAAAAACATGTACAGGTATTAGTATCACAATCTGTTTACTTCACCAAGATATTAGTTGTCAAATTATTTTAATTTTCACTGGATGTCTTCTTTAAGAGCTGCACACAACCATTAGGCAGAAAAGGCAATGGAAAATGTTCAGTGTTGACACAGCTGACACAGATAAATTAAGTGCTGCCTGTTCCTTAAGTGGGAAAAGGAATACTTTGGCCTCTGACAAATAAATTGAACACACACACACACACTCTCTTCTTACCTTCTCAGAGAAAAGGTCCAGGCATATGAATATTACAAACACTACCATCTGCCTGGACTTCCCACATTACCAGATTCTGCAAGTGCATATCAAATGACATTTGCATTTGCCAGTGTATTTCCAATATTAATACCATTTCCAATCGTAGTAGGGAACAACTGAGGACACCTCATAAATCAGTTAAGTGGTGAATGTTAGGTACAGAAATGTTCTATCAGTCTTTAAAAATCAAAATGCTGTCTCAAAAGACTGCTTGAAGACCAAACCTTAAGTATATTTTGAAAGATGTTTTAGGGTTTATGTGTATTTCAAATAAAGAACAGTTTGTTATATGTAAATATTGATTAACTGGGAGCTTATTATGCCAATAAAAGCTACTAAATCGTGCCACTAGAGCACAACTGAACAGCTTGTTCTTTTTAATAATTCTCCAGTTTAATATACTTGCCATACCCTTCTGTCTCATCTACAAATAATGACATTTTAAGTCACTCTTAAGACACACTTCAGCTGAAGGGATTTTTACTTGGCTGTGAATTCTTCCAAAGCACATACATGACCATTTTTATTCTTCCTACATTTTAGTTAGCTACAAGTTTTAGCTCCTGCTTGCTGTTGCTGCTATTCTCAACTGTAACTGAAATATTTGGGTAGTATCTTTAACTAGGTCTGAATTTAATTTACATGGACTGCAAGTGGATTAGACCACTAAGAATCTCTGCAGCTGCTACATACAGGCCACTGAGTGAACTCTGGCACAACACATTCTATTGTAGTGCTCTGCATAAACAGAAAATCCAGTTTTCTCCCAAAACTAACTACTATGACAACACCATGAAGCAGAAGGACAAGCAAAATCTGCAATTCAAATCAAAAGCTATGTTTTCAAATACTGTGTGATGCAGTATTTAGATAGGAGACTGAAATGCAACATTTAAACAGAAGTTTGAAATACACATCATTTATGAAAAGAAATCCAAGTTTCAAGTGGAGACTGAAAGCAGCTGCAGGCCATCTTTGCAATGAAGGAAATCCTAAAATCTTAAACACCCTCAAGCTGTTGGAATCCTTACTAGACAAAAGAGGAAGCAGGACAAGTAAAGTCAAACCTAGAACCAGAGGACATAAAGCACATGAAACAGGCACAAGCAATACACAGCAGTAACTTTCCAGGAAAGACTTGGCTGTCTTTCTGCAGCCGTGGTGGTCAATTTAAGTTTCCAGTAAGACCTAGAAGTCAGAGCACAGATAAATAGGAAATCATAAGCATAAATGCTGAAGCTATTTTGAACTGGTGTGATCACTCCTGCAACATCAAGCCTAATTCTGGCATATGTGGTTCAAGTCTATTGGTTAATGTCTCACTGAGCAGCTACTAAAGTGATAAGCATTTTGGAATGCACTTTGGAATGAAAGTTTGAAGGACAAGGAAACTTGAACCAGTGCAGAAACACTTAGCCTGGGAAAGTTACAGTAGGCTTTTCATTCTTAGTGAAAAAAGTATAATAGGATCCAGCAGCTGTACTTGATGGAAAGCCAATTCAAACTAGAACTATGTAATAAGTTTAACACAGTTGTTAATCATCCCTTTATTTTAAGTTTTTTAAATAAATTCAGCTCTGAATCAAAAGGAATAATTTCAGAATATTCTGGGACATAATAATCCAAACAATATTAAACTTCCTTCAGCAGGTAACTTTTTTCAGCCAGTTCGATGGAAATCCTGTAACATAGGACTGTATTTTATTCCCTATTTAATGGAAGGTTTTATTTCTGTAACAATATAGTTTACAATTTTACCTTTACCATGGCCTACTACATTCAGTGCCAGAGAGGCAGTTTCTATAGTTATGGGAGTGGAGTAAGCTTTATACAGAGCAAATGATATTAATAATCTTACCCATGTTTTGAATACTTACCGCCTAAAATCAAAGAGAGGTAGAGAAACCTGACCCAAAATTTCTGGGCCCTTTCTCTGCTTATTTGAGTCAGGGGAACTCCCACTACTTTGATTTAGGATTCCAAACAAAGTCAGACATAAGACTGATTCCAGAGGCAACTGTGAAATCTGGATGGGGAAAATTATTCTACAAAATAAAAGTATTAAAAATAAGTCAGTTAGAAGAAAAGCAGTTGTTAGTAAGTTACAGGCTTATCCATATAATCCATTTATGCCTCTTGCTTTCAAAAAGTTAATTAACATTGAAGAACAAGTGGTAAATTTCCATGCAATCATATTTCACTCCATTTCCCCCACCAATAGCTTGTAAAACCTGTTAAATTGTACTTCTGCACTGCAGTCAGATTTGGAACAATCGTTTTTAATTTGTCTGTTAAGTCCCATTTCTTACACAGAACCGACCTGATCAACACAACCAGTGTTCCTGCTCTACTCACTAGGACGACACACACAACTCCATGTTAGCCACCTCCTAATCTCTCAGATTTAAAGGGTCAGCTGACAATGAAAGAATCTATTAAGAAGTGTTGAAAGTTAAAATCAAGTGGTACAAAACCTGTAAAGAAAGCAGCTCAGGAATATACACCTCACTGAGCCATCAAATTCTCATTTTTGTTTACACTGGTTTTAATGCGTAAAATATTCTCTTTGATTTCTCTGTAGCATATCACTATAAAATACTGCACTACAGTAAGCAGCTCTTAAGTAAACTAACAGATCTTTCACTGTAATACACTGGCATTTGCAAGCAAAAGATCTGACAATTAATCCCTTGCATCACCAGAAAAAAAATGTAGTTGGGAGTATTCTCTGAAGGCAGGTGTTCTAGAAACTCTCATCCCTGGTTTGAAATAATTTGTTCACTGTAAACTTTCAGAGTATTCCTCAGGGTCTATCTCTGACCTTTAAAAGCAGTCAGGACAGTAGATATAGGGCACAGTGGAGCTCCCATGATGCTTCAGCTGTGACAGACTGCCTGACAACTCAAGTAGGAGGGAGTAAGCTGTGCAGAGATAGTGAAAAATTTTCCCCTCTCAGTTATCAAATACCAGCTGTCATTATCTCCCTATTTTTTCTCTGCATGCCCTTCCTTCCTCCTTTCTGCCCTCTTCCCCTGCCCTGGGGAAACTGGAGTTCAGTAGCTCAAACTGGACATTCCTTTATGTTACAGACCGATACTCTAAAGCACTTCTGCATCTGCCCTCTCTATAGCAATAGTACTAAATCAGATTTTTAAATTCAGATATAAAGTTGTTGCAATGTATCTGGAACAAAAACCAATTGAATATTAACGTTAGTAAAAGTGAGTTTTTCTTCTCCATTTACATAAATTAAGCAGGACTTACATGATCCCTCTTTAAGCAGCACAACCTGTTCCCATTACAAAGAGTGTTACAACCTCCCCAACTCCCTATAACTGTGCACTACAAACACATTAGCACAGGGCACTTGTCCAGCATTTCCATTCCCACTTTCAAAATGAGTAGTAAAATACTATCTGGAAAAATATTTGATTTTGGTCAGTAAGTCTTGCACATTGTTCTTTGGACACTTCAAATGGAATCAGAACCAAGAGTTGCTTGAATGACTGTATTCAGCAGCTAGCTGGGTAGGTACTAGCTAAACCAAAATATTTTACTGAATTTTTACATGCTAAAATCACTTACAGTTCATCCCATTTAATCAAGTAGAAGAAGTTCTTGTATGTGCCAACCTTCTTGGACTGCACAGGTTTGAACAGATCTTTTCCATTATGGGTCAGAGAACAAATCAAGTAGTATTTTTCATAACTGGACAAGGAAAAAAAAATAAGTTCAACAAGAAAAAAAAAATCTATAAAAGGAGAGGAATTTTACAATTAATTAATTACTTACTTTGACACCCAACCAGAAGAAATTCCATGAGCAGCAAATACTGTGAACTGGAGATGTTCCGTGGCAGTACAAGCTTCCTTGGTACTCTTACCATCTTCTGGAGAAATTGCTGCACAACTGCTACAGGAATTCACGTGGAGTCGCACAAGAGCTTCAACTGCTCTTGTTAACTGGTCTATACTCACTTTCAGAGGGTTTTCAGGCTGCAGTGAACCTAAATTATAATTTATTTTTAATGCATTTTTCCTAAATCGACCACCTGAGAGCAGTTTTTGAATAAAAATTGAAGAACTTTACTCACCAGGTGAGCTCTTGCTAGTGTCATCACCACATTTTAAGGACGCCTAGACAGTAAAGTTAGAGCAAATTTCAATACTGAGAAATCCTAATAATTTTCCATTGCTCTTAAGCATCTTGTACAGAAATTATTAAATATCTGACTTAGGCCCATATTTAGGTTTATGTAACACATCTTTTCACTCAAAGCTCCTCAAGAGTTACCTGACAGCATCACAATTTTCACATTGTGCAGCAACTACTCATCAAGTTCAAAAGTTCATGTTTTGTCAAGTCAACTGTTTTGACACTCCTTATGAACTCCTAAAAGCCACAGTACGCTGGAATATTGCTCAGGATACCCTGACTTCCCTGGGTAGAAATAAAACTTGCTCAGGGCTGTTATGGATGAAAGCAGAGGCTGTTAGCTCTATTACCGAGTAATTGAAGTCTAAACAGCTGTTCTGTTTGTGGCATTTGTTAAGGTATCTTTTGCTGGCAGAGTTACTGCAAATTTACTGAATTAAAAAAATGTTAAACAACAAAGAAAACCGAACAGTAAGTACTGTTACTTTGGACTATATTTGTTTGCTTCTTGGTCTGCTAAAAATGGAAGTCTAAACATGATACAACACCACAGCAATGTCTAGTCTCGACTCTCTTCTAATCAGGAAGGGTTTCATGCCAAATTCAACTCCTGATAAAACTAAAGCTTTTAATGAAAACTGAGTCTGTGATTTAAAATCAAAACCCAGTGAACTCCTAAGACCTCAGAGAAAGTCTAAGAAGTTTGCGACAACTGCTGCTGAAGAATGAAAGTTCTCCTTATGCTTTTAGTGTACTAATTGAGCATCTTGTCAACAGACAGTTTGAACTACAAAAAAACTTCCCATTCTTATAAGAAAGGTGGTCACTTCTTCCAACCACAAGGAATTACTTAAAAAACAAAAAACCAAAAAACCAATATCTTTCAAAGTGTTTGGTTGCACCTGTCTCCAGTCTTTAAAGCAATTTTATTTCTAAAAGCAATCCTATAAGCCTTCATGCATGTTACTGTGTAAGCCAATGTGCATCATAAAAAAAAAAAAGGCACTGTTTTACTGATAAAAATCCCACCTATTTCAAATTCTAGTGGAATAGTGTTATTTTTGGGAGTTATTTTTACACTGTAATCTAATTATTTCTACAGCTTTCTCCTATCAAAAAGCGAATGTTGAAAAATATTTTACATGCTGTATTCCACTGTTTTCTAAATGTCTTCTGCATTTCCCTGCAAGAATTTTAGGTCTTGGGACAACTATATTTATTTGTCTGTGCACTTTGCAAGACTTCTGCTCAGTATTACAAATACATCACTGAACCAATGAAGCCAAAGTGAACAGAGCATCACATGAATCACCATTCTAATAAGGCAGCTGGACAACAGAAACAGCATTACAAGATTATTTAGCTTTTTTTATTTGCACACTTCTCTATTTGTTGACTTCAGACCAATTCTGCTCAAGTGAATCATTCATTATAAGGTGCTGCATTATATAAGCATCAAATTCTGTGCTGTTTGGGAGATTTTGGGTTTGTCCATATGCTCAGGAATGCAGGAGCATGAACAGTTAGTTTTAAGATGCTATTGCTAGTCATTTAAACACTACTGGGAAAATGCATGATGTAAATTGCTCCTTAGCATAACTGCACTGATTTTAAAGAGCATGAGCTAGCTGTCAGTTCCCCTCAGTCAGATTTAATGGCATTTGCTTTGACAAAAGTTTCTAGTTACAGAACCAGAAACCAGTACTTTAAAACTAGTTTTTAAAAAGTCACTATGTAGAAAAGGAAAGTATTCAACAAGCAAGTGATTAAGGCATTAACAGCAGAGAAACATCAACATAAATAGAAAATATTAGGTAAAATAAATAAATAAAACCCAGCAAAAAAAGCCCAACACAATCCTGACAGAACTGTTATTGGTATTTCCAACTACCAAAGATCGTGAAATACTATTTATCACTGTTAAAAAGAGTACCTCAAAATGCAGTTTATAGTGTGAAAGTTTACCTCAGCATTTTTAGTCCTTGGAAGATTAACAGCCCTCCTTAGCTTCTTCACTGATTCCGTTATTGCAGGAGTCTCTACACAATCCAATGTAGAACAGATTTTTCTGACAGTCTTAATTACATGATCTACTGCTTTATGCTGGTTCTAATAAGGAATGTATGAGAGAACAGATTGATCTGATCACAATTGTGTAACCCAGTAGAGCTTTAATTTTTTTTTAATGAATTGCCACAAAAATTTCACTAGGAGATGCGTATCTCAATTACATTAAACTGTGGTGTAACAATTTGATTAAAGAAAAAACCTCAGCATCAAGAAATTCCTTATGAATGCCAAAAACACAGTAGTATGGATTCTAGAATGAAATTCCAGGAAACACTAGGAGGTTCCCAACCATTTTTCTGTTAAGCTGCTGGCAAACAAGTATTTTCTATTGAGACACTAAGCTCAAATTCCCTCATGGCGTAAAAGTAAAGTGTAGTTTAAAAAAAGGCTATTCACTTAGTGTGAGAGGAAGCAATTCTAAAGAAGCAGTGTTTCAACTTGAGCCTTCTCAAACATACAGGTTCAAATTACACTTACACTACTACTGCTTACATTACAGTATTGCTTCCATAATGGAACTTTATCTCTTTTACTTCACTTCAACATACTTCTGAAAAAAGTTTGTTGCAACTTTTGCTTTAAATGCTATTTAATTTAAATGGTTCTTCCAGATGAAGCAACTGCAAACTGTCATCTAGGAGTAGGTAAGAAAGGAAGGGGTGTTGCACGCTTAATATGAATCTTTATTGAAAGGAATAGATCAGCTTCTAATCAGAGAATGAATATGCTGGTAGGTTACTTAAGACAAAGTTGAGATGCTCCTAACATTCTCCTCCTTCTACTCTTCCAACAGAAGAAAATCCACTCGAGTTAAATCTAAATTATCCTAGGTTTCTTGGGTTTTGTTTTTTAATGTAAGGAAAGTCTTCACCCAATTTTAAAGAACGCATGTAGAAAATGAAAACATTTCACTTTTTAAAAAGCATAATGTATATGTTTCTTTCACAACTACTTCTGAGCACTTACAACTAAATAAGAAGGATTATTAGTGCAATATCCTCTCGGTAAGATGTAAATTGACTCCCAACCCCTACTCTCTCACACATATTGTCATGGCTTTCCTGCAAGTGGACAGCAAAGAAGCCATTTGAATCAGAAAGTTTTTGAATTGAGAGTTTCCTGGCAACAATTAACTGTCCTGGTAAGAAAACAACCACAGAAGTCAAAGGACACTGTAAATATTTAAGTCGTACTTTCAAAGCTAACACTTTGAAGTTAACAGCTGCTTTGAGTCACGAAGAACAAAATTTCCATTGCTATTTTCCTCATAGGCTTTCAGTCTCAATAAGAAGACAATTGATAACTTTTGAAGTGTTCAATGATGTGAAATCAAAGCCTACGTACAAATTATTTAAGGATTAATTTACGCTTTTTCACTTTGATTAGGAAGCTTCAGCTACTGAACATGTACAGGAATTCACTTCATGAAGTAAATATCAAATACAGCAACTGCTGATATTTGGACCTAATCATCACCATCTACAAACTAGATCTCCTGTCCTAAGACTGTAGAAAGAGCAGAACATAAGTCTGAATTGAGATGTTTTGCATTCCTCATCTCAGCCTGTGAAATCACAGTAAAACAAACAAGCTGAAGCAGCTGCAGGAGCAAAGCAACAAAACCACCATTAAGCAGCAGCAACAGCTCCCTCTTCTACAAAATGATTGTGTTCAAAACTACCCTTGAGAATATGATGAATCACCATCAAAGGAATTAAATAAATTAAGGGTGTATGTGAATAGTGGACATCAGCTTGTTCAGACCTGCATTCCTGGAGAGGCAAACAAACATAGTGGAAATGAAAAGTACTGCAATTAAGTAATTAGTTTCAAGACTGCTCTTACAGAAACAGGTTAAGAAACACGGTTAATGTTTAAGCATTTAAGTCTCCAAGTTACACTGTTATCAGGAGTTAAATGCAGTTTCTCCTTTGGGAAATGAGAAAAGCAGGTTACTTCCATAACCTTGTGCATATGGGAAATCACTCCAAACTACTTGACATGCAAGCTTCATTAAGCTACCTATCATACACCAAAATAGACAATGTTTTTGACAGGGTATTTCAAGTTAATCAAATAATGCAGAATAAGTTTTACACAAAGTGTAAACATACACAAAGTGTACAAACATGCGTCAGTTATAACTCCCATTGTACACAGCTATTACTGCTCATTATTGTGTAGATTTTTATCTGTTACCAAATATATCTATCATGGTTGTAGTTAGGATTCAGACCTTTTCCCTTGAATTTATCTCTTCGAGCATTTTTCAGGAAAAGGTTGTTTTTCACCCCAGGACTTGGAAGATAGATTTCTAATTGTGATGATTAGGTAACAGTTAGTTTGCAAGAAAAGAAGAGAAATCTAAAAATCCATTATTCCAAATTCACATTTGACAGCTTGTTCAGATCTCATTTTTCCCAAGAACACCTGCAAGTCTTTTTCCCAGCTACCTTACTAGTGAACTTTCTCATGCTACTTTTGGTTCAGCAATAATTTACAATGACCTTACCTCATTCTTAAGAGCTATGTTAACTTGCTTATGATACACATCAAGAAGCTCTTCAATAGAAGGCCTGCAAGAAATAATAGTTATTGAACACAAGAGCAAGAAGAGAACATAGGTCAGGAGTTCAGCAGTGATCTGCACTTGGTTACTAAAATAACCACAAAACATTACCTTATAATAGGTTCCCTGAAAGGCTTTTCTACTTTGTAGAGGTGTTTGGTTAGATGAATGGGTGTTCTGTCATCATCTTCCTGCAATAAAATATTAGATCTTAAGTCCAGTTCTTGCCTTTCTATAATTTGTAATACTGTGTTATTAGTTTAATTACTAATACCTGTGGAGTTGCAGGGGAAAGATAAAAGGTGATTTCTTCAAAGGGGAAAAGAAATAACTAATCAGTAGCCTATGATATGTGTACACACAGGGACAGAGGGAAGAGACAGCCATCAAGTGCATAACTACAGATACCAAATATTCCTCCTTCCTCTTTGATGGTCTGATACAGATTTAATTAAACTCAAAAACTGTTCTTAACTTTTACTTAACTCTGAAATTTGTTGCTTCCCTTTCAGGCCTCAAGTTTAGTCCAAATATTTGCATACTTTTTCCAGATATAATACTTAGTCTAATAAGTGACATTACCCATATTTGTATTACCTGCCCTGTGAAAATTCAGTTATGTATTTCAGTTCCTCTCAGTATGAGAGGACACAATTCCTGACACCAAGTAGACCTACTAACTTGTTAGTAACACTAGAGGGTTACACCTTAGATCCACCAACTCTGACGCAAACTCCCAACCTCTTGAAGACTAGCAAGCACTTACTGTCCGTGCCAGATCGCTGCAGATCGCACTGTGGGTCAGGAGCTGCAGTTTGATTTCTGTGTCCCACTTCCGACAGTTCTGGATATATTCATGACTTCCTATGCAGTGCTTACTGTTAAACAAAAGCAAGCTGTAGTCACAACAGAAATATGCAGTGCCTTTTAAAAATCTCACATGAAATATTTAAGGCAACCTGCTGCCTCAAAGTAAGGAAGTGGTCAATCAACTCCCACACCACACTTGATCTGATTTTCACTTCTGCAGAAGCTTTGATACACTATTACAGACACCTGTATTTTTACCAAGGCTCTTACCTACAGTGAGTAATACACAAACCAAATATTCTAACCCAGAAAACTAATGGGGTTTTGTAAACCATCAGTTGTTTTTGGTTGGTTTTTGTTTTTTTTTTTTTAAAGAACCAAAACCCAAAATCAAACCAAACCAACCAACAACCAAAAAACCACAAACCACAAAACCCCCAGATTATTAGAAAACAGTAGATTTTTTTCCTGGTTGCTGGGATTTGAAGAGCAGCTGAAAACTACAAGATCCATCTGTAGAAATGCTCTCAAAATCTGCATCTGAAATATGCTCTGTTTGTGTTCAACACAACAGATGGCAGATTAGAACATATTTTTAGGAAGGTGTTGAGAAACTACTTTGATGTATCCCAGAGCAACTCAAAAGACTTCTGATCTTTGTGCAAAGAGTGACTCTTCTACATTTTTAAGATTTCTGCCTTCATACATACAATCACTAGAGATATACTTTCCAGTAACTGTGTCATGAAAAAGCATGAAATTAAATATTAATGAAAAGGAGTTTGCTTACTTCTGTAAAACTTCTTCTTGGCCACAGACTTTCAGGATATAGCTGCCAATGTCCACTTCATTCAAGTCATCATGCACCCAGCAAAGTGCCTGCATTATTATAAGCTCAACAGGGGAACTCACTGTTTAAAGAAATTACATCTAAAAGTTAAATATAAATCTATAGCGAGTGATACCAACTATTATTCACTCACAAATTGTAGTTATTTAATGAAATTGGGTTTTATATTTGTTGGAAAGACTCTTATGCTTCTATTGTCTCCTAAATGTCATAGTTTGAGATGTTCACTTTTTTCTCACAAAGAAAGGTATCCCATAAAAAGGTATCCCATATAAAAAGCCCATAAATTTTTTAAAATTAGGATATAGTGCAGTCACTTGACCAGAAGTACAAACACAGTCTGCAGGACTGAAGATAGCCTTTTTTTTTTATTATTATAAATTTGCCATATTTAGCAAGGACTTCAAATAGGTAAGTGATCCCAGAGGCACCTAAAGTTTAAAAATCATTATCTGAAGAGCTGGAGGTGGAACTCTTCTATTTGTTCTGCTTTGGAAGAACTGAATATCAGCTGCAGCTGAGGCAAATCCTACTGAAAGTGTTTTTTACTTTTTCCTTTCTCTTTGTCTAGTGCAGTTTCCACTTTGGACAGAGCAGATCTCAGCATCAGCAAGCCTTTGCAAAAAGCAACTCTTAGCTACCAGTACTTTCACATCATGTTCCAAATGCTTTTTTTGAAAATAATTTCTCTTCTATCCAGCAACTACAGAGCAAAAGAAATAATCCCAGTCAAACCGCAAATCCATTCCTCCACACCCACCAGCTGTCACTGATGAAAAATACACAGATATGTTTTAATAACACAAATGATTAAATACAAAATGCTCTCTAGCCCTCTCTCCCTAGTTTCCAGCAATCTCCTGTAAGTCATTTACAAACAATATCACTAAGTGCCTCAAAATCCTCTAAAATGCACTGTATAAAAGCAACTTAATTCAGATTGTTTTTTTCCCCTCCAGGGACTTTCCTAATTTTCTCAAATTTTTTTTTTTTTTAGAAAGAAATATTACTGTTATGGTGGACACACAGTGGTAATGCTACAGTATTTTCCACAAGATAACACATGTGCTTCATACAATTAACAAATTATTTGGTATTACAAGCACAGAGGTATCTGACAGCATATGAAAAATGACTGTGAAATTCAAGAGCAAGGAAGTATGAATTCAGAAACATGATTTAACTCATTAAGACTGCTTAACCTATTATTAATCTAGAGTGAACCTGCTGTAATACCTTCAGCAGAGAACATGGTAGTTGAAGAGAAAAAAGATGCAATGATAGTTTATGGGCTGCAGTCACAGGAAGCATTGGCAAAGGTCTGCCAGCCCCAGAAAGCCCAGGAAAGTAAGACAAAGATAATGGTACCACCTTTTCCCTGCCCTACCTCAAAGACATTCATTTCTTGCTGACACACGATGATTGCTCAGATAGACTTGTACTTCTACGTAAAGTCTAATAAATGACTACAAAATGAATCCAAGTAAGCTCTAAAGTTCATCTCTGCCAGCCCCTCCTGTAAGACAAAGATAACTGAGTTATCAGAGCCCTGCCCTCCTTCTGAGCAAGAGCTGACAGCGATAATTAGCTCAGATAGCAGGTACTTCAGGTATGTCAATAATAAATTGACCACAGAACATGAATCCATGAATAAGCTCTAAAGAATAACTTTGTTTCATGCCTCCTAGTCCTTTACCACATCTGAGTTGTCATCAGCACTATCAAAGGACAGTTCCTTACTGTGCAAGACTGAAAGGCATACTAAAGCAAAGCAGCAGGATGCTAAGGTATGTAATAATTTGACCAAGAACAGAAGGAATTAAAGGTAGAGAATAACTTTAAATATGCCTATTACTAGTCACATACCCATCTTTCATCAGCTATGGAAGACAAGTAGTTCTACTGTGATAAGTTTCAGCATCAGAAAAAAAGGAAGAGAACAGAGAGCGCAAAGAATAAGATACGTGGGGTTAGAACTCAAAACACATTCCAAGCTAGTCAGAAAAATAATAGAAATAAAGGGCTGAAGCCCTAACATTTTACTTACTCTAACAAAGCCTTTTGTAGGAAAGGATTAAGCCTGTTATATTAGAAAAGTATAATCTTAAGGATTAAGAGCAGAAACCCTTCCTAGGCTATACTTACAATCTCCCTCATTTCTTAACAAAAGATTATTACATCACAGCAGAATAAATAAAAGGTCCAGCAAATCAATACAGGATGAAAGCATTGAGAGCTCCTTTCCCAAGAGAGCAGTTAGTTTACATGAGTAATACAGCAACTCCATATCTTTTGGGAACAACCAGCTCTAAAGCATCTACACCATTACAGGTCGAGAACCAAAGGACAAGCAAACATCCCAGCACAGATCCACTGTCAGGAGGTTGCTCCTGAGGTAATTTATTATCATATATTTTATCACCAAAAACTGCCAGAAGCTGACAGCATGCAGAGTTACAGCCTTGAATACAAATGCCATGAAGTCAAGA
Organism: Manacus vitellinus; assembly: GCF_001715985.3. Taxonomy (NCBI): domain Eukaryota; kingdom Metazoa; phylum Chordata; class Aves; order Passeriformes; family Pipridae; genus Manacus; species Manacus vitellinus. The sequence goes on along the minus strand of NW_021940291.1, from coordinate 3,501,473 downwards.
CTGCACAGAGTATATGAATGTATGTACAAGGGAAACCTAAAAGGTCCACCCCAAACCAATATTCCTGGTTACCCACAAAACCAGGACAGCAGGTTGCGGGACATCATGACAGTATTATTGTAGTGTTTCTGTTTATAAGTATATATTGAAGTCAAATAACAGATAGTTTTAGTGCTTATTCTTATTTTCCAGCAACAATTTGTTTGAATTTTTAGATGGGCTACAGAAGTCTATTTAAAAATAAGTTAAGAGTATTGAAATAAAAAATTGAACATTAAGAATCCCAGTCCTGGTGTCGTCATCCCCTCAATTACTATAAAGTAGGTCAAAGTTTTGAAAAACTGTTTTATTCTATCCAGCTGTGGATAGAATAGTGCTTCTGGTTTGCTTGACTTTCCTTTTTTAAACTAAATGTTTCACTTTGTCAACTTCTAAATATTTTCTAATGGAGGCACTGACCCAGAATTAGGTCTTTCCTCAGTTACCTTTTCCACATTTCCCACAAACAATCCATGCATCTGAGACACAGGGATTAGAAAAAGTGAAAGCCACTGGCCTAGGCTCAGTGTACAGTCTTAAGCCATCATTGTAAGTCTTAAAAAGCAAACTCCAGTTTAAAAAGCAGAAACATACCATCACAAGTAAAAGTTACTGGTTGCTGGAATTCTTCGATTTCTATGGAAACCTTGATACTGGCACTCTCCCCACTTATATTTCTTTGCAGCATGATTGGACTCAGCACAAAGCCTGGGTTTGTTTGCTGATTAGAGTAAGGAAACTTGGTCCTCAATCTGAAAGTAAAAAAGGTATATGAAACATTGCAATGGAGAAGTCTAAGACTAAAGCAAAAAAACATGGTAATAACCACAAGCCAGGTAAAGACTACCTTTGGCTCTCTACTTAAATTGTATGTACAAAACACCATTTAATTTTTCTGCTCTCCACAGAACACTGCCCACAATAATTATACAAGTAGTAGTTAGACAGGAAAAAATCCTAGCTTATAATTAGGCAGGTTTTCCACATAGCTTCAAATATTTAACAGGTCAATGCTTACAGGTATATCCATCTTCTGAAGAAGCAAAGCTCTAAAACAGTTTTTAAAAATGTAATTTACATCATTTACGAAAAAAGAATTTTAAAAACTAATAATTTCTTTTATGCAGAAAAGACAATAAAACTCTTCACATCTTTCAATTTTTAGAAGTCTAATCTGAATTTAGATGCTACGCAGAAGGTAGTTATTCCAAGTTGTGGAAGTTGAGAAAGAGGCCTTAGATAAGGGAATGGCTTTTATTTAGGACACAAACAGTATAAAACATTCCCCTATTTGTGAATAGACAGTACTTTGATAGCTGCTTTTTATTTTCTGCTATTTAACATGGATAAAATAATTTAACTCAAAACTTTTATCAACATTAAAGTGGTATCATGGGACATTAAGAACAGAACTCCTCTATAAGGGTCATTTATTTCATCATCTTGATTACTAACAAAAGCAAGAATGGGAAAAATACCCAAAACCCTCTAGCAAGAATTGTCTAGTCAAAAAGCCATCAGTATTTTAAGCACTGGGTCTTGAAAAAAAAGGCAACAATTAGATTTAACTAGAAACTGTTGCAACAAGCCTATTTTACATGAGCTTTTTCTTAATGTTGTTAATCAGTAAGTTTCACAAGTATATGAATTCTCATTGTTTTATGGAGTTTGCTTTTATAAACATTCCCATTTTAATAAATAGCTACTGTCCTTCAGATTCAAAGATCTCTATTTCCTCCATTATTTCTTGGATTTTGATCTTGAAAGTTAGAAAGGCAAGACTCCTAGTTTGTCTTCTCCAGGAAGAAAGCAAAAAAAATAATAATCTCTCATTAAATTGTGGCAGTAAAAAAAAAAACACAGAAGGAGCATTCTGTCATCTTCTTTGGTGTGGCCTTTAAGGAACTTCACCACCTGATCAAAGCAGTGACAAGTTTGAAGGTTTTATTTGTTAAAGTATTCCAGTTGTGGAAGCAATAAAAATGAAATCATTTAAGGGTTGGAAAGCCAGGACTTAGTGAGGTGCATCAGCTAAGAAGGAAAAAAAAATACTTTAAATTCATGCAAAAAAATTATATTAAAAATAGACAGAAGGAAATACAGAAAAATAGTTTGAGGATAAAGAAGTGTTATAAAAACAAGGGAAAAAGTGAGAGGAAAGTCATGAGACCAAAATAATGAAGAGGCCATGTGATAATCCAAAAACCTTAGTACTCAACGTTTTAGCAATTTTGCTGCATTCTTAAACGAAACAGGACAAAACCAGGAAAAACTGGGATAAGAAAAGGAAAAAGGGCACATACTGAAATCTGCCTCATCAAGCAAAAAGAAATGTAGGACTATCCCTGTCAAGCTAAGTGAAAATGAGTCATTTAGCTTTTTTTCTTCATTTTGAAAGCTTATTTGTATTCAGTAATTTCTTACTTCATAACTGCTTGAGAAAAAGCTGACAGCTCTTGATTCTGTCCTTCAATTGCTTGGAGAAGCACATTTTCTGTCAGCATGCCAGTGGTCCCATTGTCTTTCTGCAACTCAAAGATAATACAGTATTTAAACAGCTGCAAGCATATTTCTATAGCCAGCAAAGCCCCATGTAGATAATAAATTTTCATAAGTCTAAGGTTATTTTTGTGCCTACTGCTATATAGAGAAAAATGTATATAATCACTAAGTTGAAAAGTAAAGATTCACTGGACCTTGACAGAAGGTAATTTATTTACAGCACCACTATCAGTTAAGATTAAGTTGCAAGCATAACAGTTCCTGAGCTCTCAGCAGAGACCTCAGCATTAGAATTTGGTTAGATTTGGCTGAACCAGAGGAGGAAGACAGACAAATGTTTTTTCCTCCACTTCTCCAATTCAGCCTTCAGTATAGTTCCAGAAAGAGCCATTACAAACCAGTTGTTCCCACGATTACCTTTCCCTACAAAGGAGGAAAATACAAGTTGTACACTGGAAGGAAGTTACACACTGCAAGGAAGTAGCACTCACAACGTGAAATTCAGGACTAATCTCGTGGTATCAATTTACTGCTGTTTTTATCCTTTATGCCACAGGCATCCACCATCTCCCAAAGCTGCAAACCACAATCTTTAAATTATCCAATCTAAAAAACAACTGCTAAAAGAGAGCTGAAGTTGCAAACAACAAAATCTAATAAACTTTAAAAATCCAACAAAACCACAAAGAGAGATCTGCAGCAGTTTTTAAATCTGTATCTTTTTCTGGTCCAATTCACAACACAGCCACAGAACTGCTGGAGTGAACAAAAAGCAGAGAGAAGCTGGAATAACCAGTGGGATTGAGGTGGAAGTCAGTTGTCCATAGTCTAACAGCCACCACTGGCCTGAAGGATTCATGTAGCTCCAGCCAGACACTTCCTGGAAGAAGTTGAAGAGTTTGCTCATGTCCAACCCAGAGTCATTGCACACAGAGGATAAAGGCTTCTGATCAGTTACTTTCACCACCCAAAGCTTCTACAATGCTTATAGAAACCTTTAATTCAACCACAACTCCAAAACCAAAGCAGACTGCACAATAATTTTTCTAAAAATCATCACAACTTATTTATATTTAAAGTAGCGATTAATTACTTAACTAGTAAGTGGGTTATTTATTATTAGCCAAAATAGTCAGCTAGGCAACTAATGTCATTAGAGCACATCACATAATATAGTTGAATTAGACAGTCTCAGAAAAGGGGTCAAATAATGCAGAGCTAGTGACTGTCAGGTCTTTTCCTTTTAGCACTTTTTTCCCTCCAAATTAACTTGTTACACAAACTTGGAAGAGATACAACCTATAATTGCCTCTTGAATTGCATTTAAACCTAGTTATTTCAGCTAAAATATTGGTTGCATGAACAGTGATCAGTCAAAAGGATAAATTCTGTATAACTGGGGATTAGCAATACCAAAGGGGGCAATTAGAGCAGGAAGCTGTAAAGCCACAAAACCTGAAATGAGCTTCACGAGCATGTATAATACCTTAAATTTAAAGGGTTCTTCTATTCTAACATCTCAGACAAGTTCTGTCACATAAAAATACTTTAGGGCAACTGCACAACACTTGTTGACTAACCCATGCATCTCTATCTAGTACACATACTCTCTAAGCAATTACACAATAACAATACAAAAAAATCACACAAGGAAACAGGAAGGTGACCAAGGGAAAGGTAAACACTTTGAATAAAAGTTCAACTAACTGTTGGTCGGCACTCAAGACAAAACTCAGTCATTTCAAACCAAGTAGCTGCCTATTACGAATGTTAAATTCTACTGAGGAACTCTTTTTAAAGAATACTGCAAATAAGTACACAAAGAACTATGCAACCATAGCATAAAAGCACTACAGAAAAGGAATACTTGAAGTCATACCAGTGATGCAACATCTCCACTTCATGCCACTATATGACACTTTTGAATACTTAGAGCAAAATCTGCAGGCTATTCTACTGTTAAATTCAATGAAGTCTGGGGAACTGCAAGGCATGTGAACACATGCAAGTTCAGCCAGGGTAAACAATAAATTCTAACCTAATGAGCAAAGAAAAAAAAGACTTTGTTCCCCATGGGTGACCTCAGGGTCACATTTGGCTAACGAGAGAAACCTAATGTTAGTACAGATATGCAACGATGGACAATATCTCCTGGTGGAAAAATAAGAACATTAAATACCTCCTTGCTTTTTAGTTGAATTTCAATACTAAGTCTTGATCATTTTTGGGAAAACAATTTCAGGATTACAAGCTCTGCAAAACCAAGAATTCTATTTAAAATCCACTAGACTCAGATGGGTTTTGAGCAACAAGAAGGAGTTTAATTTCTTTAACTTCCAGAGGAGCCAGTCTAAGAGGTGCAAAAGCTATCAGTCAAACAGGAAATAACTTGTAAGAAAGGGCTTCAGGCCAAGTAAGATAGATAGTTCATATCAGCACAGGCTGCAAAAATAGAACAGGTCTGTAAATACAATTACTCTGAACAATGACAAGCAAACCCAAAATCCAGTAATTTACCAAAAGTCATGTTAAATAAAATCCCACAAGTATATAAATTCACAAGACTCTTCAGCTCTGTGGAAAGGAAAGGAAGAGAACACAGTACATAAAATACAACAAAATTATGACTTGTGCCTCTGCTTTCAGAAAGAGTGACAAACACTGAAGTATTTAAAGGGGAATACTTCAAATACAAATAGATACATCAATTGTATCATAACAAATATGATTCTCAATACAAATAGATTCTTCTATTTGATCAAAGCAATCTCTTGATTCAGAGACTAAGCAGTCATACATTTTGATAGAATCAAAATATATTACTAGAATTTTTTACTAATAGTTTTGTTTAAAGGGGCAGTAAGACCGAGTTATTCAGAAAGGGTGGGGGAGAATGATCCAGACCAGTTAAGATGCAAGACTTCAGAATACACTTTGAAGAACACAGATACCTGGGGTAAATTGGATAGAATACAAGAGAGCTGCCAAGAACAAGGGCTACATAACTCAGCTTCCTACTATAGTAGGTGGAAAAATATTTAACCTTGAAAAGCAAGTAGAAGCGTGGGATAGGCAAAAGATACGAGAGCCAGGTTATGTTGCAAAGGTCTCTATTTGAGAGACTCATCTTTAAATCTATTAATTATCTTCCTTAATAACTTAGCAGAAATGACCATGCTAATTTATAGTCTTGTATCATCAGCTAATCCAGACTAGAACTGGAGTCTGGTGCCAAAACTCGTCAATCAGAGACCAGAGGAGAAAAAAGTGGAAAGTAAATCTCAAACCTTCAATTGGGCATTCACTTCAGAAATGTGCTATAACCTAAGAACTTGTTTGAAAGATATGGTGCCTTAAGAAAATCAGATTCATTGACTACAAGACTGATATGGGCTGTTGTGATGCCATGGTGAATAAAGCAAATGCAATAGAAGTGTATCAAGAAGGATGTCCCTACCTGTAATGAGCATTTATTCATGCTGCTGTACAAGGTACATGGCACACTATGCTCTCAGATAGAGAACTAAAATTCTCATAAGCCATCTTCAAAAAAACATGACATAAAAGGGAAGCTCTCACACAAAGCTTGCAGTGAAAGCTGACGAAGTCACTTTTATAGCACATTGAGGTAAATATCAAAATGATTCTTTTATTTTAAATACCTGCTGATCTACCCTGAAAGAAGAGCATTTGCTAAGAGCTAGTTACAAATGCACTCTGCTGAAAATAAGATGACTGATTAGGACAGTAAGGGTCTGGAACAGCCTTTAAATCAAACGTGGCAGGAGGAAAAAGACCACATGTGAAGGCAGAGCTTGAGCTTCATTTATGAACCAATTCCTATGTGACATGCAAATAGCAGGAGACTGGACCTTATGAACAGGAGAGCCCCTTTTAAAACCTGCATTCTTGAAAAAAAAATGGAATTTATAAAACCAGATTTCATTCAGCAACAGTCAAATACTTCTTCCTACAGACAACACCTCAGAAACACTGTGATCCAACACAGTCCAGCTATTACCATCAGCAGCTGCATTACAACCAACCAAACACCACTGGAAAACTGACAAACATAACACCAGATGACATAGCAAACTGCTATAGAGCCCAAATTTACATGCCTTTCCAAATACTAGGAAATAACTGAGTTAATATATCACAGTTCAACTGTGAGTGGGGGGGAAAAAAGCAAAATTAAGTCACACCCAAGATCTACACATATGCAATGCTAAAAATGTGATCCCATAAAAACAGAGGTAAAGAGTTTTTTTGGGTTTAGGGGTTTTTTTTTGGTCCTTTTCTATGAGCCTCCTATTAAACTTTTGCCAGGATAGTGACAACTAACCCAGAAAAAACAGGAAATCCTTCAAACAAGGGGCCAAAAATTTCACTCCAGTGGAAACTCAGACAGCCCTTTAGGCCAAAGTCTAGTAAATATTCGTATTTCTGAGAAAAACCTCCTCCACTTTGGAGGTGGGGAGGGAAGAATTAAGGAGTAATTTGGAAAATATCCTTGACTGATAACGGTTGGGTTTTTTTATGGCATGTCCCTAGCCTATGAAAAACACCTAGAAAGACAATACCTAAGATTCAAAACAGCTGCAATCCAAAGTCTCCAAGGCAAACAAATAGTTTACTCCTCCCTCTCTAATCAGCTTCTACAAGTACAATTTTTTTCTGCCATTACCATCCTTGCCAGGGTGCTGCCTCTTCCACTGAAGTCTTCTCCTTCAGTCTTTCTACTCTCTCTCTACCAAAAAAAACACCCAAACAAATAAAACTCCAGAAGTATTCTCTAGTGAGCTGACTAATGTCTTGTTTTATGATGGAATTATCACAGAAAGAATTTCAAAATATAGGAAAAGTTAAATAATCTACACTCATTTACTGGACTTGGAAAACAACAGGATGCACTTATGGGGGCATAATTAACCAGATGAGATTGTGACAGTATTGATCACCTGCTACACACTTTAGTTTTGACACAAACTGCATCTGCTCCATGTCCAAAGATATGAGTGTCATAACTAAAGCCCCTGCTGACAGTTTTGTCTTGAATATTTCATTGAAGTGATCCTGATCCTAGAGCACAAGTCACCTTTTTGCCCTGCCTGATAAAAGTAACATCACACAAAGATGGTTTCCCTTCTTCCAGAACAGAAGTACAGTGTTTCTGACCCAACAGGCATCCCACCATCCAAGACAGTATAATCAAAAAGTTCTCTAGCATTCTTGCACAGAAGGAAAGCTTTCTGCCTACCAAAGTGGTCCCATAAAAGGCTGCAAGTGACACTAGGAAAGCAGAAAAGATCTTTGACTATGCCACCTATCCATGCTACCTTTTCTAAAATAAAATAAAAACAAAAAAAATGCTGAAAGGTTCAAAGATAAGGAAAAAAAATTTTTGTTTTTTTCAAAATCAAAATAAAGGCTGCTCAAGATAAAATTTTCAGTTCTTAACTCACCATCCTTTTATTTTGCAGTATCAGGTGAACTACTCATAAAATTTAAATATTTATCAATAGGATTTAAATACTTAATTGTTCTAAATCTTATTTCCATTTCTTATAGGACTGTGTTGAAAAACAGCAATTTCCTCAGTAAACATGGAAATGTTACACAAGGGCAGAGTTATTTTGGAGATAATTCAGTAGTAACATTCAATTTTCTGAATAGCACTAATACATATGCCATAAGATCACAGTATCTGGACACTGCTCAAGCCAAGTAACAAAACAAACCCAGACCTTAAAGTGTCTTTAAATATTGTGATTAATCTTGACTACTGTACTGCAATTTAAAGATACCAATTTACATACCTGTGATGTTTGGCCCTGTGACTTTGCAAGTGGAGTTGTTCGCATGTTTAAGGACTGGCTCCTTGTGACTGTTGCTCCAGAAGATTTCCCATTAACTTTTCTTTCCAGGTGATAATTTACTAACAGCTTTTCTTCTAACAGCACAGCCTCCCATGGATCTTCAGCAGTCATAGTTGAAGCCCTCTCTCCATCATTCTCGGCTTTATTTAAAGTCTCCACATTATCCACTTTCGGTTTACTTAGGGGATCCAAATCTAACCAGTCAAATTTACTAACATCTCCACAGCTTTCCGAGGCTGGCAGGTTAGAAACTGCAGACTTTATAGCAGTCATTTCCAGGTCTGTGCTCGACTTCCCATTTTTCAGAAATTCTGAAGTGCTTGCAATTTTGTCAAATACTTTTGCCATTTCTGGTGTGAGTACTGGAGGATATATAGGTAGGCTTCTTTGTGGATGGAAAGGTGTGGTAGCTGCCAATGGGTATGAAATGTATTGTGACTGTCTTGGAAGACCAAGATAAATAGGCTCTCTGGAGGGATAGGACGACATACTTGGATGGAATCCGTTGTGAAAGACACCAGTCTGTTTTGTGTAAGAAGCTGAGGTGTAAATAGGAGGTAAAGTGCATGTCACAGGTGCTGGTATCCCAGGTGTCCACTGTCTCCTCTGACCCGCAGGCCCAAGATAAAATTGCGAAGACAAAGACGGGCTCAAAATAGGACTTGCTGGTAATGTAGGTACTTTACTAGATTCAAAATTTTCATCCAGCAGCAGTTTCTCTAGTTCAGCATGTGTAAGCTTCTCTATGTCAATGGTACTTAGTTTATCTTCCATGCTCTTGGCATCACACTCTGGAAACACCATGAGGTCATGGTCCTGTTTGTTATGAGGCTGTGCTTTTTGTCTGGGGCTGCTTAAAGAATGAAAGGTTTGTTTATTACCAGCTACACCTCTTTCCTTCTGCATCTTGGCTAATGCCTCAGCTTCCATCTGCAATGCCTCCTCCTTGTCCACGTCTTTTGACCTTGCGGCCGACAGAGAAGGCGACGAGCGCTGTTTGAACCCATTGCTGCTGGATATCTGGGCCATGCCGCAAGAGCAGATGTCCAATTAAGGCAGCAACACTCCCCTGGTTGTCTACTCTTGGCTTCAGAATAGATCTAGCAGACCTAAAAGGAAACGAAACATTAGAAACGTAGAGAAGAAATCATGTCATACATCACCAACTGACAAGGCCGCATATGCCCTTCAGAAAACCAGGACATAAAATTTTCAAGAGACCGATTTTTATTTGTCTGCGGGGTGTCAAACTTAAAAGGAAGCCACAGAAATATATCCACAATATATCCATAATCTTTGAATTATGCAAGACCCATTTATTTTTCTTACTCTACCCACTGGTAAATACTAATAATTACTTGGTTTCTTTTTGCACCACTAAACCCAAAACAGAGAAGCTCCCCTTCAGGTACCTAGTGGTTTTCAGATTTGAGCAATTACACAGGTGCAATCTTGGAAGTAGAAATCATTCTAAAGACTATACAAATATCTAGCATTGATAAAGCACATTATCAAGAGGACTTCCAGCTTACTTCAACAGATTACAAAAACAACAGACCTTTCAGACTGCTGTACCATGATTATAATGGTCATAATGACACTGAAGGACCTCTCTTCCTTTGGAAAATATTGTACTTTACCCTCTTAACAAGAAAAATAATGCTTATGAAATGCTATTTCTTGGACAAGCAAACTGAGCTATTTAAGTACAGCTGCTCATTGAGTAATCTCTTTAACAGCCCCTTAAGGAAGTGTCATTCACTACTAGGTAAAGGAAGAAACTCTGAAAGGTCACTTTTGCTTAGGGCCACCACCACTACAAATCCAGTCTTGTGCTTAGGACTACAATAAAACTTCCCATATTCACCACAGTATCTATGCCTCTCTATTAAAATAATCTTGTAAGAGATAACCACAAGAACTGTGTTGTTTTTCAGTGTTACTTCTGCTTTATTCTACAGCTTTTGCACACAGTTGGGTCAGAGCTGAGTCCAGGAGATGTCTTCAGCAACAGCTAGTGTGCATATCAAGTAGCAAGATAAAAATCAAGAATAATGAGTTTCTGCTAGGAAGCTTACATAATCGGCAATCCTCATTAAAACACAGTTTCACTGAATTGGATGAGCCCTACAGATGCAAATCATCCTGAGTTTTAAGTCATGCAATGATCTACAAATTAAGAGTTCTCTGCAGCAAATAATGTAGATAACTCTAAACTCTTTATGATCCCTTGTATTCACACCCATCAGAAGGGTTTGGATTTTGGGCTGGGTTTTTTTTTTCCCTCCCTGAATCAAATCAGAGATATGTGCTTCAAACAAAGTGATGGTATTTCTCTGTATTCCCCACATGGATAGCAAGATTCTCAACAGATTCTCTAAATTCTTAAAGACTGGCCAAGTTTTTGTTTTACCTGCTTCATTTCAATGGCTTATAGTGTGAAGGACAGACATGTTTATAAGAGGTTCTACACATTTCAGCCAAGTCTGAAGACATAGTCAAGTGAAACCCTTCACAAAGCAAAATTAAAACAGAAATGATATTACAGGTACCAAGACAAGATTCAAACCAAAGAGGGTGTCTCCAGAAAGACTGAAACAATGACAGATTAACAAAGTAAAACCCTGAAAATCACACAGCTGAAGTCTTGGGGCATAAAGTCTTAATGAGAAGCTTAGGAAGTCACAGGTATGTATCCATGCCACAGGATAATTATATAAATGTTCAACACAGACTGAGTCTACAGAAAAAAGCAGACACCAGATTCTTTCTGAACAATATACTAAGCTGTAGAGTTTGACAAACATTAAGCCATAAATATTGCCTTTAGGATGAAGTTCTCTCTACTGGCTATCTGCAGAGCTGAGTGTTTAACCCAATCAGGGAATCAATTAAAAAAAAACCAACAAAAACAACCAAACAAAACCCAAACCCTTTTGCTGAGTTCCTTTATAGATAGTGCAGGTCTCTGGTCCCATTAATAGCACAGCTGTGGCCTTCAATTATTTACTATGCTCCTGTTAGCAGGGCAGTCATACTAAACCTTCTCCTAAAGATATACAGAACATTTTGTAGATGGTCTAAGCCTACTAGCCACTGATAATATCCTAACAAGAAGCCTAATATACTTGACACCAACTTCTCAGACTGCCTAGAAAGCCAAGCAGGCTTTAATCTCTTTATTAACTTACAGATGGTTAAAATTGCTATGTCAAATTTTCAGATGCAAGGGCACCCTGACTTGTGAAGTCCTCTCAATAATTCCTACCTGGTTTTTCCAAGAAGCAGCAGCATGAGGTAAGTGCAGTTTTCATAGTCTTGCTGTTGCCTAACGATTCTAAATAGCAGTGGGACTTTTTTCTGAATTTTATTTAAAAAACCAAAATAGGATCATACTTTCTGAGACTATTCAGAACTGTTTGGGCCACAACTCTGAAGATTATCAGTGCATTCTGGTGCTGCTTGATAATTACAACAACAAAACCCAGGTCTTTAAAAAATTAGGAAGCCTTATTTTTGTGCCGAAATCAACAGCCTTGATCTCCATATTGCCAAGCAGTCTCCTACTCACAAGGAGTCACTGTTCCACAAAATCACAACTGCAGATAAACATACATTCCTTAGCACTCAGAAACATGGTGCACAGCTATCACAGCACATTCATTCATAACATCCAGAGAATCCCAATCACTCAATAACTGCTTGTTTATTTTACAATTTTACATTAACAGTGCTGTATTTCTGTCAGTGGTTTCCAGCATTCAAGATAGAAGTGGTTATCTGAAAAATTGAATTTTAGTTTTTAGTTTTGCAAGACAGCCTCATCAGCATACATATACTTAACTTGATTGCTGTATTTAAGTCCTGTCCTTGGGAAATTTCTAGAATCAAATCAGTGTATAAATTTCTGTCACATTCTATAAGTAGACTGCAGGTTTTTTCAAACATTTTGAAGATTTTAAAAAATGATAAAAAATCTGATAAAATTGCAATAGTTTTGGCAAAAAGTATTTGCATGCCAGTTTTAAGCAGTAAATCCATACAACACATCAGAAGAAGAAAAGCTCCCTCCCTAGGCATAAGCATGATTAAAATACCGATAGACCTTCTTTTAAATACTAACTACACCTCACCAGTTAACATTTTCATGTAAGTTCAGCTTCGCTTTGAACCTCTCACTTTGTAGCCATCCAAGTTCAAAGCAGAGAGTGAGTAGAATTTAAACTTCTCCAATATTTGCAAACAGAAGGGCAAATTCCATTAAGACCATCTATCAGCAGGGAACTCCTCTCACTCAGAAGACTGTTTCAGTTCAAATTCCAGAAGCCTGAACCATTACTGACTGTGCCACAGGAACTCAGCAGAAGTTTGCAACAAGTGGAGGTCATCAGAAGACCTAGCAGTAATCCTTACAGAGTCAGGATTGTTCTCATCTCAACTGCTGCACACTATTTTAAGTAACAGTAATAATCAGTTTTCAGCTGCCAATCTATTCACCTTCAAGAGCACTACTCTTGCCAAGCACTCAAAGAATGTGAGAAACATTTCAGTTTTTTTTCAATGAAAGCTGGAAGCAATTGAAGAGATTGTTTTATCACTTATGAATTTCTGTTATAATCTGCTACACCACATATTTCTCCCCTAAATTTGAAATTAAACAGACACATTCATACTTAGTATGAAGTCATCACATTTATGCTGCCATACTTCACCAATACTGCCTGCTTTGTTTAAAAGCAAGTCTAAAATCTCAACCACCCAATTTATCTGCAGCCTAGATGAAGGATAATCTGTCTATTGCAGTGAGACTTCATTAACTTCAAGCAAATTCTCCTTTAACCATTTGACCAGTTGTGATCAGACATGAGTTTGCAGACCCCTTTGGCTCCAGCCTAGCAGAGTTTCCATAAAAGCAAAAAATTGGTGACAATATTAAATAAACGTGTTTAGAGTCTAAAGTTAATTTTATATCACTCAAGTACCTGTGTATTGCTATGTAATTTTGAGTATTGCTCATCATTCGTTATTTCAAAGGAGTAAAATGCACTTAAATAAAAAGGCAGCAACAAAACGTTATTAATATCAAGAACCAAGAAACTACAAGATGTCCAACCATCTCCTTCAGATCAAAACCTCTACATGGAATGGTAATTAATTTCAAACCAGATTTTCACTTACAGTGTTACATTAAAAAAAAAATACACATATACTAACTTAACAAATACATAAAATGGAACCAGGAAGAACTTTTTTCCCAATAATGAATTTATAGGTTTGTGGTAAGAAACTTCAGGGGAACCAATACAGGACTTTCCACCTCTACCAGGACAAAGACTCCCAAAATGTAAATTAGTTTCCTATCTTAATGATCCAGGGATGACTTTGTTAGACATAAATCCTGTTACCTTAAGCAGAGGTAATCTCACCATATGCTCATGTACATGTTAACATTCTTCTCTACTTAAGATGAGTTGCACAATTTTCTCCTCAAAAAACCCCATAGCTTGTAATATTCTATTTATAATTTGTTCTAGTGCTATGCAAGAACAGAACATATTATTTGGTAATTTATTCACAAGAAGTACTTTATAGTTATCACAAATCAGTGCACATGAATTCCCTGGAGTCCAAGCACTAAATACAGAAGCAACGATAACAAGTCAGGCCATTTCCTGCATTCCTTATAAAGTAATGCCCTGGCATACAGTAGCCAAAGCTTCCTCAAAACAAGTGCAATTTTCACAGTAACTTTGAAGTAATTTTGCCATTATTTACAAAAAAATAAACATATTTGAGGCATTTGCCTAACATGGAATGATAGCTAACTTAAGAATTAACAAATCTTGCCTGCATACCAGAGACAGCAGCAGTTTTATGGGATATCAGGGAAAACTTAGCAAACTACGACAGCAGTAATATACTGTGGAAAGTACTAACCATCTGCAAAGGAATTCATAGCGAGACATTTGCCACAGCAGGAAAACTCCTTAGCAAGAAAAAAAAAATAAAAATCAGAAGTACTTTGATGTTCAAAAGCCCTCTCTGCCAGATGCACTCAAATTGCTACAAACAGAGAAATAAAATGAACAGATATTCATGACATGACTTCTTGAAGTAAGGCTGTTATTCTTTTAAAATACTGTTAAATTTAAATTGGAAGTTTCTCAATCGTGTACACAAGCACTTCCGAAAGATCAGTGTTTAAGCTATATAGTTCTAACATGCTATCTTTCCACTAAAAACTTAGTAGCTTCTTTAATCCAGTCATTTAGAAAAATTAGAAAGTGCCCCCTTACACATGAGATTAAGACAGTTAACCAGAAGATTGAATCTATTTTGTTTCATGTCACATCTACAGAACCTTCAAATGAAATTTCACTAGCTTTAATACAGGTGCAATTTTTAACTGGGCACAAACTCTGAACCAACACTCAATTCATTTGTTTTACTCAAATCATTCAGCTCATAAAGCAGGAACTGCTTCTCAACTTTGATTTTGAAATTTCATCACAAAACCTTTGATCTTGAGGGCTAGGCAAGAATAGGATGTTTCTAGCACTAGAACAGGAAGCCTCCAACTTCAAGATCTTTCAACATCAGCAGCAAATCCCTTGAAAAATACACCCCCTGCTCTTTCAGTGCTTATAAAAGCTTATGAAGTGTTCTACTGAAATCAATTTTCATGCAGGACACTGTGCAGAGGACCATTATTTTATATGCCATACTTTTTAACTGTAGAATGTGGAGTTTTTGATCAATGTTCCAACAAGCATCTGTCATGATGTTCCAGCCAAACCTCAGTGTAGGCAGCCACAGCTACCTACAGATCATGTGTTTTCCATTGCCACAAAGTACTCTTCCCCTTCTGGAACCAGGCATTTGCATCATTAGCCCCTGCAAGCCATTCCATCAGTAGATGTGGATACATCCAGATTTGCCACCGCAGGTTTGCAAGCTTATCCAGCATATTTGTGCTATTATACTCCTCCCCTCAAATTCTGAATCCAATCACCATTTCATTTAAGTCTGTTAAAGAGATGGAGGTCTTAAAGATAATTAAATTCCATATAAGTTTTATAAAAGCAAGCAGCCAGACCCTGCCAAGAACACCGGGTGTCACAGCTAGAAGAAAACTGTAGCATGTGCTCATATTACTGGACACTGCAGATTTATTAGCAGGATAATCTTTATAAATACTTGAACTGTGGTAAGAAGTCCTTAAAGCCAATTTGTGAAGACACAAATCAACAGGAAACTTGGCATCAGTTCCATCAGCTGCAGAACTACTCATCAACCTTTGCATCCCTATATTTCTCCCTATTCTGTTCTCAGCTCTCTAGCAGCACACCTGCTATTCTGTTCCTGCCCAGTATTGTCTTGATGCAGGTACCAGAAAAAAGCAATAATCAAACTGATGGCATCTCAGGCTGTTTCATTCTGATGTACTGGGCCAAGATTGTTTTTTTCCCATGCCTTACAGCCAAGCTTATTACCAGCATTGTTTGACAAAGGCTAAGAATTCTAGTTCTGTTGCAATGTTTCTCCTTACAGAATAATACTTTCAATTGCACTCCCCGTGTTTCAAAAGTTGGCTTTACAAACTTTTTACTGGTTCTCTTGCTTTACAGACACCTCTGAAGTTGTGCTTTTCTCCGTGTCAACCTGACTATTCCCTATTTTTCCCACCAATCCCTCTTTGCAAAGGGTTCTTGAAAACACTCGCGCAACACAAAATATTTCATACAGAATCAACGTTAGCTACTGGCTTAGGTGTTTTGGTTTTTTCTATTCTTCCATTTCTATTCAAATATTTTGATTCCCCCCAGCTAAATAATCGGTGCAGTAATCCCTGATTTGCAAAGTAACTTTATTCTGGAATATCACTTTGATGGAACAATTAAGACTGGGAGGGGCCTTGGTGGGGGTCTCTAGTTTCATTACCTGCTCAAAGCAGGGTCAGCTATAAGAAGGTGACAAGGCTCAGGGCTTTATCCAGGCAGCAATGCCCAAACACCTTTCATACAGGTTTATAACATTCTACAGCACAGACAGAGGACCACGTTAAAACACATTTTTTCTTAAGTTACATGCCTGAAGTAAGCCCTGAAGATATCCTCCTGATGTCACAAAACATTCAAAATGCAGCCATCTGCAGGAAGTTCATGATGCAAGGTACAGTGGCTGTTAACACAGGGAGATGAAAACAACCCTCCACCACAATTTTACTCCCTGTGCAGCAGGGCATAGTACACACCTTCAACCAAACACAATCAAAAACACGCACTGAGACGAAACATTGACACCACAGCTCTGGCCCAGGTTTGAGTCTGTATCACTGTATTAGTATCACCCTACCAGTCTAACCAAATGCGATTCTGCTGCAGTAGCCAAATTATTTCCACCACTTGCTTCAGCAGATGAGTTTCCCCTCAGGCAGGAAACTTGCAAAGTTTCAGTTATAACCAGTAGATGCTTCTTAGTCAACAAACCTCGCATTCATAGAACTCTATGAAGCAGAATTGCTGATTATTAATTGACAGAACAAACACACAATTCACATGTACCTTTTTGCTTTATCCATTAGAAAATACTAAATGCTTATTACATGTATTGATTCAATGATCACAGGGTTTTGTTTGGGTTTTGTTTTTGTTTGTTTGTTTTTTTTTAACAATACGCAGGTAGAAAACTGAATAGGGTGGCTACACCCTGTCAGACCAAAGGTTCATCTCATCCTTATCTTGTCTCTAAGGGTGGCTTCAGAAATGCAAATGGGAAAAACCTAAACCAAGACAAGCATGTAATGACACTTCCTCAAAATACCCTTCTAGTCCCCACTGATTTGCCACTCAAGTACTTCCTGAATCCTGAGGTAACTTCTCTAAGATTAAGACTCCTGATGAACTTTTTCATCCACAAATTGTCCAGCCGCATGCTGAACTCATCTAAACTTTCAGCACTCGCCTCATAACTCAGCACTGCCACCATGCTCTGCTCTTCACTGTGACTACAATCTAAGCAGAAGATCACATCAGTTATTGATGACCTCTTCTAAATGCACCTCCTAAAAATATCACCTACAATATCGAAACCTACAAGCTAAATTATTTACTCTAGGTCATCATGCACTGCCCAATCTGCAGACGGGAACCAGCGACATCCCCTCAGCACAAATACCATGAGGCCCTCATACACTACGTACTGCAAGTTTCCAATTGTGGTTGGGTTTTTGTAAGTGATGGTTTGTTTGTAAACTTCAAATTACAAGTTACATGAAACATGCAAACATACCTTTGCCCTCGATTTCAATCTCTTCTATGAAAGCACTCACAAGTGACCATCGCTTGGAACAAACTAAACTTAATCTAAGGAAATAATGTCAGGTTGCATTTCTAAGGTACAGACTAAGGTACAGATTAAAGTAATATTTCTCATAGCTTTTTTGAATGTGAGCTTTGAGGAAAGCATTTTATTCTGAAACTTCTATAGCTTGAGTGAGGTTCATCATTACTGGAACGCTTTGAAACATTTCCTCCTTCCCTTCCACGTCTGGAAACAACTTCATCATTCTTCTGCAGCAACTGACTTCACCGTGACCTCCTCGCCTACAAAGAGGCTGGATGATGCTCTTTAGATGACTGATTTTATTGACCACTGTTGATAAAAACTGAACTCTGGTTCTGGTAATTAGTCACACATCCACATCTTCTGCTTAAAATGGAGCAACATGTTTACAATTACACTTCCACGAGGCAAACAATTTGCATTTGTGCTGTACTGCCTCATTTTTAAGTTTGTTGTACTATTCTAAAAATAAATAAATACCAAGTAATTTCTGCACTGACTGTAAACACTAAAAGACAATACTTCTAAAATAAAAAAATGGAACGTCATCATCTGAATGTCATTAAGGCTGACCTTAAAACATGTACTATATTTTATGAATTCTAGTCATGTTAGCATTATACTTACACTGGCCTACCTACCAGTACTAATTTACTGCAATTTTTAAAGCTCCCATAAGTCAGCCTTAAGATTCTTTAAGAGTTTAAAGGCAAACAATATACAATCCTGCTCAAATAAAATTCAAATCTAGCATTAGTTTTTCTAAATAATCCCATACTGGTCTGGTTTTGATCCCACATAAAAGTCTAACACAACAACAAAAAAAAAAAGCTCCAAAACATCATCTCAGCATTTTTATTTCTCAAACAATGTAATCCAAGTTTCTCCAGCTAGACAGCAGATATAACAGCAGAACCGGATAAGAAATCATCAGTTTCAACTTAGTTTGAGAAGTAAGAAACAAAGGAATGCAAATTCAGAAAATATTTTTTTAGTGCATCATTTTCTATTTAAGGCATTCAATTATCTTTGTTATGACACAGAGTGCTACTCAAATCAGATAAAAATAACTAAATAATCAATTTAAATACACTGATTACCTATACTGATGAACATTTATGTTTGAGTTCTTAACAATGACAATAATAACCCAAAGGAGAGAGGAACCTCAAGTATCTAAATCAGGATTACTGTTGCATTGTAATCAAGAAGGGCAAATCTATTTTATTAAATCAGTCAAAATTTTAAATCTTTTTTGACATCTCCCATGTATTTTTTAAAAACAATCATCTTTAAGAGATGTAAAAGAATGTAAAGGAAATTTGAACATAAAAAAAAATTCAAATACAGTACACCATTTAAGAAGATGGGACGCTAAATAACCTATTAGTTGCCTAGTTTGTGGTCCCGTCCTCAAAAGGGCACTTTACTTCAAGTATTTGTCAGTCTCTCTGTGTTTTCTCTCAGTGCCTTTATCTTCTATGCAACTTTCTTTCACTGCCCACTTTCTCCTACTGGCTTTGCTTCAACTTGCTTTTAGAACAAAAAACACAACCCCAAAACACAAACAACAGAACTTGGTGGCAATTATAGTCCCTTTTCCCCCCTCCCACAAATATGCTAAGTGATCTCCAATTTAAGTGATCTCAATTTAAGCAACTTCTCTTTCTCCCAGATACATAATAAAGTTTTTCCAGGCCCACTCTCAGTGTCAGGGGAATGAAGGACACAATTGCCTTCAAAGACGACAAAGTCAACTAAGAAAATACTTTTGTGTGTCTGATTTCATTTCCCCTGCCCCATTTCTGCTTCCCCTTTGGATTCTTCATAAATCATCCACCACTACCACTCCTGAACACAGATTATATTCTAAACGAATATTGCACAATATCTTGTACAAACATCACACGTTTTTTCTTGAATTTTCAGTTCCGTTTGGAAAGAGATCTGCATTAAACACGCAAGGTTCTTATTTAAAACCTCTGCAACTCTCCTCTACCCCAAATCAGTTTGTGCTATGCTCTAGCATCACACTTGTAATAAGCAATACAATGACTAGGAAAACCATCTTTTTTTTCTTCCAAACTCTTTTCTTTTGAGTGCATCTTACACCACATCCTTTTCCCAACAACGGCATAGCTGGACTGGGAGGTTACTTGTGCTAACAAAGGTGCAGGTATACCGTTTTTATTGTGTTGATGCAGAATAATAAACTTGATCGAGTCAAGAACAGTAAGCCAGTCACATACTTTCATCCATCACTAGTAATTCGGAAAAGCTCCCGGAGGAAACAGCAGAGCTGTTTAAGGATCAGCTTTGTAAACATCCAACTTCTCTGAAACCACAGTAGCGCACCAACCCGGGGCAAGCGAACCCCCTCAAAAGCCAACAAGGAGATGAAGAAAAGGAAATGTAAACCTGGTGCGTTCTTCCAGCGACCGCCAAGGTGCCCCCTACGCAGGGCGAGCCTCCCCAGGCTCCCTGCCCCGTGCCGGTGACAGCTCCCCGCACCCCGGAGACTTCACCTCGGGTCCAAAAACCACCCGCGGGGCGCGGGCAGCTCCCCCGGCCGGCTCCGCGCCCGGAGCGGCGCCTCTCCAGAGCGCAGTTCCCGCTGGCAGCACGTCCCGCAGGCAGAGCCCGCACAGACCCCGACGCGGGGACGGGACGGGCCGTGCGGGGACCGCAACCCCGGGCCCCGCCGCCCGCAGGTGCCGCCCGCAGCGGGGCAGCTCCGCAGCCGCCGGGGCCGGGGCCGAGCCCAGGCCGGCAGCGGGAGCGCCCCGAGGCCGAAGGGTCCCGGCGGGGCGACCCCCGGGGGCAGCGGGCGGCGCGGGGCAGGGCGCGCGGGAGCAAAGCGGAGCGCGGCGGGGCGGGACAGGGACAGCGCGGCGTCCCGGCTCGGCCCGACCCGCGGCGGCGGGGGCTGCCCGCGCCTACCTCGGCCATTCCCCCGTGTCCCGCGGCTCCACGCCGGGAGCGCTCCAGGCTGCGGGCGGCTCCCCCCGCCCCGCCGCGTGCGCTCACTTCCGCCGGCGCGCGGGCGGGGCGGGCGCTGCGCTCGGCCCGGCCCCGGGCCCGGCCCCGCCTCACCTGGGCCCGCCCCGCCCCCGGCCCCGCCGGCCCCGCCCGGGGGTCCTGCCCCGACGCGGGGGTGGCCGAGCCCCGGCCGCGGGGGCCGGTGGTGCGCCTGGGTGACTCTCCGTCATTTCCTCCCCTTATCGCCCGATCTTCCCAGGAATGCGCGGCATGGCTGGGAACTTGCTCAACGCACCAGAAATGTCCGTCGGGGGCGGGGGGGGCCGCGGACACAATGACTTCCTCAGCCGCCGGGAGCGGGGGAAGGGCCGGGGCCGGGGCCGGGGAGTGACGCTGGAGGAGCCCCCGGCACACGGGGCTTGGCTGGAGGGATAAATGCTTTCACCGCTCGCCAGTTGCCGACCCCGGTGGTTTGTTCCGCTGCGTTCTGTGCTGTACCACTACACAGAATTTTGCTTGGTTTAACTTATGAAACTTCTTATCCGGCACGGGCAGATCCCGGTTGTCAGCTCCAACCTTCTTGACATACCAAGGCTTTTCAAAAAAAGACCAAATGTTTTGGTTTGACCTTCACAATAGCTTCAAAAGAACATAATGCTTTGGGTATGCCCAAAAGTATTGCATGTGGGATTTTATACAAAGTTTAGACAATGGGCCTTTCATAAGATCAAATTAAAAGTTGTCATGGGCATTTAAAAGTAACAATATGATTTGTAATGTAGATGTAAAAGAGTTCCAGAGGGAATAACTTTATATTCCATCCACTCAGAGGATACTACTTAAAATAAGCAAAGATTTCAGTATTTTATTCAGCACTTTTAGCACACCGAAATTCTGAAAAATACAAAACACTTAATGAAGCGTAGAAGACACATGAAAAAGTGTCACATAAATGAATTAACAAAAATTAGTCAGAAATACATTGCTGACTGTGATTCTGTGTGATTGTATATAAGCCCCACCATTATAGCATCTAAGCATTCTCTATTGAATAAATCTTGACCTGGCACCAGTAAGGTCAATGAAAGCCCTTGCAGGTGATTTCAACAAGAGCAAAATGTAAACTTGGAAGGCTGACACAAAATATGTTCCTGGAGAAGCACCATAGGCATGACTCTTTAATTACACAGATTAAAAAATTAGCAGAGTTCTTACTACCCTTGTGATCAGACTTTTTTCAGGCTGTCAGTTATTAAGAGGAGATATCAATCCTTTCTAGTGCCATTCCAGTATTGACAATCAATAAGCCAATTCTGCTCCAGGTTTGAATACAGTAGAAGAAAACTACTTTTCTCTCAAGCTCTACGTTTCTTTCCAGACTGTCTGTCCAAATATACCTTCTTTTCAGGCTGCATTTTAGAGTCTTTCTCCTGACAGTCATGTCTCCTTGCCACCTCCTCTGTTGGGCTCCTGTGGTGATCCTGGCCCCAAGAGCACTGTGTTTGGAGGAGTTAGTGACCCACATAACAATCAGACTGTGCTGTGCTGCCTGCCCTTCAGACCTGTTTTGTCTCCCTTGGCCACAGGATAAACTTTGTAGCCCATTATACCGAGAGTTTATAGGCAGCTCCCACTTGCTACCAGTGATTGCACCATCTGCAGGTCCTTGACTTTATCCAAAAGTGCAGCAAGATGTTCCCATGTCAACACCCTTTCCGTTTGTCAGTAGAAATAATGGACAGAATTATTGTCTTGCAAGAGAATCCTGTAACACCTGACATGGGAAACCCTTTTCCAGGGATGGGTTCTGTGGAGCGTGCTGTGCCCACTTGATGCTGCACAGCTGAGGGTTCCCAGCATATACAGGGTTGTAGGATTATCTGTGCTATCCTCTCTTTCCTCACAGTGCTGGTTGTAATAAATAGCAGTTCAAATGATACTTCACAGAGGCACAGTGCCTTTCTTACTGGGATTGTCAAAGACCAGCAGCTCCTGGTGCAAATCAGTACCATGGTGCTTATGCTGCTTTCCCCTTCACATGCAGGTCACATTAATTGCTCCCAATTACACCTCCAACTCACTGGCCACATGGTTTAGCCCTGGGACAACCATTTGTCGATGTTTCATCCATCTCTAACCAGAGGAGCATTAATCTGCTTAGACTGAACAAAAGGCAGCTGCTACATCCAACAATTTCAACAAGATCATGTTGGAACTAACATGAGCTTTAAGTCCCTTCCAACCCAAGCCATTCTATAATTCTATGATTCTACGATCATGACTCTTTTACTGATCACTATCCATAAGGTTACCTAATATGTGACAGTACAAGCAGGTCAAATATGAATTGTACTAGTTGAGATAGGAAAGATTATTTGGTTCATTCTGTGGATTAGTGCAGAATTTTAGACTATTATCAACCCTGCCTCCCAGTGCCACAATAACTGTAAGAACCTTCCATGTCTTTCCTTAGAAATTATTTCATTCTTGTCAGAAATTTTTCCTCTATTCTGCATTTATTTTAATAATTTAAACCCATGCTTTTTAGCATTATCCCTTTTTTTTTCTTTCAAAATGTTCTAAAGATACTTTATGTTAAATAGGTATTGATTTCCTTTTATTGTTCTGAACACAAACTGAATGTGCTGTTCCTTCATTTGCTTTCACAGAATCATTAAGGTTGGAAAATACCTCCAAGATCACCAAGTCCTGTCTTTGACCAATCACCATCTTGTCAACTAGACCATGGCACTAAATGCCAAGTCCAGTCATTTCTTGAACATCTTCGGGGATGGTGATTCCACCACTCCAGTGCCTGACCACCCTTTCAGTGAAGCAATTCTTTCTGATGTCCAACCTGAACCTCCCCTGGCACAGCCTGAGGCCATTTCCTCTTGTCCTGTTGCTGGTTGCCTGGAAGAAGAGGCCAACCCCCACCTGGCTACAACCTCCTTTCAGGTAGTTGTAGAGAGCAATAAGGTCACACCTGAGCCTCCTTTTCTCCAGGCTAAACACCTCCAGCTCCCTCAGCTGCTCCTCATAGGACCTGTGCTCCAGATCCTTCTGCAACTCTGTTGCCCTTCTCTGGAAATGCTCCAGAACTTCAATGTCTTTCCTGAATTGAGGGGCCCAGAACTGGACACAGGATTTCAGGTGTGGCCTCACCAGTGCCGAGTACAGTGGACAATCACTTCCCTAGTGCTGATACAGGCCAGCACCTTACACTGAAGAGCAACCCCAACATCAGTACTTTTGCCTCTGCTTTCATTGTTTCTCAGTTAAATTCACATTACATAGGTACCGATTACTGGGTGCACTCTAAAGCCAGTACCAGCCAGTTTTAGAAACAGCATTTGTATATCAGATGCCATGCAGTGTTCTCCATAGCTGGGCAGCCAAAATAACTCTGCCAAAATAACTCTCGAGTGAGAATTGATTGGCATTGGAAGCTCAGGTTCCAGGTAGAGTGACTCTATACCCTAGAGAGTTGAGTCAAGGAAGGGAACAATGGCATAGCCTGCAGACTTGCTTAGGAATGGATGATTACAAGTTACACATTCCCACATGCAAACATGACATCAGTTTTAAAGTATTTCTCATACAGGAAGTTATTAATACACCCGTGTAAAATCAGTGCACAATATGTGTGTCTTAGCAGGCTCACTGCCTTGCTACTGTGTGTCTTGTCTGTGATACACTGACCAAATGCCACAGTAGCTCTCAGGAGACACTGGGTAAAGCTATATCTTGCAAAAAACCCACAAGTTACTAAGTACCATTCTTATGAAAATTTATATTGCATAACGCAGGCAGAATAAACGAGAGACTTTGGTCAAATTTTTGGAGAAAGTAAGCACTGTGCTCACTATGTTGATACTCAAACATCCCAAAAGCATTCCCACACAACATATGCAAAAATCAAATCAACTTGTGTAACTAACAACACTGACACTGGCATTAACTGAAATGCAACAAACTGCAGCTAGCAGATGCCTTTTAAAACAATACTTAGGATACAAGGAAGCTTGATGTATACCTAGACCAAAAGGATGGCTACGTATAACAAAGCTTAACAAATGTGTTTTGGTGATGATAACAATAAAAAACAAAAACAAAATCAAACAAAACAAAACAAGAAACTAACCAACTGCCCCCCCCCATCAAAACAGAAAGGAACAATACATAAAATCCCCAAAACAACCCACTTTAAACCCAAAATTTCCTTAATTTTCTTCTCAGCCTAAAATGCTTTCAGGTAAGCTCTTCAGAGTTAACAGATGAATGCCTCAATTGAACTACTGGAATTGCTACTTGCCTTTAACTGGAAGGAATAAACTTGATGTCTATTGTTAGAGTATCCTTTTTCTGAACAAGAAATTGTTTGTAGGAGCACAGGGATTCTTAAAGGACAAATACTTTTCCTCTGGCAGTAGGAAGACGGAGCGTACTGTACCCGGGACAAAAACATTTTCGCAGAATCCATGACGTGTTCCAGAACGTGGTGCTCACTTCGTGCAGGGTGGAAATTCCCGAGCATTCGTTCATCGGGATGCAGATTGCAACACAAAGTTCACCTGCTGATACACTCTCCGTGGCACACACCACGTGTGGGTGTCTCACTGCCTCGTGGAGCGGTCTGGGGGAATGGCACCGCGAGGTGACAGCTCGGCAGGGGCGGGGAGCGCATCGCTGCGTGGCAGCCAGGTGTGAGCACCCCCTGGAGCAGGGAGCAGCCAACCTCAGCACTGCAATCCCAAAGAACCCTCCTGCGCTTGTCACAGCCGGTGAGCTGTGCTCAGTGCTGTAGCCATTCTTGTGTGTGTGTGTCTTCAAAAGCCTTATGACCTGTGACTTACAGCTATGGAGCAGTTTAGAAACTCGTATGTGAAAGAGAAAGGCTTTATTTGAATTGTAAAGTCCTTTCCAGACTATGCAGGAAAGGAAAATTATGCGTCTACATCTACGACTCCAGTGTTAGGCTGCTCTTCAGGATGTTTGAATTAAAGGCAAAACAGCTTAAATTTATCTTATTATATTTTCTTAAAGATGTACATATAAAGAAATTGTTAAATATACTGAGAAACTAAGATTAACCAGAATAAATACTACAAAAGTCTACCAATCTTCAGCTAATCAATATACTGATGTCCTCAAGGTGACCCCCTTGTATTTGAAGGCAAAAAGTTTTAAGATCTAATTCTGGAACAACTGATGATTTGTATCAAAAGTTCAGCTAGGACTTTTTTAGTATCTACAAACTTTTTTTTTTCTCTAAAAACCAGCAGAGGGAGACAGGTTCTTTTTTACTCCTAAAGAAAGCAAAAGACTGTATTACTTCCTCAAAAACGACAACTTTAGAAAATTCAGTATAATTTCCTAGATTACTCTTTCAGTGCCTTTTTTTTGGTAATTTGAACTCTAATACTCACTTTTCTTTTTCTTTGTGTCAGTGTTTATCCAAGCTTAGATGGCTCTTACTTAGATCCGCAGATGTTTAGTCAACAGTATGTTCCTATTAATATTTTGCTGTGAATTTCTTTCAGGGAGAAAGGGGATATCAGTGTTAGTAATGAATGAAAGAAAAATTAGGCTGTGGTTATGTTTTTGTTGTTTCACTGTTATGCAACAGTTTGCATATGTTTTCAGCATGTCTAAGGTCTGCATATGGCTCTCAAAATCTATACAATATCAGCTGGCTATATATATGTTACACATTTAAGGATTAAATATAACAAGAAAATTCTGTTCTACAATAAAAACCACAAAACCAGCTGATGATAGTTTCAAGTGCAAGTAAAATATCGTCTTGGGTTTATTTCTTAGGACCCAGGTCCTGCTTCAGTAAATGGGAATTTAGGCATTAGAAGCCAAAATATTACTATAGATCTTGGCACTGAAACTGTATGTCCCATACAGTTTAGGCAACGTTCTGTACAAAATGGCATGACAGGGCATACAATTGAAATTCATAAAATATTCTTCATATTCACCCATATTTTATCAAATAAGTTATGTCCAGATGAGCTACTAGAACAGGGAACTGAACAGAAACAATTTGACACATTTCACTCCTTGTTTTTCTGTAAATACTTTGTGATAACTTTTTTATCTACTTTTTTTTTCCCATACAACTCCCTTTTACAGATGGTCTATTTAATCAGAGAAGAAATTTCAATAAATGTTTTTTGGATAGAATGTGTTCTATGTGATATGCACGATTTCTATAATTTGAGGGTTTTAAATAAAATGAAGCTTCCAATAGTTCCTAGAATAGGGTGGAAGCAGGAGAGTTAGAGAACACATGCAGGAACTGTGTCAGCGCTGCAGTGTGCTCAGGAGGTACCGTGGGATAGTTGTTAGTCTGATGTATGCTGTGGTAAGGGCTATTAATGTAAGAATGATGCCAGAAAAACCTGAGTGAGAAACTGCGGGCAACAGGATGCGTGCCTGGAAATAGCAATCATTCCTTGGGCAAAGATAATTGAGGTAATTGAGAAGCCTTCTGGCATTTAAAATCCCAATGACAGCAAGTCATGCTTAATGAGACATCCAAGGACAGAGGATGATAAAACTTCATATTGACTACCCACTTGAATTATCCTGTATCAAAGAGTTTATAACAAACAGACCAGCACTACCTGCAGGGGTCTTACACAAGAGACTTCCACGGTGATCTCTCTGGAAGGCTGCTAAGAAAGAGGCTACAGGGTCTTCTCCCAGCTGCCCAAATTCCTGCAACTCCATGGAAAATCCAAGTCCTCCCTGATAAAAGCTGGTGTTTCCTTTGTTGTATAAGTTAATTGCGTGAAGCTTCTTGTAGTAACCCTATGATCATCAGTAACACAACTTCACAGTTCTGTAAGCATTTCAAGACAATGGAAATATTCTACTATTATAAAAATATTGAACAATTCCTTATGTCCTGTATTTATTTGTAGTCAAACAGTGTATATTGGTGAAAAGAAATTATCCTATCAAGTACATTCAACGGGGTGTTTTCATATCCCCGTACAAGTCTGAATCTGTCATGGCTCTGGCCCTTAATCCTTGTATTTTGGTATACAGTTTTTTGTGGTTTTCATAGGGGAAGTTAAGTAGGGGAAGTTCCTGGAGAACATTTGTAAAAAGTTTTCAAGTAAAGGGTCAATTATCTAAATTCAACAGATTTTATCTAATAGATATTCTGGAAGCAGCAGAATTAATGAAAAATCCCTTAAATCCTTACCATTATTTTTTAATTGGTAAATAGGCATCTTTTACTTAGGAATGACAGTTACATAACAGTAGAGCACTGGCACATTATTCAAAGGGATTTATTGCTTTTCTTTGCTGCTTACATTCATGAGTAGAAAGACACTCATGCTTGAGGGTATCTGGATAGAGTTTTAATGAAAGTTATTTCTGAGTTTGGTGGAAAACTTTTCCAATGGGATTGCAGTAGTCAGCCCCCAGTGGAAAGAACCCAACAACATTAGAAGCCAACAACATTAATACGTGTCACAACTCACTCAAACAACTTGACACAGAGCTTTTGTGTGTGGGAGGAAAAAAAGAAATGTGTGTTCATGCATGCACAGCTCACTGAGAAACTTCCAGGAGGAGGACAGCTGATTGTCACACCACACAGTTCTGGCCTCGTTACAAACCCAGTCTTCGTGGATACTCCATCAGAATAAATGAACTTTGTCTGGATTGAGCTTGTGCACCCAGGTGTAGGTGTGCAGAACATGCTGGGAATGTCCTTTCTTGTCTTCCAAGGTGTCAGAGAAATCACCTGTCAGCAAACCTTCTTGAGATCCACAGTCATCCTTCTGCAATGAAACAGTGACACATCAGGCTACAGAGAAACACAGCACTTTGTCCTAAGTAAGCAGAGCACAGGCAGTATTGAAGCAATTGGAAGTATTAATGTTAAGAAAACTGCTTATTTTCCAAATATAATTTTAATATGAAGTTTTGAATACTAATTGGCCTTTGCTTGAGAAATATACTGAAGAGTAGCTGAAGGATATAGATAAAGGAATGACATTTCAGAAGTGCCATTGGGTAATTCTGCCCATGATACCAATCTAACAGTGCAGCAAGTATTTAAGTTAATGTGTGTGTGTGGTGAAAGTATAGAATGGTCTAATGACTGTTAGAAATTACTAAATGGAAACATTTTTAGTTACCTCATTTTAACTAAATCTCAAATCTTTCAGAAAAAAAATTATTTAATTGTGTATATGTCACTTGCAAATATTACTTCTAATAGAAGTGAATATTTAACTAAATCCCAAGCCTTTCAGAAAAAAAAATATTAAACTGTGTATATGGCACCTGCAAATACTACTTCTCTTAGAATACTGTATAGTGTTTTGGGAGAGCAGAAATTAATCATTCCAGTCAGGAATCCATCATTAAGCATGGCATTAAGCATGATCTTGGTTTTGTGTTTAAATCAATGGAAATTCTGCTGTAGTTTCACTGAAAGCATAGCCTTAAACCCCCCAAATTATCTTTGCTTCCTACCACTAAAACCAATGGAGGAATCCACCCGCAGTGTTTTGGCATCTCCCAAAGGTTCCTGGATGAATCCCTAACTCGTGAAAGCTTTGTGTTAAAATACCACACTAATGAAAAGTTAGATCCTCCAGCTATTTGTGCATTCTCTGTTAGCAAGGGCATCCTGTCCTCCTTAGTCTCACATTATTAAAAACAAGTCCAACTCTCAGTTGTGAGACTGTGAAGTAAAGTGCCCTCCTCCTATCTAATATTAAAAACCTTTGAAAATCCACAAGGTTTAAGTAAAAAACCCAGTATTTTTCTAAAACCTGGTGACATTTAAAACCTGAATAACGATTAACGTGCTAGTCTTATAAAATGGCCCAACCATGCAATGGTTCTGGAACATCTTTCTAGAGCAGCAGAGAACACACAGTACTGATCATCCCTGACCTTTCTCTTTGGTTGAGAGAGACTTTAAAAGCTTGTTCTGAAGACAGACAAGAAGTCGACTTTTTTTCAACGTCGAAAATATATGAAACATACCCAGCCTTTTAGAGAATTCCCTAGGTATTTTTAAGTATGCATAACAGCTTTCACTAAAGGGAGAAGGTACAGATGTGAAACAGATGGGGTTCTTTTTTTTCCCTAAATTTATTGCAATCACAAATGCAATGCAATTGGCTAAAATAGTCTAAAAATCCTATTCTCACATCACAGTTTCGTGAGCTCTGGAGTCAATGCACTGTTTTCTAAGGAAAAGGACAGATAGCTTGACAGCTGTAGAGGGCTTACACTGAAGGCATTTAAAGAATCCTTCTTTAATCTGATTTTAGTAGAAATTAAGCTTTACTCATTTTCTAGTCTAGCACCAAAATTGACAGGGCTGATCCCATGGATAATTAAAACATCCCTGGGAGTTTGGAATCTGTAATGGCTGGTCTTAAAAGGTATTATGTTGCATTCAGAAGAAGGAAGGAAGCAAGGAAGGAAGGAAGGAAGGAAGATTGAACAGAAAGAACCAGAGCAAAAAGCTTAAACTATCTGTTTCAGTGACAGTGGGTATCATAATGTAATTTGTTAACATTCCATCTGACCACTCAATAAAGGGGATTTGCAGCAAACCCTGGAGTATATTTAGCCCCTAAAAACCAGGCCACATGGTGGGATGTGGTTAAGACCAGAGCTCAGATATTCAGCTTCCCACAGGCTCTTCTGTAAATATTAGATTGTCTCCAGAAAGTCCCTTTTAACCCTAAATTACTTCAGAAATACTTTAATCTCCTTTCAGATATCACAGTTCAGAGAATTCACTGTTTGGAGTTAGTGAATAACACTTTTCCACATTTTTAATTTTTTTCCTCTCCTAATTAATTATATAGGTTAGGGAAACTGAAATAAGCTTGCTAGGTTATTTCACCATCTACCATTTTAGTGACCCATCCCCAGTCACTTAAGATGAAAACAGACTTTTACAACACTGAAGCCCCTGCCACTCATTAGAAACCATTAGTTTAAAATTAAAGAACAAATATTGCATTATTCTCTCAACTAAGTGCATGCATGGAGATTAGGGAGTACTAATAGAGCATGACTGGCACCTTTGCAAACTTAGGACTTCAAAGGTAAATACACTGTCTGCCTAATGGCAAAAGGCAGACAGATGTGATGACAGAGGTAAAGCTTGTACTGAAAGCTTTTTTTTTTTTTAAAGCCATGTTTAAACCATATGCCCCTCTGTGATCATTAAGCACTGGAAATTAATGTTTTGGACTGCTGTAGTAAAGGATTTAAAAGAATCTGATGCTGATATCTTCACTGGCTTGAAAACCTTGAAATTAATAAATAACTTGACTGCAGTCTACTAGTCACACTTAGTGGTATGCAAGTCAGATTATTTTGATGCAAGACATCAATTCTTGCCCAAAATTTGAGCCCTATGAGGGATCCTATATCTCCAGTCATTAATATGAAAGAAGTTTCACCTTTACCAGATGATAAAGTCTTAAGACTGCGAGTATCTAAAACAAATTTGTGCAGTCTCTTCAGTTGGTAAAGTTTCTTAAAACATCATAGAATAGTATTAATTTAAAAATAACATAGGAAATAATATTTGTTTCCATCTCTGCAAGTAGAGTCTGTCATTCCATTCGGCATGGAGACTGCATGATTTTTTGGGTAGGTTGGGGAAAGATGACCCTTCAGAAGGGTTTGAAAGGTCTCCCTGTGTTCCTTTGAACAAGAAGTTTTAGAGAGAGGCTCAGACACACCAGAGGAGAGATGAAAAGGGACTGTGGTGAGACATGCCTTCCAGTCCCCTGGTAATGGCCATTTCTTAAGTGAAACTATACACTTGCATCTTGAGGCTCACAGAAGGAGTTTGATAACACTTTTACAACAAGGAACAATTGCAGAGCACATTCAGATAGACTGATGAAAACTTTTACCTTGTATGTTACCTTTTTATTGGAGGAGGGGATAAAATACGGAACGATGTGGGAGTGAGGCCAGAAGATGTGACAACATAAGTAAAGAAAATAAGGTCCAGAAGAATTATTGTTGTTGTCCTCCTCTATTTTACAGCTCAGTCTGTCTCTCAGATATTTCCATCTCCACTCCCTTTCACAACTGTAAACACTGCAGGAACCACAGCAAATGCCATAAAGAAAGGCTGTATTAGCTGCCTTTAATCCAGTGTCAACACCAGAAAACTGGGCAGCATGTAGCTAACCGATGCTAGGAAGATCTTAGGTGTTGGTTCCCAGGGCAGTCTTTCCACTACTAAGTTGTATCAACAGGTTTTGAATTTTATTGGTTTTTTATATCCAGTGTGGCTGTTGCTCCACAACCTGTAATAACTTCTTTGCTTCACAATCTGTGGAACTCTTGGCTTAATATTTCCCTATTTCCCAAACTAAGTATGAACACTAACCACCATAAAATATTTAATATTGAAACTGCCTGTAAGAAGAAATTATAATGTGATGGTCATTTAGTTGCACAGTTAATTCATGTTGGGTTTCCAAAATTATTTTAAAGGCACGAGTATTCTTTTTCTATCCTTATTTAATTTCTGGTTCTGCAAAAACATATTCTTGAGACTGTTAGGTGCAGAAGTATATGGCAATTTTGGTTTTCTTTCTCCACAAGGTTTTCTGTTCCCTTTGCTTCAAACCGTCTTTCTCCTGCTTTTCCTCCCTCCTCCCCATGCCAGGAATCGATCAGGCCAACCACATAACTTTTCATCCAAATTAGATACATTTGGTGAAATTACTAGTTAAGATACAAAAGCAAATGTCTACATAGAATCAATCTTTTCAAGTAAACCTCAAGTTATGCAACAAAATGTTATACTGATCTGTTAGTTTTCCTACTCCAGGATATGTAATTGCTTTTGAAAGCACTTGCATTATGATTTATTTCCATTCCTCTGTGGTAGGTAGAAGACTGTATTTCCACTTTCTAGATACAAGCTCAGCAGAGGCAAGAAAATTACAAACAATGCTCTTTCAAATATTCTCATCCAATCTTATTTTTATGAATAGTTTTGGAAGTGAGGAAAAATATTTGCAATGCTGCATTAAACATGTATGAATTAACAAAGAATAAAGATCAGTGGTTGATAAAGTACAAAGGGAGACAGAAACAGAGTGAAACAACTTTTAAGCTACTTTTATGTTCAGCTAAGGTTTATGTAGGTCAATGCAAACCTTGCAAATTCCCCTCCAGCACATCTTTTGTAGAAATCTCTCTTTAAAATTTCATCAAAGAAAGGAAAAGTTGGGATGATGTCCCTTTCTGAAACAAAGTAGCTCCTTGCCACAGATTATTTATACATCTTGCTCATAATAATACTTCTGAATAGAAAGTGTTTCATCTCTGAGATAGACAAAATGTTTCCTGATGGCCAGGGTCCAAAACAACACAGGATGGAGCAGAACTTGCAACCATATCCTCCCATTCCTGTAACATTCAAATTCCCTCAGCAAGTTTTTCAGGAACAAGATAACGTTAGGGCCCAACAAGGGCATCAACAATACTCTTTTCTTTTTCAATGTGAGAAACAAATACACATGCAGTCTATACCTCACTGTTCCACTGAGCACATAGATACACTTGGGTGTTTTGTTTTCAATTTCCAAAGCTGTCAGCACCATTCTACAGATGTCCACAAACACGTACATTTCCTTTCATATGTAATCAGATGTAACAGAGGATAAAAGGGTGCTTCACACTGGACAGGGTCTAGAAAGACTGGGGAAATGGCTTCCAGACCAAAATGCTCTTGCTACCCTTTGACTCAAAGATTCAGTCTTCAGCACATTCCCCACGGAAGAGTAGCAGGGGAAAACATATAGACTAAGTCTTGCAATTAAAGATAAACTCTCATCAGGAACGGCAGGCAGAGCCTTCCTACCCTTCAACAGATCAACACTCCCACCAAACTTAGAGTCATCTGTGAACTTAATGAGGGTGCACATTTAAAAACCTAAAGGAAAAGGCAGACCTTTGGCTTGTACAATTCACGGCATCACAAGGTAATAGCACTTTCCTTCCACAGTGCCTAAAGAGCAAAACTGCACTTTTCACAACATGCATAGGAAAGGGAAAAGTGTGCCCTGGACTTTAATCTCTTAAAGATAAATCAGATCCTACCTCATCTTTCTCCACAAAGCAGTTAGAAAGCTTATACTTTAACTTTGATTTGCAATCCAAAAGGTGGGATAAATTCAAAGAGCAGATGATGGTTGAGAAATTGTAGCATGTGATACAAAGGGAAGACAGGCAGCAATGTTCAGCACGTACCTCTGAATCTGCCACATGATTGCATTGCTTTTTTCCTGTGTTATGAAAAATAGTGACCATTTCTATTTACCTTCATCATGCCACTCTTTACTTTACAAGGGTAGACCTTTATGTCATACTTACCATAGAGATGTACGATGGATTTATGCCACAATATAACAATTCTTTTCCTTTCATACTATTATTTTCCTAGCAATTCCATTCCTCCTAATACTTGCTATTTTGACCTCCACTAAGCACTGCATTAATGTTTTCACAGAACCTTCTTATTACACATCCACTATCTGAGCAGTGAGAGAGCTAGTCCAAAGCTTGCCATTTTGGGTTAAAAAAGCCAAGACTGCCATTTCTTCAAGGCAAATCAGTTTACATTACTAACATATAATTTATTGCTTCATCACTCAGCTACTGAGTATCATCAGATACTCTGCAGAACCAAAGTAAAAGCTTTACTTGCAATGTTATTGCTCTAAGTAATTCCCTGTCATCAGCAAACTTTCTCACATCATTTTGTACCCCCCTTTGGGAACATCTGTGATAACACTGAAGCACAGAGACCTAGTATAAATTGCTGGGAAACATCACTGCTGACTTCTCTCCACCCCACGTTAGTCCAAGGTTTATAAAAAATAACAGTAAATAAAGTCCCCAAACCCCTAAACATCACAAGAATAAAGCCCACATGTTGACTGCTCCTTTTCGCCCTGCAGTTACTGAGTGATAATCACACGCATATAATTACAACAAGACAGAAGCAGATATAATTTTAAACGACAGGTATTTCTTAAAATTGCTACCACAATCTTGTAAATATCTGGTTGATACTTAGCCTTTGCCAAAAATTCAGATGCTACTTATCTGCTTTGCGGAGAGAATGGCGTTATAGAAACTGCAGATAAGTTAAAAAAAATACAGTAAAATGTAAAGAAATATTGATTTGCATGGGAAATCAAATAAAAACTGAATCAGAAATCAAGTGCTACCTTTTCCTTTAATGGGACATTCTATTATTTCTTGCTGCATGTGAGATTTGTGTCATACATATGCCCTATATGTCCATTACCACAAGACTTTCTGTTCTACTTTTAAAGAGTATTTCCATTACTGGAAATGAGAAGCCAAAAAAGTGCTGTAAGTGATACACTTCCTGCTGCAACCACAGTACCCCACTTTTTACTTCCTGTTTTTCTTGGTGTCCGTTATTATCATCTCATTTTCAAGGCACCCTCTCTTCAGTTAAGAGTATCAAAATTGCTTGTACCAAGTTACAAGTCTTACCTCCTTCTTACACAAGATATCATTCCTCTTCTGTCTTCTCTTTGTGATTTCTCCATGTTGCTTCAAGTCTAAAATTATCCTCGTGTCCTGTACCAGCATTAATACTTTTCTACACCTTTAGAACAGTTCTCCCTCAACTTACTCTATACTTGCCTTCTGAATGTATTATGGGTCTTGCCCCAGTTCTAACTCAAAGTATTTTAGAGGAAGATTGTGCCTGTTTCTCTGAATACATCTCCTTCTGTGTTACTAAAGTAACTTTGTCAGACATGATTTGCCCCAGTGAAGCCATGTTGGCTGTTAGCAATCACCTCATTTTCCATGTGCCTTTGCACAGTTTAAGAGTTACCATCATTGGAGGGGTTGTTGACACAGCCCCAGAAAGCTGGGGATCCACCCTACCCAGAGGTTCTCCACCCTTCAGTTAAAGGAGCCTGACTTGAAATAGCCACATAATTTTTGGAGAGAGAAAAATAAGTAGCACAATTAACTAGGCTACAGTACTTATCAGCTTGTGATTGGGAGAGGGTGAAAACAACCTGAAAACTGTTAAAGCCGTGATTGAAATCTTCTCCACTCAAGCAGCAGGCCTGACAACAGCATGGGGCCTGTAAGGAAAAAAAAAGAAATTATTATCTTTCAGCAGCTGGTTATTTGTTTCTAAAACTACAAAACCACAGAATCATAGAAGGAGTTGGATTGGAAGGAACCTTAAAGAGTATCTAGTCCAACCCCTCTGCAGTGAGCAGGGACATCTTCGACTAGATGAGGTTGCTCAGAGCCTATTCAACCTGACCTCTACATCTAAATGTACATCTACAACTTCTCTGGGCAATCTGTTTCACCACTGTTTCACCACCCTCATTGTAAAAAACTTCCTCCTTCTTTCAAATCTAAATAAACCCTTCTACAGTTTAAAGCCATTTCTCCTCATCCTATTACTATTACCCTACTACCTGCCCTTGCAAAAAAAGTCTCTCTCCAGCTTTCCTGTAGGCCCTCTTCAGGTACCGGAAGGTGCTGTAAGATCTCTGTGGAGCCTTCTCTTCTCCAGGCTGAATAACCCCAACTATTTTAGAGGAGACAGATAGCTGGAGAACAGTTGCATCTCCAGGAAAACCAACTAACAGTCACCCTGATCCTCACTGCACCCATCCTGCACACGGACACGCTGCACTGGCCACACACACGCGTGCACTACACCAGCCTCAAAACCTCTGGCACCACCAGCAGAAGGGCTTTGCTCCAGCCCCCTGGCACCACCCACCTGCCTGAACCACATCTCTCATTTGTATTAAGTATCTCCCAGCTCTTCTGCAAAGGCAGCATCCAAGGAAAACTCTGCAATGTGCCTTCAAGCCACCTTCTGGCAGGCATCTGAAAAGGGCAGGTTCTTCCGGGAAACCTGCTGGAAGGTTCCCACAAAGGACCTGCCTCCAATTCTTCCAACAAGGCAGAGAGAGCTCCTTCTTGGAATGGGCAAACAAGAGGCCACAAAAGCTTTGTCCTTCATACAAGCAAAGAGTAAGGGTGCAACTCTGACCGAACCCATCCCCACTCCCAGGTGCCTACTTTTCCCTCAGGCTTTGTGCTCTCCACACTCCAAGGGCGGAGCCAAGGCACGGGGAAGAAGAGTCCACGCAATGCTTGGCAATCGGCAGTTCTAGTGCTCACCTCCCTTTCCTTCTTTCCCTTCTCCAGTGGCATGTCCGGATGCTTCGCCCCCTCTCATCCACTGTCCAGCACGGGATGCTGCATCGAAGGGGTGTCACTGAGGACCCCTGACCCCCTCAGAATGTTGTTGCCACGGTGTCGCTGAGGGGACCCCAGGCACGGGATGAGGAGGGCGCTGGAGCCAATGGCTCCTGAGGGGAGATAGCAGGTGGTCCCTGTGCCCAAGGGACAGCCAGTTTCACACAGGCAGCACGGCAGGTGGGAGGGAGCGAGACCCAAGAGAGGGGATCTCAGCCCCCACAATCCTCGTCCTTCTCCCACATCAGGGCATCTTTCAGGCCACAAACTGCCTGCAGCTGACTAAATTCCAGTGCTTCCAGGTCCCCAAAATGACAGTCAAGAAACTGGTAAAGAATGCTGACTGACCCCAAAACTCTGTTTCTAAAGTGAACTGTAGCGTAGGAAAATGATTTTCTAGTCTGTAACAGTATCTTCTTGAGAGAGGGAAACATCCAAGTAGTGTCAGCCCTATTACTTTAACAGCTTTGTTACCACAGAAGTCATCATAGACAGTTTACAGCCCCATTTTATTTTACCTGCATAACCCAGAAGCTACAATTTCAACCACCACTTTGGACCCATTATAATTAAGTCTCAACCCTGTGGCAGTTTTGAGTTTCTTCCCTAGGCCAAGTAAATCCCACAATAATTTTTTTTTTCTTCTGATTTGTATAAACTATCGCAACAGTTTCTTAAAAAAATTAACTTGTAGGTGCTTATCTTGTAAATTAGAGTAACAGAAATACAATGCACAGTGATAAAAGTTCTTCAATAATTTGTACATATCAATACATCTCTTTAAATAGGAGTACAGGCTCACAGTATTGAGACACCATCACTGCTTATTCCAGAAATTGGTATTTCATAGGAAGTGCAGTGCATTTGCTATCACAGCTACCATTTACCTACCCACTAAAACCAACTTTTCTGAGTGTTTTCTGAGCACTTCTAGTGCAGAACAAACGCCAAGAGCATACAGAAAATAATTGCCAAAAAAACCCCACCCTGATACCATACTCTGAAACCAGGTAGGAAAGGAAACACACGAATCAAACCTTACACAAACGCACAAGCTAAAAATAATTTCCTAAGTTGTTCGATCTGCATGGATGTTAAGACTTTTCTCCCCTAAGAGGAAGGGAAAACCGGGTCTGAAGGCTCAAATGAGTGAAAAGAAACAGGAAAAACAAGAAGCGTGCCCGAAGATACATTTTCGAATTTCTACATCCCAGCTCACGCCCGGACAGGGAACAGCAGCGATTTACTGCGACGGAGAGCTTCGCACAGGGTGCCACGGGGTGTAAGGCGCGAGTTGTCTCCCGAGGTGCAAGGACAGTGCCAGCATTCCCTCGGAGGATACAGGGGACCCACGGAACACCCAGATCCCTCCCTCCTCCCTCATCCCTCATATCCCTGATCCCGTATCCCGCCCCCGGTGACGTCAGCTGCCGCGCGGCCCGGCCCGGCCGGCCCGCCCCCGCGGCCCGCCACGTCCCTGCTCGGCGGCGCGCGCGCGTCATGGCGGCGCCGGCGGGGCCGGCCGGGCCAATCGGGGCGCTCCGCGACGCCCGCGAGGGGTCAGCGCCGGCCAATGGCGGCGCTCCGGGGGCGGGCGCTGTGCCATGGCAACGGCGCGGGGCCGCCGCGGGCTGTCGCACCGCTCCGCCCGCGCCGCGCACCGAGCACCGCACCGAGCACCGCACCGGCAGCCGCGCCGCTCGGGGGACACCCGGGCACGCTTCGCCCCTCGGCCCCCGCGCTCAGGAGGCACCTCAGCGTTGAGAAGCAGCGGCTCCTCTCCCGCCTCAGCGGGACCCAAAGGTAGCGCCGCCCGTCCCGGTGCCCCCGCCGGTGGCGGAGGCCCTGGCGGCGGGCGGCTGCCAGGTGGGAGGCGGGGTGGGGTGCGTGTCGCGGGGGTCTCTCCGCCCTCCCGCCTGCCGGGTTCGAAGCCGGGGGGGTCACGGTGAAATCGCGGGGCTGCCTCCCGTGCGGGGCAGCGCAGCTGAAGTTTTCCCCGGCGGCTCCAGATGTGTGTGTGTGTCCCCTCCATCCCTCGCTCCATCCCTACGGCCGCAGGTACCCGCGGATCCGGGCGGTAGGTGAGCTGCAGAGCGATGTAGAGCGCCAGGGGAAAGGAAGGCAGAGCTGGCAGCGGTAGCAGCTGCAGCGGGAAAATGTTGGGTGGCTGGTAATTCCACAACCGCAGGGGAAACTTGGGCAGGAGACTCGACTGATTTTACTAGAAAGGGCAGAGCTTTTCGGCGTTACTGTCATAGAATCACACAATGGTTTGGGTTGGAAGGGACTTTAAAGATCATTGCATTCCACCCCCCTTGCCTTGGTCAGGGACACCTTCAGTTAGACCAGGTTTCTTAGAGCTTCATCCAACCTGGCCTTGAACACTTCCAGGGATGGGGCATCCACAGCTTCTCTGGGCAACCTGTTCTAGTGATTCATCAACCTCACAGTAAAGAATTTCTTCCTAATATGTAATCTAAACATGTTTTCTTTTAGTTTGAAGTCATTCCCCCTTGTCCTGTCACTACATGCCCTTGTAAATACATCTCCCTTGTCTCTTTCCTGTAGGTTCCCTTCAGGTAGTGAAAGGCTGCAATTAGGTCACCCCAAAGCTTTCTCTTTTCCAAGCTGAACAATCCCAGTTCTCTCAGCCTTTCTCCGTAGGAGAGGTGCTCCATCCCTTTACTCATCGTGGTTGCCTCCTCTGGACTTGCTGCAGCAGATCCATGACCTTGTTGTGCTGGGGACCCCAGAGCTGAATGTCTTACTGTACTATTACTGTAATACCACTGGAGGAGCTCCATAAAATATGCCAGTGCTAGGCTGGCCACTGCACTCAGAAAATATTCCAGAAGAGGAAAAAAGTTGAGATATGGCTGTAGACAGGTAACATTTTTTTGATGAAATGAATATGTCTAAGGTTTTCAAAAGAGTTTGTGTTTGGCAACACTTTTTAGGAAGCCCATAGGAGAAAAAAGCCTCTGTTGTTTGAGTTGCAAGTATTTGCTGTGGACAGATAACATCCAGTAATTTCAACACGAGGCCATCACATATGAACAATGAAGCACCTGTGCACCCATGGGATCAACTTTAGTGTGGAGCTTTTGTGGGCTTTTCTTTGGTCATTTTGTTTTCTCCCACTCTGAAGAAAAGTCCTATGGTTGACTCAGTATTGGTGCAGCTCTACTCTGAATTCCTAAGTGACCATCCCTCTCAACCAAACAGAGCAGCACAGGGAAGATTCCTACTGTGAACACTGGGTAGGAAGGGAAGAGCCATTCAAAGACTTTGAACCTAGGTTTTATTGTAACCTTTATGGACCTCTGCTTAAAACTCACAGATAGTTTATGGGAGAAGCCTGCATTTCTGTGAGTGCTTAGGATTCAGTTGTATCTCTAATTGTCATTTGCTACACAATGATCTTGTGCAGTCATAGTGCCACGTCCACCATGACTGCAGATTACTAACCTAATTACACACCCTACCTCCTACCCGTGGTTACCTTTTATTCACCACTGTAATCTCTTGGATGGTAGCAGTATTTTATTTCAGGATAAGAAAGGTAATTATATAAAAAAGAGTAGCATAAGTCTATCCGTAAACAAATTGTGTTGGTGTAGAACAATGTGAATCTCATTCACTTCTAGCCTAGATAGTTAACACAATTAAAAAAACCCAGGGAAACCAAATTATAAATTAATATTGCCCATTGGGTCTGCTTAGAACTTACATTAGTAGTTGGATAAAAAGGCATGTGGTGTAAATTTGTTTGATGCTGTAATACTGCTTGAGCTACATTTATTTGGAATCTGAAATTGTATTCAGAAAACCCCATCAGGCAAATAAAACCAAGCAACAAGAACAAAAAGAATTATTCTTTTAATAAGACTAAAGCCAAGTTTTTATACCTTGGCTGGATAGTACTGGCAGTGCTGCTGACGTAAACTTTCTGTTCGTATAAGCCAAGTTAAAGGCTCTCTGTCAAAAGCTGCACCCCCCTAATGACACATATGTAAATGAAATGCTAGCCATGAAAGGGGAGAGCAGTAGTCCTCTGAGAAAATAAAAAATGTAAAATACATTGACTCAAATGTTAGAGATGTGGAAATATTGATGCACAGTTCTAGTGCTGCGCTGACTAAACAAATGCACTTTACATAAGAAAGATAAAATCGTTTACTGTTAAGTTAAAAGCCTCTATCAGAGCTGCTGTGATTTGAACTCTTGTGCACAGAGGTGTTTTATCTAGTGAGGTATTGTGCTCTGGGCTGTTTGATTGCTCAGTAAGCAGAAGAGATTTCTCTGAAGTTCTTGTTAGATACATAGTAGACACAAGCCCTTTGGATAGGGGTGTGCTTTTATGTAGCTAAAATCATGACCAGGTGCTAATGCCAAACCGAATGAAATCAGAGGCAAAATTCATGTTCATTTCAACAGTTTTTGCTCTTATGTACTCTACGTGATTTGACAGTTGGAAGAATGAAAGAAACTGCATTTCATTAGAACATTTCATTTTAATCATATTAAGTTGTAAAAATTATTCTTCACCATAGGTAATTCATAAAATATATACACCCTTTTCATGATTGCATTTCTCCTGCTTTATATTCTTTATAAAACAAGAGTGGGACATTTATGCGCATTTGGGTTCCTAAGCAAGTAAAAATCAATGGGAATTAGCAAATTGCAGACATAAATCTCATTAGGCAGCTATCATTAAGTGCCTAAATATTTTTTTAAATCTGGCTCCATATCATTAGATCTAGATTTATTCTGGATAGTTATTCTGGTTTTTTTTTGAAAGGGGAAAAAAGTACTTTGAACTCCTGGGGCATTCAAGGTTTACTTTAGCATCATCATTTGTTGTTGACTAGAGCAAAATGCATATTGTTAGAATAATTGAAATACTTTTTGATTGGAGATAGAGTTTGAGCCAATACATTGGTTGCATGTAGTAGCATATTTGAGGTTGCTTTTACGTCAGCACTGACAAAATTGCCATTTGCATTTATGAAAAAGGAATTTCTGACGTTCCAGGTGTGCCGTTGTATTATGTTCTGTGTGGGAACTGAAACTATAGTGCAGGAAGCTGTATTTCTACCAGTAATTTATATTTTTTTATTTGCTTTTGAAGTTGATAAGATTTTTATCAAGTATGTATTGAATTCAGTACAAGTTTCTGCTTGACTAATGGCTTCATAAATCTTTTTCTGACCCAACTTTATTGGAAAGAATTGATAAAATCAAGCAAGTTGCTTTGAGAAACAAGAACTAATATTTCATCATTCTTCAGTTAGTAAGGCAGCTTTGTAGACACTGATGTTTTGGTTTTTTTGAAG
The DNA here is from genome assembly GCF_001715985.3 of Manacus vitellinus. NCBI lineage: Eukaryota > Metazoa > Chordata > Aves > Passeriformes > Pipridae > Manacus > Manacus vitellinus. The sequence goes on along the minus strand of NW_021940291.1, from coordinate 3,459,070 downwards.
CAAGGATAGGGAGTTCCTTGGAGGTAGGTGCTATTATAAATGTGTATGTGTATTTGTGTGTGTGCGCACAGGTTTTTAAATAATAAACAGTTAACACTGCAACAAGAAGAAAAATAGTTTTCAGACTTTACCTACCACAGAGCTAAGCACATGTAGCAGCAGATGTACATTTTGGTTCTATGCCACTTTGGTTTTGGACATACAGTTGTATTGTTTCATGATATTATCTTACATTGTTATGTTGTTTCAACATAACATTGCTTCTTTCCCACTCCAGCAGTCATAATTTGTATTGCTATATAGTATCCCTCAGCATTTGGGTGACTCATTTAATAAAGCAGCTGAAGTGCATTTTTTAAAGGGAGGTTCTGTCAGCAAACATTGTACTGGGCATGGTCAAGGCATGCTCTCTTTTCTGGGAAGCTGAAAAAAGAAGCTGTATCATCAGCCAGCTTTTAGCTGTAAAGAGAATGAAGCAACTGAAGTGCAGTGAAAAAATACAACAATTCCAATTCAAAAGAAAAGAATTTAAGCAAAGTAAACAGGATGAGAAAAAAGGATTTTGCTGCCTTTATGTACTTAAATGGTATTGTTTTATATAAAACTATTTACGTGCAAGATCAAAATGCTTCTTTGAGAAAGTAAGGAACGTCTCCTGGTGCAGAGAACTGAGTGGGATGTGCTCAAACAAAAGATTAGGACAGCATGTCCAGTGTGAAACCTGTTGGATATTGGCTAGAAAAAAAAAAGCAACATCTGAATCATAGTCTTAGTAGACAACTTTGACAGAAGAGAAAATAATACTTGAAGGATAATGAAATACTCTATATAATTATATAGCAATAATAGCTAGCTTGTAATAGTTAATAGCTTGCATATTAACTTATTAAAGGATGAGTTTTCATTTGGGAAGGGAAGTATGCAGGTGTTTCTGTATTTTGAGTGTTAACTTGTAAAGGGAAAACCACTGCAGCCTGTAGCCATTTCCCTTTTCATGTCATTTGCTGCTCATGTCTTCAGTGAGCAACCTGGATCTATGGACTGATGACCCGGTGAAGAGACACCTTCACCACAGCCAGAGGTTTAGCTTAACATTGTGAGCAGAAACAGGTTTTTCCACTTGCTTCTCAAAATTATTGCCACATTTCATCTGTGCCAATGCCAGATTAACTCATTAGACAAACAGTGTGAAGAAAATGCATTAACTATTGATTCATTGACTTTGTCCTTTCTTAAGGTATGATAGCTTACAGTGTCTGTGTGGCAACTCCTCCTCCTGAAAAAAACTAGGAGGATCTAACACTGGTGTTTCCAAACAGAAAATATGGCAGAAGAATAATCTGTTTCTGCCTAATTTCAAACATTTAATGTAAAATTGGTTTATATATTTGCCAATAATTTTTAAAGAAAAGGAAAAACCCATGTATCAATAACTATTCCCTGTTTAAACTGTGATATATGGGCAGGTATATCACTCAGAGAGGTGAAAACAGATTCAAGGTGCTACATTGCTGGCTCAGCCTGCTGAAGGAGTACATTACATAGCTCAGATCTCATTCTAGTACTGAGGTTAGAATATTCTTAGAAAGATGAGAATCAGTAGATCTATTTTATCTGTTTCTTGTTTGGGCTTTTTTTTTTTTTTATTCAGCACTGCCTATGAAGATTGTTCATTTCTCTGAATTACAGCATAAAAATAGGAAGTCACAGTACATGACCACAGAGAACATTGCTGTCATCCTGCACGTCTGCACTGTGTCTCACACAGGTTTAATTACTTCCATATCAGATATAGCAGGCATATGTAATATTTTTTTAATAGGTAGGCTTATTTGTGCATTATGTCAGTATGGATTTATGTTTTCATTGCCCACCATGGTACACATGGCTTTGCCAAGTACAAATGTACAATATGACATTTACAATGTTGCACTATTCTTGCTTCATAATCACTCACCTTACTGAGCTTCTACATATGCACCCTGGTATCACTATATGGTTTTGCATATCTCAATTTTAGAAAATTTGGCATGTAGTGTTACTTCTTTGCAAAGCAGAAATATGTTTTAGGAAGGTGATGGAGATGTCAGTACCAAAATGATGTTATTTTCTGGGCAATAGGTGTTAATGAAAAGTAACTTTTGGGGTTTGTAACACCTGGCAGCCATATAAAAGAGGTGTGCTAATGCTATGTTTAGCAGCTTGTGTTAATGTTGCTGGAACAAACTTTAGAAGCAGCATTTTGTAGTTACCTTTCAAAGCCTGCAGCTCTTTTTAATTCAAATGTTCGATCTTATTCCACTGAAGTTGATAGGAATTTGTGATTAACTTTAGTAGGATCAAGATCAAGATTGCTGGCAGACAGCCTGCTGCTTTCCTTTTTCAATTGTATTTTTCTGTTCATGCAAGTACATTGGTGTCTCTGTTTTCTGCTGACTGTCTCATTCTTTTGGCTCTCGGTCTGTTTTTTAAAATACTTTATAGTCAGAGAAGTTTTTATTTTTCCTTTTCCCCAAATGCTTATGATATTGCCCTTGTTTATAAACTACAGTATTTGTCAGTTCTAGAGCACTACTTTTATGATTAGTTCTCTTTATGTATTATAAGTAGAAATATTGGTTTGTCCCTATTGGAAAGATGAGATTGATTTCTGATACCAGCAGATTACAGCTGTGCTACCTTTTCATCTAGGTGGGCTATGTGTCTTTGACTAAAATCACTTACTTTCCAGATGACAGTTGTAACATTAACTCTCTCCATCTGTCTTTAAGAAAGTAACTAGTTAGCTGGGCAGATCCATAACTGCATTAAACTGTACAGGAGTAGGAAGAATAGTAATAATAACATTCCCCATGGCAGGGCAGGAGCGTGTCTGCTGTGCTTTATGTACCACTTATGGCAATGAGCAAATTGACAACTGCTTCTCTTCTGCAGCACCAGGATTGACTGTTGACTTGGTGGCTCTAGTACAGAGGAAACCACATTCCTGGATCAGACACATGGATGCACTCAAAATACCTGGGAAGGGATGGGCATCATGGAATGGGTTTCTCAGAAGTCCAGAACTCTTGAAGGTAGCTGGTAGCAGGCTGAGAGTGGAATGAACTCTTAATAGTAAAGTGCTTAGTGGAACAAAAACTGGAACCCCAATTTTCCTCTCATCCTGTCTTTCCTCACTCTTCCCTCTAGCTGCTGAATTTGAGTATCATGCTGGGGTTTTTTTCTGGCAGCTGATTAATGTTAGAATTTGCAATGGGCCTGGTTTCTGTCTCTAATACAGGTCAGAGTAGAATGTGCTCAGTGACTCAGTTGTGACTGTCACACTCTAAAAGTTGATGCAAATCTTAGTCACCTGCTTTTCCTAAGGCAATTTTGATGACTATAGTCTTGGACTAATAGGTACCTAAATACAATAACTCTGTATTCACTAGATAATTATTTTTTATTCTAATAAATGTATTTCCAATTTACTTGTTACATGACAGTTGGGTTCCTCAAAATACTGTGGGAAATCCTGTGTTAGGCATAGTAGTTTGCAAAGTCAGCTGCAATGAGAGAGATATTTTTTACTTATCCATTTTGGACTCTTCTGCTTTTAATTCTTCCTGGTATGTGTGAAATTTTTAGCCTGTTTTATCAAAAAAGCTACAGTAAAAACACCCTATGCAAAACCTGAGACGAAACTGCCTGATGTAATCTTTCCTGAGCAGCCTATTACATCAAATAGATATGAAGAACATATTGTGATATCATCCAGTATTTCCCATTATGTATGACAGCATGTAATTACAAAGGTTGGTATTTGCAAGGAAACCCATATTGCCCATGAGCATGTATTTCACAGAGTCAGCAGACCCAATGGCACTTTGATTAGGGCTTTTGATAGATAAGTTCTGTTGATTCTACTGCAGAGTCCATCCTAAATTTGGTGGTGATCAGTGCTCCCTCATATGAGGTTTGGCAGACCAGCACAGTTACTTTTATCTCAGTTGTTTCACTGAGCACGGACATTTTATATATCAGGTTTCCTGAGTTGTAAGGGAAAAAGTCTTAAAAATTGAAGTGTGTCCCCCTGCAGCCTAAACCAGGAGTCTGTGTCTCCACAACTGTTCATGTTACTAGAAATTGTGGGTCAGGAGCTTTAAAGAGGTTAGTTATGTCTTTAAAATGGATCAAAGGCTGGGTGTCATTGTTGAGAGTGTTGGCTTTAGTACTTGCCTTAGGCAAAGAATGAGTCAACACCAGAACAATGGTGAGCACCTGAGTTTCTGGCTTCTCTTCATCTCACTGCATCTCACCTGTTGGTCTTACCTGAAATGAGCATGCTCATTTTATAGCCACATAATGATTTTCTAAAACACTGTTTACACAGCTTACATAACTAGAGTGGTCTATAATAATATTAAATTACTTTTATTACTATAATTTTGTATATATGAAAATAGTTTGGTTGGAAAAATATCCATCTATTTGGGTCCAAATTTTTAGCATTATCAGAAGGCTATTATTTTTTAAAAAGGAATACTTCAAATATACATAATCTTTTAAAAACGGTTCTAAAAATGCTGAGTATGTATATTTATTATACTCACATACTTTATAAATATTTTGAGTTTTATTAGTTTTGTTTCATATGCATTGCCTATACTTCATACATGCTTATGGCCTTTAACTTAGAATTTACTAGACTGCCCCATTCATACTCTTCAAGAATTTCAGCAAGGTGGATTTTTGTTTTTCCTGCACCTCTTTTTGGCTGTGGTACTCTGTGTCTACTGAATTTATTACCCAGGCTGCTCATCCAGAATCTTTCAAAGTGGATTTTGAGGTTCAGTTATCTCCTATTGATTTTCTAAATACACACAGCTGACAGATACTGAATTAAGTGTTTGCCTTCACTTTTACTTTTTTTTTCCTGTTTTCTTTCATCTGAAAAGTACAGTGGCTTCCTCACAACTGTGTCTCAGTCTGCTTTGAAAGGGAACCATCACCTTGCAAATATTCTTAGTCCTACCTATAGAGTTTATAAACTTTTTTTGTTAAGAAACAGTGCTCCAATAAAATCTGTAGCGTAGCCTAGGCCACCCAAGGTTCTATTTCAAATCAGGCATTAAAGGACCAGCAAAGATTCAGGGAAGAGTAACAAGCATGATCAAAGGTATGGAAAAGCTTTTGTAAAAGGAATCAATAGGTAAGCTGGCACTCTTTAGGCTGATGTCTGATCGCTCTTGGAGAGCTATTATATGGAAATGGTAATTAAGAATAAATTGTTTACATCTTTTCCAATACAGAAACTAAGGGGGTAATTGAATGAGATAAATGGATGACAGGTTCAGAGAGGATATGGTTTACACAACATGTGTTATCTGTGCAACTACATGCCATACTTATCATGTTATAGGTAGTCTGTTACAGAAACACTGTTATCTATTTCTATCCAACCTGCTGCTCAAGTTAAGCCATTTCCACTTCAATTCATTGTATTAAAGCCCATGTGGTGATCTAGCTGTGTTTGTATGTTGACAGATACTTCAACATGCCTTGGTAAGGATAAAATAACAAGCATCAGTGTTCAGAGAATGCAGTGTCTGGTGTCAGAGTCAATCTACTTTTGGAAAAAAGAGGTCAAAAATCAATTGATCTTGTCCATGCAAGACAGAAGAAATTAAGTGACAGTAGGCTGATGGTTGTCTGCCAGCTGAAAGAACTGAGGGCCTGCATAAGATATATTAACTCACTATTGTTATCCATACATAAAATGAGCTGTGCTACTAATGGATACAGACTCAACTGATGGCTCTAGTTTGGGACTTTCCAACAGCATTGTTGATCTGCCCTTGTAGCCTGGCCTGGCCTGAGACTTCTGGACAAGTCTGTTAACTTGGCAATTTGATTTACAGAAGTTATCCAGTTGGTACTCAGAAATACTCAGTCTTGGCATCTACATCAAGAGTAGGAGACTTGAAAACCTAGTATTTGTTAGTTATTATCATTTCCTGGGAATAAATCCTGTTGAAATGAACAAACCTAGGCCCAGCGTTTATACAATGCTCTGTAATTAAAACCATCCAAAGTACTGGAACTTTGGCATCTTTAAAAGCAATAGTGAATAAATAACTCCTTCACTCATCAGCTCTGTAAGTCCCTGCAAGCCAACAGCTTGTGTAGAAGTATAGAAATTACCTTACCAGTTCCAGTGAATCAGTCTGGGTCTGGATTTTTTTGTGTTTGTGTGCTTGTTGTAAAGTCATAACCTAGGCAAAGCTAATCAGACTTGTTGTGGATCTGACAGTAGTGCTGATGCTGAATCTCATGTGCTTAATATGGCAGCAACAATAGCTCCTGCTGTCCCATCTGGGAATGAGCAGATGTTAGGAATTTTTTAAATGAAAGTAACAGGTATTTGCGGAGCATAATCCATTTAGGCTCCTTCTGCTGAAGATGTGATTAAGAAAAAACAGTTTCTGGGAACTGTTGTAATTCTTGAACCTTTGACATATAAAACAATAGATGGATAAGTGAATATATTTTTATCTCCAGCTATTTCCTCACCCCTAACAAAAGAAAGAGTATCTCTGCACATCTTGTATGCCTCTTCTATTTTTTTTTTGTTATGAGAGTGCTTTAATTTTCCTAGTAGTTGCATAAGGGTGAATAAAGGGTGTCAGCAATGCTTAATATTGAATACATAACATTATGTGTATTTATTGCTGTAGTAAATCCAAGCAAAAGCAATGTTTCACTGTCAAGTACCAGATCATGTAGTCAGGGAAACTGGCACTGACACTGTAATTGCAGTTTGTCCCTCTCCCCTCTCCTCCTAAAAAGAGGTTTGTTGCTGGTGGACATAAGTACTTTTGACAGAACTACTTGCATGACCAGCTAAAGCCCTTGTACAGAAATTCGCCTTGTAGCAGTTATACTTTTGATTTGACTGCACATTTCTTGAATGTTATGTCCTTTTCTTTGGCATACCTAAGCTAATTTTAGACAGTCTTTGACTGGCAAGTTTCATGTTCCAGGAGGTGAATTATGTTACTAATGTAGCACTGGAGTTTGCTCAAACTTTTTATATATTATCCAGAGACTGTGGAGTATCACAGGCTGAACTGGCCAGATTGTCTCAAGAGCCTGACTTTGCTGTCAGATGCTGGATCACCATCATTACTTCTTTTACCTGGATTTTTATATTCACACCATTTAAGTATTCTGTCTTATCAGCTTCTGGCTGAATTGAGCTGGTTTCAACCAGATTTGATGGAGGGAAAGAAGATAGAGGTCAAGAACTCAGAGTGCTCAATGTTCATCAAACTATGTGTGAATTAGATCCATATAAGACAACAAAGTCTAGAAGAGACTGGCTGAATAAAGCCCCAGCCTCAGCAATAATACTCTTTTCGCTAATGTCTGTCAACCTGAAATACGAATATAACATGGATTGTAAAATACTATTCCTGCAAATAAATTTTGGAAGGAATCTTGACTCCAAATTAGGCAAACTACTCCATTACTGAAACATAAAAACCACTGGCATTACTACAGTAAGATCTGATTCAGTGTCGATGATTGTCTTTAGGAGTTTGTCAATAAATTCAGCAAAGACATGATCAGAGTAGGAATGTCAATATTAGTTATGTGAGACTTGGACATCCTAAACAGGTGTTCCCACCTGTTATTGATAATACCTCCACATGCTACAAATCTCTTAGCATTTACAGTACAACTTAGGTTTGGCACACAACTCTAATCTGAGGAAGTACGTTTGCATAATAATGACCTTTAAAAATTAAAGCTGTATTTAATTCTTTGGGTTTTAGTGTTCCTTGAAGAGCAGAACATCATGTGGAAAGGGGGTTATTACAGGTATCTGTGTAGGAATATCAATCAATTCTAATCAGTACAGTATGATAACATCATTTATATTAATTTTTGTGACTTGGTCTCATTTCAGATGAAGTGGCTATCTGTCCTGCCCCAGCAGTGTCTTTTGCTGATGACATGTCTCGTAATGGCCTTGGAAGCTGTACCTATAGACATAGATAAGACAAAAGTCAAAGGAGAAGGCCATGTAGAAGGAGAGAAGGTAGAAAATCCAGTAAGTGTAAAGAAATTTATCTGCCAAGCGTTTTTCCTAATTGTCAGTAATCTGGGGGTAGGAAACTCCCTTTCTGAAATTTACGTGTTCTTTACTGGAGTTACTTGCAGGAAGGAAACTAATGTTAGCCAGGATTGTCACAGGGTCTGCCATCTACAGTGGGGAGGTTCTGCTTAAATTTGTTTTTCCATTTTTTTTCAATGAGCTGCTGAAGGTGAGGTGGCACGTGGAAGGGATTCCCCAGCTTACAGTAGGAAGAACTTACTGTTCCACAGAGACTTATTTCAAAGGACTGGGTGGTGGCCTAGGAAATTTTGCTCGCTGATTCCAATTCCGTGTTTCAAACAGAACAGTAATGAATGAATGAATTGCACTGATTTTAAAAAGCCACACTATATTAACAGGACAGGTGCTTGTGTATTACGTGGGTTCCTAAACAATTTTCTCCTCTTGTCAGTTGCTGAAACAAATGAATCAGAAGTTGCTATAGGGCAGTGATGCAAATAGGAAAAAACAAAGATATGTAAGACAGCATAATGCCTGTGTTGCTGAGATTAGAGTGTCAGTTCAATAATTGTATTAAAACAGGCCTAAATGTTTGGCAGTATATTCTTTTTTCAATTTCACTTTTTGGGTTTTTTTGAAGGATACAGGACTTTATTATGATGAATATCTCAGGCAAGTGATAGATGTCTTGGAAACTGATAAACATTTCAGGGAGAAACTCCAGACTGCTGACATAGAGGAAATAAAGGTAGGTTCAAAAAAAAGAGTTAAATCAAGGTTAAGTAAATCCATCATCTTGAGCCATGTATGTTGTATTCTTTCTTCCTTTTTTTTCCATACTCCTCTCAATTTTTGTGAGCTTAACTGTAATTTTTATTTAATTAAGTATTTTACTAGATCTCTGTCTGTAGTCAAGGGACAGCAGAACTTCTGTTCGTTAAAGAATATTCCATAGCATAAGAAACCCTAGCAACAATATACACTGGAATGCATAGTTTCTGCCTGCTGCCTATATCCTAAAAAGCTAGTTTCAGACTTTATGCAGATAGGTGAACCTTCATGTACATCAAAACAGCTGCAGTTGTAGCTTTCATGTGTAGTTGCTTGCTGAGTAATTTGGAACGCTGTTTTGAACACAGAGGTATATTTGCTTTCTGAGACTAAGATAGTAATTCACAAATGTATATGATGACGTGGAAAAGAATTACAAGACAGATTTTAACATCTGAGGATACTGAGGAGTTGTGCTAGAAGTAAAGTCAGTGTATATAGGAATAAACCAGACCTCTGGATTTCTCTGCTGCTGTCCTGTCTTTTGTGCCAATCCACATAGCACTCTGTCCAAAACCTCACCACGTTGTTGTCTTTTACTCTTTGGTTCCTGGCTCTAGGTGGTGGCTGTTCTGCATTCCTCCTTTATGAGCTAGAAATTCTGCAAGGGATGGGTAGGAAACAGTCTAAAGTGACAGACTTAAAGAGGACATCCTGCCTTTTGTGTTTCCTTTAATCCCTCGTGTTGGCATTGGCAGCTTTCAGCTTCTTCTGTGCTCCATCTAGTGTAACCCTTGAATATTGCTGTTCATTTCAAGGTTCTTGAATACACATTGATGGCTGTTGCCGTGCTTGTACTTTCCCTGAGGTCTTACAGCCCTCATCGAGGGGATGAAGAACACAGCACTTTGTGTGTTTCTCACAATTCTTGTGAACTAAGTTGAGAACATTTGATCAAGAAACTTGTCACAAACATTATTAGGCATTGCTCCTTCAAGGTTATGGTTTTGCTCTTTGGAGGAGCAAGATAGAAATTCTCTTTTCAGAAAGCTTATAGCTTTCAGAAAGCTTTCTGTTTCTATAACCATAGGCATAAAAATTTTGAATCTGCTCTTTGGAAAAATACTGAGATTCTTACAGTGAGTGCTACAGTATTGCTACAGTCTTGCAGCTCATGTCTAATCCTAAAAACTACTTTCTTCCAGTTTTTATACATAACTTTTGTTTTTCAACAGAGCGGAAAGCTAAGCAGAGAGCTTGATTTAGTAAGCCACCATGTGAGAACACGGCTGGATGAACTAAAAAGACAAGAGGTGGCAAGATTAAGAATGTTAATTAAAGCTAAAATGGATTCTGTTCAAGGTAAGAATACAAAATTTACCGAGGTGAGCTGTGGGACAATTGTGTTGGAGAAATGCCAAAGTCCATTAGTTGTGCTTTGTTTGTTGTCAACAATAATAACTAAGCTGAAAGTGAGTGTCCTTTCTGAGCTGGCCTAAGGCCAGTAAAGACCTGTCTTTATAGAAAACTGGGGATAAGAGAAGAGCCATCTCTGTTTTATAAATACCTAAACTTCTTTCTGTCAGTGGATTTTTCACTGACAGAAACAAGTTCAGTTATTTATAAATAAATACGTTAGATACTTATAAATAAATTTGTTAGATGCTTTAATTGTTTTTCAACTTCTTTTCTATTTTGTAATTCACAATTACTCACTGAGAGCAGTAACATAGTAGGACTATGTTTAAGAACACATGACACAGTGTTTCATTACTTTGCAGGGTAGAAAATTTATTGTTGGACAGTCAGTTAACATGAAAGTTTTCCTCTTTGTCATCTTTTAGCCCCCTTTCCATTAGTTGGAGTTATTGTACAGATTTAAAGCAAACATTAAATATTTATACTTAGAGGATTGTTTTTCTTATTTTGGAGTCAGTTTTAAGCTCCTGAATAAGGAAAAAATGTTTGGAGTGAAAAAATTCTCCATAGCATTTGCTCATTTGCTTAATTTCTAGTGAAATTTTACAAACTCAGGCAGTTTCTTTTAGTGAATAAAGTATACAAGTTTCTAATTATTCTAGTTGCTGCATGTTTGTGTGGGAAAAGGTGCTATCCCTTTTTATTTCTTTTTACCGAAGAACTTTTAAAGTATGCATTTAGAACTAATTCTGTAAATTTCCTATTAGTGGTTTCTTTTTAAAGAGATTTAGTTGCTCATAAACAAAGATCCTAATGATGGACTCCATGACCTTGTTTCTGAAATGGTGTTTTCACAAAGAAACTCTTATAAAAAAAGTCTCAATTTGCCTACGCAGATTATTTTATTATTAAAAATCTTTGCAAGTCATGGGGAAGGATCCCATGGAGTTGAATCCATAATGTATCAAATTAAAACACTTCAAGAATGAAGATCTGTCTTCCAGGCTAAGCCAAATTTAGAGGTGGCAAATAGACTGAAGAAGTGTGCAAGTGCAAGTAAGTGTTTATGGGGATGTTGCTCCTGTTGCATCCTGGTGACATTCACAGTGAGCCAGCTGACAGCACTTAATGGTGTACATAGTAATTTTGTGTATTTTGAAGTTTGATGTATTGATTACTTCTAGCCCCCTCTACTGTCATAAATCAATAGTAACTAACAGAATGTGCTTTAGAAAAATAATTTCCCCCAGCAGCTCAGATCTGTTACCAAATAAGTGTAGGATCTTAAATTTGGGAACAGATTATTGCAGTTCAGAATATTCAGGTGACTACTAAGGTGTGAAAACATTTTGTAAAGTTTATAGTCAGCTTTGCCCATGAGTACTTTGCATCATATACAAGAAGTATGGCCAGATTACCTACAAAGTACAGCTGCATCCACATGCCTAGACAACATCTGAGAATAGGTACAAAGAGCATTCTGTAATAACAGCAGGCAGAGCAGTTTGATTTCCTTTTATTTGTTCTGCTAATCTTTGCCCTAGAATACCACTTAATAGCTTAGTCTTCTGTCTGATCTAAAAAAAAGAAAAAAAAAGCATACAAATTCCCATGTTTTCTTCCCTCTCAGATGGATCAGGTTTATAAAAGGAAATCCCAAACAAATCTGAGATTATATTCTGCATATATTCAGTTCTTCATCCAGATGTGTTTTTAAATATTTTCACCAAGATCCTACTAGACTAATCAGTACAGGACAGAAGAATGCTAGGGGTTGGATCTCAGATAATACAGTAATGTGGCAAGTAAATATTGTCAAATCAAATGAACCTTTTCCCCTAACTATAAGAAATGGAGGGAAATCGGTTTGGGGGCTGGGTTTTTTGTTGTTTGTTTGTTTTTCTTAAGTCTATTATTACACTTGTAAAAATGTTTCAAAACCAGGCAAAGGCACATATATTTCAACAGAAATCATGATCTCACCAAGGAGGAATGATGGCTGAAATCTGCCCTGGCCAGTGTTTGCTGTTTTGTGATAATACAAACACAGCATTCCATGTAAAACAGACAGTTTTGAAATTGTGGGTTTTTTCATTTTTTTTTTTTTAACAAATAAAATATTCTTTGCGAAGCCGTCTAATAAAAGCTTTTCACAATTGTTGTACTTAACATATCAAAGTATGTGCTTCTTAAGAGAGCATTACTATCTAGCATTAGCATTCAGAAGCCATGGTAACAGGTAGAAAAGCCTGCAGTAGAAATGTGTTCAGTTGTTGGTTCTTTGTGCATTGATGCTGGTTGGGTATCACCCCTGTTACAAGGAAGAGAAAACGCTTTCAGCTGTTAGACAGAAGACCCGACTTTCCACTGTCTTGCACTTCTCTTTTTCCACAAATGAAATCTGAATATCTGCTTCTCTGATTTGTTATACTTTTATACCATATTGTACATAAAACTTTAGCCAGATCTAAGATTTGTAAAATGTACAGGGGAGTAGAAGAGTTGGATTTTTCCCATTTCAGGAAAATATTCAAGTTGTTAGCTTTGATACATCACAACTTCAACTATCTCATTTATATAAAAGAGAATAAAATATTTTTTCTTAATTTATGTAGCTCAAATTGATTGTACTTTTCCTTGCTGAACCACAAGCCTTAATTTGTGCATGTGAAGTTACTGTGTGTGATGCAACACTGGCACATTAGAGGGACTGCAGTGCAAATTGCCATTAAGCTTGCCAACCTCCTTCAGGAAAAACAACTTCAGAAATTTTGTTATAGTTTCCTCCAACAGTAAAAAATTATCCAGGCCTCAGGGAGCCTCAGGTACTTACAAGGCACAAGCTCCCATATGAAAGACTTTAACTTCTTGATCTCGCTGGATTTCAAACTTATTTTCATGTTTTGCACGTGTACCTTATTCTTTCAGACACTGGCATAGACCATCAGGCTCTTCTTAAGCAGTTTGAGCACCTGAACCATCAGAATCCTGACACCTTCGAACCTAAAGACTTAGATATGCTGATCAAAGCAGTGAGTGCCAGATATGAACTACTATGGGGGATTTGGGGTATTATTTATTATGCTTTTTTCCTCTGGTAAAGGCAAGTCCTTTCCTGTATACCACTTTTTATAAATGACATGCAGTTTTCATTTTCAGAGAAAAGTCAGTTGTCTCCATGCACACTGGAAAACTGTTGTCAGTGTGCATTATGCTAAAGAGCCCATAAATGTTGGGATGTCATCTTATCATCATATGCTAGTACAAGCAACTTTGGGAATAAAATGCACCTTTCTGGAAGTCTTTAAATTAAATACGGTTTAGATAGAGGTACACTTTTTTCCAAGTGTATTTTCTGATTTCTATTTCTAGATGATACAGGAGTCTCACAGAATTACATGAGTAATCAACCCTAACCTACACATATGAATTTAGGGTTCTATTATATATATGTCAAGCTGCAAAACCACAGCAGAGTAGAATTTAAGATACCAGTATTACAAATTGCTTACATTGGACGTGGCATTCAGTGTCTGTTTAGCAGATTCATTATCAGTCACAGGTGTGGGGTTTTTTCAGTGCCTGTTTTTTAAGGGATGTAGTTAAGCACTGCATGGCTTTTTTTTCAACTGCTAGAGAAAAATACACTTCCCAAAGGGAAAAATTACTTTCATCTCAACTATGCTTTAGAGAACACTGCATGCCCAACATGAGAATTTGACAGATTTTACATTTTCAAAATAAATTGAAAGGTAATTTATATTTCTAGCTTCCTGTAATTTTGTGTAATTTTTTTTACCCTTGGAAAATTTTATCTCCATTTTCTGTAAAATTATTTTTTATAGAGATATAATTTTTCTTCCCATTTCTGAGCACCACTTCTGGGAAAATTCTGGTTGGCTAGGAGATGCATATCCTCAACAGGGCAGTTCTTGCTTTTATTATATATTTTATTGTTTTGTCTCTTCATTTCTCAGCCAAGATATTGACAGAGTGTAATGGGTATTTTAAGGGGTCTTTGGTTTGGAATTTTTTTTTAAAAGGTACAGTGAAAACTAAGATGTAAATCATGGAGAGAAAATATGAGGTGTAAACATGTACTTTGAAAAGCACTACCAAAAAATCATTTGGCTTGTGTTAAAATGACATATCTTTAAACTCTATACAATATTTGTTAGAAATTCTTCCCTCACTCTCACCCTTTCTCTCCATATAATTGTTTTATTTTTTATTTAATCTGCATTAGGGTACTGCAAACTAACCCCCACTATTAATGAATGCACTTTTTTCATTAAACTGTGGGATAAACTACAAATGTTCTCAGTCTGAAGTAATTGAGGAGTTAATGGTACTATTAGTGTGGGACTTATTTAACTTAATTTATTACTGACTGATGAGAAAGGACACCTTTCTGCCTTTATACAGTACTGTGCAATTGCAAGAGTTGTCTAGCAGTTGAAGCCTTGTAAATTAATTTCTGTGAAAATAACAGAGCAGGGATGTTTCTGCATCACTGTCATGTGAAAGGACCCCTCCCAGCTAGACTACCCTATATTTAAAAGGAGAATGGCAGAATGGCCAGCCTTGCCCATGGAGCTGAACAATACAGTGTTTAATGTCAGAGGTGTTACATAATCATGTGGCATAATCATATGTCTGCATATATCTGTATTTTTAGGCTACAAGTGACCTGGAAAACTATGATAAGACCCGCCATGAGGAGTTTAAGAAATATGAGATGATGAAAGAACATGAGAGGAGAGAGTATTTAAAAACATTGGATGAAGAAAAGAGGAAGCGAGAAGAATCCAAATTTGAGGAGATGAAGAAAAAACACGGAGATCACCCTAAAGTTCACCATCCTGTAAGGCCATAGCCTGTTTTTATGTGACTGAGTGGAAGCCTTCCTTTCCAGAGAGAAAAAGCTAACACAGAGAAGGGTGTATCTTGTTTGTTCTCAGCATCTGCCTCTTATCACTGATGTGCAGAGCGTGGGCACAGTGCTGAGAGCATTACAAACCCCACTATGTAAACCCCCATTTTTTCTGTACAGGTATGCTATTTTCTGGCAGAATTCTTGTTTACAAAGATGCTGAAACTCATGAGGAATAAGCCAGAACAGAATTAAAAACTGTAGGGGTGCCTTCATGGTGTGCCTGGCCTGCAGGGAACTGCATCACAGGACCGTTTGCTCTATAAAAGGCAAATTAATATAACTTCCTTCAGCTGTTTTTTTCTAGATGAGTCTGTGTAGCCATGACTGATTATTACAGGTGCTCCTTTCCACAGAATATGCATTTCTTTGACACTGTCTTTCCCTGGGCCTTTTTGTCTAATGAATGTATTAGACCTGACCAAAAGGGAATTAAAGAAAATTCCATTGATTCCATTTGCCATGTGACTAATCAGCAAACAAAGCCTTTCAGAGAAACCATAATGTAAAGGTAATGCAGAAAAATTACACTAAATTGTCTTTTGAATAGTTTTTCTTTAACCAATCTATAGGGAAGCAAAGATCAACTGAAAGAGGTGTGGGAAGAAGCAGATGGACTAGATCCTAATGAATTTGACCCCAAAACATTTTTCAAATTGCACGGTAAGAGCTTTAGTTTTAATTTAATGAACAAGTTGAAGTTACTTTCTTTTACATTCTGCTGAGGACAAGTGTATCATATGCTAGGATGAAGTCTTATACCTCAAGTAATTTGGATGAGTCTGAATAGTATAGAGGAGAAAATATTTGTTCTTGTTTGTAAGTTTCCTGTAAAGTTTTAAATGGAGCTTAAAATTTGAAAACAGAGTTTTGTTTAACTACTCCTAAAATCCTACAGCCAAATACCAAGAGTGATTACTCAGGGAAGTATGGGTACTTGGAGGGCTGTCCATATCTACAACTTCGCTTGCACACTACATACTAGGAATAAATCCTCAGAGGTGTGTCCGTGGTGGGGGAAAACCTGCTTTCTCATCATCTCTGCAGATAAATACCAGACACCTCTAATCTTTGGAACGGCCACAGACGTGCCAAGCCTCATCAGAAGAGGTTTATCAAGATTCCCTTGATAAAACGAAAACCAAAATGCCCCCTAATCCTGCTGCTATGTTTCTGAGCAATGTGCAGCTAGAAACAATAAGTAGTAGCCGTAGCAGACATGAGGATGCATCTCAGTGGACATTTTCCTTTAAACTTTCTGAAAAGTTTTGTTAGCTTGTTTCTGCAAATCCTACCAAAACATGAGTAGCTGAAATAACCTTTTGCCTTAGAGCTTGGTATTTAAAAAAACTTAGAAGCAGTTAAACAAAAATATTGCATAATACCATCCATTTGAAATAGGCATTCTCTTTCAATTTCCGAGGTAGTATAACAATATTCAGAGTACAATGTAGAATAAAAGATGGATCATTAGTCAAGTATTCTTCTCTCAGCATTTGCTGTCATGAAAAGTCATTTTACAGTTATCTCAAGTGCTGCATATTTATATAGATTTTCACATAATATTTTAGGGTTTTTTTGAGAGTCATACTGCCAATGAACAAAGTTTTTCTGCAAAATTTTGTTGCTCCTGAGTCTAATTACAAATTTAGTTGTTAGATTGCAACAACTTGTTCTCAGTAATATTTTTTGACAGTTGCACTCTGCACAATCCTGTGGCGACCTATTTCTCTTTGCTAATCTAAGAAGTAGGGATATTGCTCCAGACTTGTCCAACCAACCAAAAATGGCAGTACACTTCAGCCAATGCCTGATAAAAATTTAAAGAGAAAATCAACCTATGTAACCAGTTGCTTGTTAAATGAGGTTTTTAATCCACATGGGATGCGTGTGCTGATCCTTATTTAACTCAGGAAGGTCTATTACATGTATGACTTTCTGTACCTACTCAACTTGCATTTTTAACACTTCTTTTTGTAGATGTCAATAATGATGGTTTCCTGGATGAGCAAGAATTAGAAGCCCTATTTACTAAAGAGGTAAAAAAAAAAAACATTCAGAAGCTTAACTTCTTTCAGAAAATGGTTACAGGGATGTCTGTATTTTTTCCAAGTATAATTGGTGACTTTGGACTACAAAATAGCATATTTATGCTGAGTTTTGTGCATCCTTAATAGTTCTGCCTATGCAAAACCTATCAGCAGGCAAAATGAAGTCGTTGAAGAATAGGAGTCAGACATCAGAGATCTAGTGCCCATGCATTTCTCTGTCACAGGCTTGTTTGAGATTATATAACTAGTCTGCAGGATAGGTGTCACCTGTATAAATTGTAGTGCAGAGAGCTGCACTTCTGCTCTGCCTAGATGCAGCCTGGTAGAGAATTTTGAGATTTTGAAGATGTGTAGCTGTGCTTGTTCAGTGTTTATCAACAAGTCTTATGGGAAAAAGGGTCACACTTGTGTGACTTGGCTCAGGGACAGCACGCTGTGGTAGTGGCTACAGAAATTTCGTGGTTTGTGTCTGGCTACTTTGCAGCACATGTACATCTGGTACAGTAGACAGGCTCTTAATTTCTTTAAGCCTTTGTTTGTTCTTGTGAAAAGCAAATATTAGCATGTCTTTGCCACCCAGAGGGGTAATGCTAGCAATTCCAAAGATAGGAATTGCAGAATCGATAAGCAAATGAAGGGCATTTGTCTTAATTTTTCCAGTAGGTTATATTTTGGTATTGCAGAAAAAAAAGATAAATTTCCCATTCAGAGATCCAGTACTATGGCTGTCAACATCTAGTCTAATATTTTTTTCTGATTTAATGAGTCAGAGAGGAAATGTGCTATACAGTATATATAGAAGGTTATAAATTCAAACTAGTGTAATTTTTTTAAGAAACATGATTTGCAAATGGAGATTTCTAACAATACTTTGCCATAATCCCCCTCAATACAGGGCAGTCTTTTTTGACAAATGTCTCACTATTTTGTAGTTTTTTTAGTTTAAAAACAAATAGTCTGGGGCCTTAAAATTACCTATGGCTAAGCAAGAGAAGGTCAATGCCTGAGAAAGCTAAGTAGAAACAAATAAGCATGAACTCTCCAGAAAGGCATTGTGCAAGAGGAGAAGTGGACCATTAAATTTAGCACTCAATTTGTCTTGTGATATCCTAAATGCTTACAGGGTCAACTGCATGCTCTGGTAAAAAAGCTACTCGCTCCCATTCCAGAAACCACATGGAACCTCTGCCTGCTTTGAATCAAATGCAGGATCAGACTGTGCTCACTGAGGTCAACTTTACTGTAACAGCCACAGCACAGAATTGCAACAGATCACATGAACTAACTGAAAACTTCATTCTTAGGAAAGAAAGGCTCACTTGTTGCTTAAACACTGTGCTGAAAGAGGAAAGTTGCACACACACACACACATGGACTCTCTCTATTGCAACAATGGCGAGCTTAGGTTTTTAGCAGTCTCACGCTACTTCTCCAGATATTCTCTGTCACTTGAATGAGCAGCCCTTTCTTCAAACTAACATTTACCAATTCTGAATTTTAGCTAGAAAAAGTTTATGATCCCAAGAATGAAGAGGATGACATGGTTGAAATGGAAGAAGAAAGGCTGAGAATGAGAGAACATGTAATGAATGAGGTGGGGACTGATATTCATTAGAGCTTATTTCCTTCTGTGTTCAAGAAATACAGTTCTGCCATGAAATGTTGTCCAAGTGCAGCAGAAAGGGATGACCTGTCACACTGCATGCTGTTTGTACAGGGATTCACATAAAGTAACAATTCTCAGGCCCTGTCCCTGTATTCTGATGTAAATGCCTGCTGACTAGGTCTTGTTTAGAAGTTCCAGGAAAGGAATTGTGCATCAGCCTCTGCCTCTTGCAGATACTGAGATTCAATAGAAATTCCTTGTGAATTGTGTCAAACAGGGAAGAACTCTAAATGTTCTTTGGTACTTGGCAGATGGTTAAGATTCTGGTGTGTAGAGCAAGGGCTTCTATCATACAGCTCACCTTTGTCCCTTCAGGAGAGAGCTCAGAGCTCACCTATGACAGTGAATACGTTCACCAGGTCTGATGGGTTTTCAGCTCAGAAGACAGAGGAAAGGGAAGGGGATATTTTGAACCACTGTGTTCAAATTATAATAATTTTTATATTCTATAATTTTATAATAATAATAAAAATAATTGTTCTGTATTCAACTATATTCCTTAAGCTTGAGGAACAGAGCAAGCCTGGTCTTCTATTAGTCATAAAGGGAAGCATTTCCTCCCTTCCCCTTAAAGGATTCTGACACAATTCTGAACCTCACCATCTGACAGTGGATATAATTTTATGAGTCAGAGTAGTTACCAGAAAGCTACAGAACATTTTTCTCAAAAAAGTCATACCTTCCACTGTTAGTGTTGGGGCTGTGAACACAAGTGTTTCCAATAAAACCAATGATTTTTGAACTAAAATGTGAATATTTACTTTTTACTTCTATTTTTGTTAAGCTATATAAGCTTGTGAGAAGTTTTCAGAAGATGTTGCGGGTGATCCCTTGAAAATGGGACAATCTAACAATTAAAATGGTTATATTTGAGGATATTTGTTTGATGAAATTAAATATTAGCTCCATCAAAACCCACCCATTAGGTTAAGTTTAATTTTTTGCTTCAAATAGGTTGACATCAACAAGGACCGACTAGTGACTTTGGAAGAGTTCCTCAGAGCTACAGAGAAAAAAGAATTTTTGGAGCCAGACAGCTGGGAGGTAATGAGAATGTGTTCCAAGTACAACATAGAGTAGCATTACCAGCACTCCACCAGGAAACCAAATGGCATGTCTGTGACCTTTGCTTTTTTTCAGTTCTGTGTTGGTATGTGTGTCGTTAAGCGCCTTAGCTAAATGTAACCTACAAATGTAGCAGCCTAATGTAATGCAGATGTGAGCTTTATGGGCCTCTCACACACGGAAAAGGTCTGGCGCCACCCTGGGGATTCTAGAAGAGCTTTTCACACGTGCTTTTCAAATGGAAAATGGACATTTTGTTTATGAATCACTTTAAAGGGGAGATAAGAGCTCAGCTGGAAGAAAGAGGATAGTTTTCTCCTACCTCTAAATCTGTAGTAGAGTTTTGCTGACAAAATAGCTGAGAAATGACTCTTTTGCTGTTTGCCGAGAGTGTACTAACCCTTTACAGTGTCATGTCTGGGTATCTTGTTCTGGGTTTTTTTTAATTGAACTGTACAATTCAGATAAGAATTTCAGTGGGGAGATAATAAAAAAATATACTTGTGTTCCTGGCTAAGTATTCACATTTGTATGTATTTTCTTGCAGACACTAGATCAACAGCAGCTCTTCACTGAGGATGAGCTGAAGGAATTTGAAAATCATATTTCCCAGCAAGAAGATGAACTTAGAAAGAAGGCAGAAGAACTTCAGAAACAGAAGGAAGAACTACAGAGGCAGCATGACCAGCTTCAGGCTCAGAAACAAGAGCTTCAGCAGGTACATGTATGAGAACAGAATATTTTTTTTTCCTTTTCTGCATCCTTATATGTGTAACAGCTCATGACAGTTCCCAGCTCTGGAGCATTCTTCACCTTGATTTCTTGTATGAGTCCCAGCTGAAATCTAAACTAATGGTACCACAGCAAAACATAGTCTAGTATTCAGAATTACCGCAAACTACACAAGCATCTCAACTCAGCCATATACTCAACTAACCAAGACTTTACTTAATGACTGCAAAATTTGTTATAAGTGTATTCATTTATGTCACATCAGAGAAAGTTGACGAATTTAAGTTTTTTGACTGTTGTATTTTATTTTTCACCAGGTCGTAAAACAGATGGAACAGAAGAAACTACAGCAAGGAAATCCTCCTGCAGGACCAGCTGGAGAACTGAAATTCCAACCCCGTATGTCTCTCTCTGATAGATACACAAGCTTTAAAATAATATTTGCAATGTAAAAGTCATTACAACTATATTTTCTGTTGGAACTATTAATCTAAAGCAATTTTAATGACCTCTGTAGAGAGGTTCACTAAACAGTCTTTAAGAGGGAAGTACATAACTCTTCTAAAGTATTCCTGAAATCTCAGTACTTTTAAATCCATAGTAAAGAAACAGCGTTCTAACACAAGGCATAAGATGGGCAGAGAAGGAGGATTGTGTTGTACCTGTCTGTCTAAAAATATTGAGATCTAGGGTCTCTGAACATCCAGATAAGAACAGGGACGTACAAATGACCGGGTCTGTCTTATGTTCTATGGCTGCATTGCAGTCTCAGACTGCAGAACAAATCAAAGCATTTAAATATTCTCAGTGGTCAATTTACCAGCAACTGGATGCAACATGACATGACAACTTAGCCTTAAACAGTATGAAAGACCAATTGCTTCAACACCCTCAGAAGAAGGTAGTGGCATAATAAATCATTTTTTTTTTTTTGTTTGCTCATTGGTGGCAACAAAACAGCCGGATGTGTATTAGCCCTTCTTATCTGTAACAGCTTGCCTGAGTTACCTTTGTGCTTTAAAGGAGTTCTCTTGACATTCATTTTAAATACAGGCTTCAGATCTATCCAGGCAGCCTTTTGAATACTAGAAGCTCTTAACTGCCCCTGCAGGGCCACCAGTGGGACTTCAAACCTCAAGTGCTGTATTCAGTGATTACAGCTTTGTTGGTAACCTGAAATTCTACCCATTCAGTTCCATGAAGGGAAATGATGAAATTTCAGAACCACTTTAATTTTGTCTTTTCATTTGCTTTGAATCAGCCTGTAGGAAATTTCATTTTACGATCCTTAGTTCTGAGAGCCTAAATTCCCCTCACTAGATGATACATTCTTTTGATACTGGCAGTATTGTAGCAGATACTGTTCTTAACATATGTATTATTTTATGTAAAATCTTTCTGCAAAGTCATTTAATCAGGTGCCATAAGAATTCATTATATTAGCTGGAACTGGTCACTACTCATTCACTGAGTCAAGGAGATCCAAGTAGACAATATTTTAAATCCATAGGCCACTGGAGTTACTAAGGATACTTTAAGGAAAAAAGAATCCCAAAAATGCAGCTGCAAGTTCATCAGACTATGAAAATGAGTATTATTCAAGCATAGGCAAAGGCAGAACATTGTAAGTATTGATGCAGCAAGGAGCAACATATAGGGAGCAAGTTGTTAAGTATGTCTTTTTCAAGCTTCCCATGTTGGGATTAAAGGTCCCATAAAACCATGGTATATTTCAGAAAAAACAATGTTGAAAGAATCAATGCCTTATTGTTTTAAAAATATTTCACAGAAAGCAGAAACAACTAGTAGTCTAAGAGGAAACGCTGAATAATAATGCAGTCTATTGGGTAATCTTAATCTGATTTAATTGTTATTCACAGAGAAAATTCTTGATTCCATTTATAAACCAAAAAATAGAAGGTTTTGTTGATCGTTTCTATGATAGGAACCTTCCTTCAGAGACTTTTCACATCTGGGGCCAATTTAATTGAGAAGTTACAAATGGTTCTATTCTTGTTTTACAGCTGGGGAACACAAAGTTGGAGATGCAGCAAAACATCCGGCAGGAGGTGATCAGCCTTTACCACCAGGACATGTCCAAGAACCAGCTGTTAGAACTGATCAAGTTCACCCTTAACCACTTGTGCCTCAACTTTATAGCATCTTTATTATTTGGGGTGGGAAAAGGGTGGGAGGGGCTTGGGGTGGGGTGGGCAGGAAATCAGAATGAAACAAGAACTCTCCGCTCTCTTCCTCAGACTGTAAAATCATGGGAATGTTAAAGTATCAGTCAGGTTGATTTATAAATTAAACTAATTTTCTCTCCAATGCATCAGTGAGAAACACAAGGGATCATCTAGAGGCTATAATAGAGGAAGAAATTAGGGAAACCATTAATATTAAAGATTTTTATGGCCAGGGGACTGAGCTGTTGAACTCTGCTCTTACAAAGAGGGAAGAGATGTCTGCCATTCTGTGTTTAGGCATGAATCAGAATCTTCTCAGAGAGGAAAGAGGGAACAGGCCTGAATGTCTAGTTTTATGTAGAAACTTTCCAGAATGCTGAAAAGCAAGAGATAGGGAAACAAAGACCATATATAAAAGGCCTGCTTTTTCCACTGCTACCAAACCCTTTCTTCTTTGAGACCAAATAAAAATAAAACCTGTTAATCACAGAAAATTTGCACTTTCTAAAATTTAAACACAGCAAAGAATTATGTGGAACAGTGAATATTTTTCATGTTTACAGAAGCCTAAGAATTTCACTGTAAGCCTTCAAAAGGAATACTGTACTTGTAGTGCATTGATCTGAACCGTCCTCCTTGTTGAGACTAATTGTGTGTAGCAGTTGAAAGCTCAACTGGCTCTTGGGACAATACTTTTGTCCCCATTTCTTTCATCAGATGCCAGCTGATCTCAAAAATTTGCATGTTATTAAATAAGCTTTTTATGTTGATGGAAATATTGTGCAAAACAGAACAAGACTCATTGTCTTTTTCTGTACAGATTATCCTACCTCCTACAATAAAACCAGATTTTTCAAAGTGCACCATGTGCTTCAGAAAGCTCTTCTCAGACATTAATCTGGGACTTGTTAAGGGTCTCACTGTTAACTCTTGTGAGTTTTTCAGCAGTTGGTCTAAGTTTATGAAGTGTCCTAAACCAGGGGTGCTACTTGATTGTATTATTTTGATATTGAACCAGGATAGGTCCCTAGCATTGCAAGCCAAGATTTTACAAGACTTTGATTTTCCTGTGAGTTTTACTATAATGCTGAAAAGTTGTGTGTCTGTCCTTGCTTTTCATTTGTTTCAAACTGAAAGTATCCTAAAGTGTAAACCCTGTTTGGATTTCTTTGTTTGCTTGGGTTTTTGTGTGTGGTTTTTTTTTTTTTTTAACATGGATTGTTCTGATTGTATAATGCTGGCTTTGAATGGATACACACACACCTCAGCTAACATCCTTTACATTTCCTTCTTGTTCTGTGGCTAACTGCTGACAGTGGCATTAGAAGAGGTATTTTGGGTTTTGAGAAAAGAAACAGAAGCATGCCTCTGTTATAGAAAGATGTTCTTTTCAGAATAAGACTTGAATATTTTAGGCAAACTCAAAAAAGACAGAAGGCAATTGCTAACATTTTGTGTTGACGTTTGGGAAGTTTCTCACTCTGAAGAACTGTGATTGATGGAAGCTAGGCACATTCCTTCCATGTTCAAGGCTTCTTTCATCAGACCTGGGCATATTCTTGTGCTCCACACAATATAACAGAACTCAGTGTGAGAACAGATTAGGGTTCCTTATCTTTTTCATCTTGTTAGTTGTCAGGTCACATTTCCTTCATTTATACCACTCAAACAGTTGGACTTCTTTTACCTTTTTTTTCATTCTTTATGCAAGTAGTTGACATTTTTAGTTTCCAAAACCACTGTCTCCTCTGTTTGTCACTTCCATGCAATTCTAACAACAGTTTGATTTTGTCTTTGTCAGGAGACTAAAATACCTTTCAACAGCTTCATCTGTTTGCAAAGAAGCCCAGACATAATAATGGCTACATAAAGTTTCTCCATGCACAGCCCTGGCTTTGAGGTTGTAGCCTGATAATGAGTAACAGGGTGAGGAGGGAAACAAAGAGGGAATTATTCAAATGTCATGGAAAAGGTGAGGGGAAATTTTGATATTGTTCTCCCTATCCCATATGAAAGTTTGCAGAGGACAAGTGATACAGACACAGATGTTTGTAGAGAATCAAGGACTGAAACCTTTGGTGTGAAGGCTTTTTTACCACACAAATCATTCCTTCAGGCTGGATCTGCCCTCTAACAAATGCCATTATATGATCATGATATGCTTGTAATGTAATGCTCAAGCTTCAGTTTCGGTGCAACCTCTTATGTTTTGATTTTAAGATCTTCACTCTGCAGTTGGAGATTGGCCCCCTTATCCCATATACTTTGAAGCAGCCAGAGTTTTGTAAAGAGTTGTTGGAACTTGGGTGCTGAACTCGTGAAGTAGACAGCTATAATCACAGATAAATAAGGGACGGGAATATCACTGGCATAAGTACTTTCACCTGTATTCTGCTTTTCATTTAGGAGGTGATTACAAGAAAGCTGTATCTAACTTTGTTATGCAAACACCAGTATCACCACAAAGAGATTTGGTTTTGTACTTGGCTGGGATTTCAGTAGGAGGATGAAGGGGTAAAATTTCATCAATGTTGTACAAATTCATATCTCCAGTGCAATATATGTATTAAAAAAACAAGCCCCACTCTGTACTTTGTATAGATTAGTTTTTAACTGGATTAAACTGAAACTCAGCACAGTGACAGATGTTTAGTGTTTTATTTTTAGCGGGTGGGCAAGAGGCAGATTTACCTCTATACAGCTTTGTATTCACAGAAACATAGAATGGCCTGGGATAGAAGAGACCCTAAAGATCATCTAGTTCCAATGCCACTGCCATGGATACTACACCATTCACTAGACCAGGTTTCTCAGAGCTTCATCCAACCTGGCCTTGAACACTTCCAGGGAGGGGGCATCCACAGCTTCTCTGGGTAACCTGTGCCAGTGCCTCACCACCATCATAGTAAAGAATTTCTTCTTAATATGTAATCTAAACCTACCCTTTTTCAGTTTGAAGCCATTCCCCTTTGTCCTGTCACTACCTGCCCCTATAGAAAGGTCTTTCTCCATCCTTCTCATAGGCTCCCTTTAGGTACTGGAAGGCCACAATGAGGTCACCCCAAAGCCGCCTCTGCTGCTTAGAGGTCCTTCCTCTTTGCTCTCCATTTCCTGCATTCTGGAAAGATGTGAATTTATAAAAAGATGTAAGGGATCTGGCACCACCTGTCTCACTGCAATAGCTATTCACTAATTTGGTACTTGAATGCTCCATTTTCTATATTCATATATAGAAAAATATATTCATATATAAACCCAACTAATTAAAATGCTACTGCAACAGCATTACAAACTCTTAACACCACACGCTTCTTTGACTTGTTCAGATCCAAAACAGAAATCCTAGAGAAGGTGAAGCACTCATGTGCTTAGTAACCCATTTTTCTAGAGGTTACATTCTTTGGTTAGAGATTTTGCATTTGTAGCCAGGTGTTGGCCACTTCAGGATGTCAGAATGGCTGGGGCAAGGTGTCTGGTGAGATCCACAGGACATGATGCCATACCCAGGCACGTTAGACTTTTCCATCTTGTGAGTGTATCTTGATTAGGAAAAATATGTAGAGGGGCATTTTGCAAACAAGCAAAGCTCTGAACTATGGCTTGTCTCTTGATAATTTATGCAAAAGTAGGTAGCAGATGCCAAGAGCTGTCCCTGAGGTTGGCCCCAGCAGTACTTTCTTGTTTACATCCTGAAATATCTGTTACTGAAATCAAGAGATAGTCGCACCAAGATTGTGAAATTAGAGTCCCATTTAAAAAACCAGCACTACTGACTATAGTTTCGTTACATTTCTAAAAATGAGAGGTTTTTTATTTTTACATCATGAGAAATAGGAATCTAGCTTGAGTCCTATTATTTATGCATCCACAGACAGCAAATATCAAAACCATGTACAGTTACTCTAATGTTACCTAATACCATAAAAGCTACACTTGCCAGATACACTTTGTATCCAATAGTAACAGTTTTTATAATTATACTATCAAATACTATGCTAAATGACAGCCCACATACTTGCTTGTGTGGTGAAGTACAATATCAGTGAGGGAAAGTAATTTTTTCAGAGATGTCCAAGTTTCTAGACCTGGTATGTCTTTCAGTGACAAAGGCAGGGATAGAGCAGCACTACAAAATTGACCTCTCCCTTCTTTGCCCCTTTTCTGTGAATTCAAGCATCTGTTGGTCTGAATGACTGCACAGTGACTGCTGCTCAGTCTCTGTGCAAGCAATTTGTATCTACTCAAATGTGTATTTGCTTTGACATGCAATAGCTCACAGCTGGTACCTCCTAAGAAACTGCCCACAGAGCCATTTCTGTGTTAAAGAAGGTGATGGTACACACAGTGTACAGAGTTTCTCCTCCAATATCTCATTTCACACCCTCTCATTATCTTATCATTGCTGTTAATAATACATTGAAGACTTCCATTTTTGTGCTTGCTATCACCAGGGACAGTGGAGAAAGTGGGATGAAGTGCAGGCAGCCCTCTAACTCCACTCTGTTCATACCAAAGCTACCCCAGTTCACAAGTCCAGGGCCCACCTAGGAGGAGTGGATGAGTTATTCAGCCGTGGAGTAGAGTTCTCTGCAAACTTGTATGTATGGAAATTTCCAGCCACAGAAAGACACTACATACTTCAGCAGCCATGAGTGAAGTTCCTGAGCCCATGTTAATTCTAGAGGCTGTGCAGACCTTGCCAGTGCATTTAATACCATGGAGAAGTGATACAACATCTGTTAAAACACACAGGGATTTCTCAGCTAACAAGCATATACAGTTGCATACCATTTCTTCACTAGAGGGAGTCTAAGACAAGGATTACTGAGCACTTCCAAACTTAATAAAGGAGCAGAAGGGTGACACAATACAACAGGACGTTGAAAACTGAATGATCCCTTAAAAGCTAAACAATATCTGCTATGTTTCAAAAGGGCTTTTATTTTTCTTTTACAAAAATGAATTTCTTACATTTTAAACTGTTTCCTTTTGAAAGAGGCCCTGAAAGTGCAAATAGGCACTAAGCTAAGGATGCTTTTCCTGAACACAGACACCTCTGTACCATCCAAGGACTGTGCACCACAACTGGATAACAACAACATGAGAACTACTTGGTGTTTAAAAACCCAAGGTGCTGACCAGGAAAAGCTACTATTTACATTTGTAGCTGGAAACCACAGTCCTCAAGTAGGATCCTATGTAGTAGTGAAATAAAAAAGGCAATGCTGTGCCATTCCTGCCAAAAAAATACAGCTGGAGGAAACAGGATTATACAGGTGCCAGCTCATTGTCACTCCTGAGGCTGCTCAAGGAACAGCTTCTTTGGAGGTAGATGACAAGTTGGTTCATATTAGCTTCCTCCCTCCCTCAAGGGAATTCTAAAGCTGAAAGTTGCATGTATTAGAGCCAGTTTAGGGAAGCTGGTTCACTCAGTCTTAAGCTCCCAGGGCTATTCACCAATGAATAGCCAAGCAAAGTGATAAAGATAATTCTGTTAAATGCTGAACTGAGATAAAGGAACAGGGAGTTGTCATCCAGGCATGCCTTAAGTTTTTGTGGAGTTTCCACACATCCCTAGTTTAATTGTGTTCAATGTCATGCTGCTTACTACACATAAAGCCACAGCTCAATTTCAACCACAAAAGTTATATTTCTTAGTCTAAATAACCTCTTTCTATGCATTTTATTTTTAACAAGGAAAGAGGAAAATTATATGCTGTAAATGTTCATAGATTTGTGTTCACTGAGGATTATAAAACTTAATAAATCAGAGACACTATTCATAGTTTAAATAACTATCTGTGTTTTAAATTTCTACGGCATTTTCAGAAAGAAAAAAGCCTGTCCTGATGAGTAGATTTAGTTCAATCTACAGGCAATGACAGTATCACCATAATAGTCTTTATTAATTTATCTATTAATTATTTACAGGTCCCCCGTTGCATTTCAGTTGGCTCAGTCTTTGTATTAACAGCTGCTTGTCTTTCGGTTGGGCTG
Organism: Manacus vitellinus; assembly: GCF_001715985.3. Lineage (NCBI taxonomy): Eukaryota > Metazoa > Chordata > Aves > Passeriformes > Pipridae > Manacus > Manacus vitellinus. The sequence continues at coordinate 3,430,149 of NW_021940291.1, read as the reverse complement.
ATTGCTTTCCTGTACATTAAGCCCTATCAACCACATCAGTGGTTTCCAGTGTCTAAATTTCAATTCTGATTGTATTACAGTTTCGACACTGAAAACTGTTCTTGCAAATGATTTTATTCTAAGGCTAATAAGGAGGAATCAGCGACTACAGCCAGCACTGGAATACTTCTTTTAGCGCTACTGTGATCTGTAGCCCCAGCTCCCAAAAGCAACACTCACATGCTTTTGCTCCCATTTGCTTAAAAGCAAAGTTTTCCTTTGGTCCTTTGGCAGCTGCAGGCAGGCTGGAGATTGCTAAGCCATCTGTGCTGTTACGTGGCACTGCAGACCTGGGCCCTGCCGGCTTATGCATGTTTCATCACAGCTCATCTGTCAGTCTAGACATGTCCTCAATGGTTCAGATGTCCCTTGGGCTCCTCAGGACAAAGCCAGGGTGGCACTGAGTATGCACAGAGCATTTTTTTAAATATAAAAAAAACCCAAAACCCCCCAAACAAATAAAAACCCCTCAGAACCAAATTGCAACACAGTAGTTATGAAACAGGGGAAAAACAGGGCTGGGACTAGATGCAATGTATTCACATGCTGCCACAAAGGACTGACTGAAAAGATGCAGTTTGACCCAGAAAGTGCCTAATACACATCATTCTGCTCATGCCTGATGCACATGTGTCATCAGTAAATCTTCAAAGTGGTAACTCTCAAGTGTTTGATGAGGTGCTTTCTTCATTATTAAACACTAACAAACTTATGCATCTAAATAACCCATTTACAAACAAATCCACACAGAAAAAACCTTGGAGGCTGTCTGGTTGTGCTGACTGTACAGTCACATGTCTGCCATCAGTGGTGGACTAAACACTGTTTAAATAATTGCAGCTCTTCAATCCAGAGAATGTAACTGCATGTTTTAAGTAATAAGGCAATAAAATACTTTTATGCACTATCATAGTCTAGTATCTAAACCTTTGTAAAGTGAAGAATTAATTCATGTTTATGAGTTAAAAAAAAAAAGCTATCGCAAGCTTATTTCAGGCAGTCATTAGCACTGTGTAAATGCAGCTCACAGCTGTTCTTGGTGCACAGCTCCTTAACGCTGCCCTAAAACTGGCTGCAGTCTGTCCAGCACTTGGGGGTAAGCGTGCATCTAGAAACAAGTGAGTCCTTTTTTCCTTACAGTTCCTCAAAAACTAGTAGTGTTCAAATGAAGCATAGAAAAGAAGCATTAGGAAGAAGCAGTTTTGAATCACCAGCTTGTGGGCTTTCATCCCAACCATTAGTACTAAAGTTTTTATCCAAAGTATCCATATGAGATGAATGTACAAATTTTCTTCTGTACCACACAAAGCAATGCTGCAAGAGAAGATAAAGCAGCTCTGCTAAAGGACCAGGACAATCTAAAACCTTTTCAGTTTCAGGTGCACATAGAGGAGAACGGGACTTTCATGGCTCCACACACCATTCATGTTTTTCCAAATGTATGTGAGCAGCACAGGGCAGAGCCTTCCACTGAAATCATTTATGACACTCTTGTATCATATATTTTTTACTATATTTTTTATAAAGAGAGACAGAAGTAACATTCTCTTGAGTGGACAACACCACTGACTGTCAAAATGCTTTGCCATGAAGTGACAGTATAGTTTAGTTTCTGGAAGACAAGGAGGTGTGGGATTTACAGTTGGTAGAGCTACGGTCAGTGTTAAAAAAGATAATCTTTTTAAAGCAAGTGTCCACTTTAAAACTCCCAAATTTTCATCTCGCTGCTGTAAGGGTGGGCATTCTTTGTCTCCAGGTCTTCTACTCTAGACACTCTCACATGAATACACAGTGATTCTTATGTGTTCACATGGAATTGCTCTTAGTAATACTATGTATTTTCTCCAAATAGCTGCCTTAGCTGCCACAATCAGCTGTCCAACAGCTGGTCGTTTCCCTCACAGGCCTGCAGGAACTAGGAGGATGCAAAGCATTTCCCGAGATCTTAAATAAGATGTCTGGAAGCCATTTCCCCACAGAAGTCACATTCCCTTCACAGAAGGCAGCTTAATCTCTCAAACACTGTTGGTCATAGCCACTGGATCTCTCTAACCAGGGAAAGCAAACACCCTTCAAACACATCATGCTTTTCTTCAGAGGAATTTAACAGCTGCGTACGGTGCAACCATGAAACCTATCCTTCCCCAATCCTTTTCTCTTTGCCTATGTTATGAGCTTCCAGTAGGGATTCCTCTCCAGGATGAGGAACCCCCCCAGTCAGCACCTTGCAGTGCTCTATATTGTCTTGATAACATTTAAAGGAATCTGGTGATTTGCTTTTTAGCCCTACCAGTGCTGGATGCAGTGCAATGTTTAATGGGCACGCCAACTGCTGTGCAGGCACTTTAACTTGGAGAGCCCATTCTTTCTTTCCTGAAGGAATTGAACTCTTTAGGCATAGAGGTGATGAGTAACTCTCAGAAGGATCCTCCACAGGTACTGAAGTTAAAAATGAAAGGGTCTCTTCCTGCTGGAGACAAAACTGTATTGCAAGGAAAACCAAATTTCATTTACAAGACCCTGCAGTGCAGTTCATTGCTGATCTTGCACATTCAAAGAATACTACAAGGAAATCCTGTTCCCTCAGTTTACAAGGTGACTCTCTTATCCTGTGTCCTTTGGGCAATGTGTTTATGCTTTCCTCTTTGATCCACTTGAAAACATCTGGAGAGGACACACTGTCTTTAAACCTGCGTTTGCTCTGTCGTGAGTCAGATTTGCTCAGTCTGCCCTGGAGTGAGGTCAGTGCAGCTGTGTCCTGGATGTCCAGCTTTATAAGCACTGACATGCCAAAAACAGAGAGTTTTGAGAGGGCCAAACCTAAGGAGCAACAAAGATACTGCTCCTGATCAGATTTCACAGGATTTGTCATGATTTTAATAAAGTGCTAAAAAAAAAATCCTATGCATACCTGAGTGTTCCACTATGACACACCTACAGAGCACTGCACTTGCAAACTAATGCACACAAAAGAAAGAAAAATGTAGATGTAGATTTAAATCTAGCCCAAGGACTAGATTAATCTTGAGAAACAGAGCTAGCCTGAGAATTTCAGTGTCCACAGCACCTGTATTCCTGCCTCCCCTGCTGCAAATCAGGGAGCCTAATCCATTGAGCAGATGTAATGCTCTACGACTTTTGGAAGCTTTTAAGACACTATTACAGAAAAAAAAAAGGAAAGAATAGCTCTTGGAGTTTGTTAAGTATTTTCCTGAGGCAGCATATTTTAATAAGATGACACTTACCCTTTAAGAGAAAATAAATAGATTATTCTGCAGCAGGGAAACTGCTCCAATTCATAACCTTTTAAATTGTGCTGGCATCGCTGTTTTTAGGGGACCATAAGAAGGACTAGCAAGGAGAAGCTGGGAACTTCATGAACCAGGGAAAATAAAATATGTAATTACATGTTACATTTGTTACAGAAGCCCTGTAGGTGGATGAGTACTAAATTAGTATAAATAAATACATTTTCATATCCAGAGGACTAGAGGTTTGTTATGTTTAAGCTGTCAAAAGAACATTATTTCTCATATTCCTTACTGAGACAGGATTCCTCTTGCTTCCTGTATAATTAACCAGCTATATAAATACCAAGGCTATAAAGAGATAAATAAATTTCTTTAGCCTCCTTTTAACAACTTATCTAGCAGTAAGAAATATTATATACTCTATGCACACAGACACAGAGACTAAGTGGTTTCTGACCTGAAGAGATTTAAACTTAGTGGTTAATGGAGGACATACAATCAAGACAAGAGTTACTGGCCCACTCAGGCAACTGCTTCTACCTCAATTCCATGCTTCAGATAACACTACAGCTTTCATATTTGTGGGAAAAAAATGCTTTCAAAGTCATGTACTTTGTAGCCTGGAGAAAACTAAAAAAAAAAAAAAAAAAAAAAAAAAAAAAGAGAGATTCCTAAGGTTCCCAGGTATGTATACTACATCTATGGGTCCTTTCACTGTGAGGGCAGTACAAAGAACTGTTTGATGTAATTTGTAGGGGAAAATAATTTTATTTCAGTTGTACAGAGTCATTTGGAACAGGAAGGTGTAACTCATGAGTCACCATGCAAGCTTGGTTCAGGCCCAGGAGACACCGGCTAAAGCTTCTATAGAATTAGTCCACACAGGTATATTCATTTGGCATGTTATTTTTGCTACCGAGAGTCTTTACAAAAGCTCTAAGAAACTGGCGCAAACAAAGGTTGAATTTAACTTGGATATTTGCTTTCCTTGAATTGTTTTATTTCAAATGAGTTAAGAATGTTATACTCCCTGCTATGAAATGCTGAAAGTAAAGTGGTTGGGAAAAAAATAAAAGCCAAAAATTGAGGTTCTGTTACCTTTAATCCAGCTATTCCACCACCAATTTGCTTTCCATGAGATATCATATCTGACAGGATCTATTTCACTTACCCTCTCAACCACAATATGTAATTTCATATTTACCCTGCTGTAAAATTCTAGCGGCAAGAAAGCAGTATAGATTTTACATTTCATATTTGAGGACTGTTACCATCAAACACTTGCCTGGGGTTTACTTCTTAACGAGTTTGTCCTCAAACTATAAATCTTTTTTGTAGCAAAGTAACAGAATGTTTTAGTTGGTGGATGATGGTGAATGGGCTCAGAACAGCCTGTCCAAGTCAAGTGCTTTATTGCTATAGTGTTGATAGGAGTCATACTTTGGTCATATTCCTGCTGCAAGGAAAAAAAGCCACCTCCTTTAACAAAGAGTAAGATTTCTCTCTTCTAAGTCATATATGCAGTATGACTATTGGTATGTATGTACTCAGTGTCTTACTGAGACCAGGTATAGGGCACCCAAAAACCAGCACACAGACACTTTTTTTTTTCTGTTGCAGTTCTTTCCTCTATAATAAATCACTCTTGGCTTAGTGTCCCAGGAGTATTTTACTGCAGCAGCTTTTTAATGGAAGACTTTCTCTCTTGGTTTAGCAAAGCCTCCTCCTTTCTCCATGACAAGAGAAATTCCTACACAAACCACAGCCAATCAGACTTGGTGTGTCTTGAACTTTCCGTATCAAATTTTGTACCTGACAACATCAAACAGGTGTGCAGAGCAAACCTTTCAACTTAAGCTTGCAGGCAAAGTGTATTGTTTTATTATTGTTTGTTATCTCTTAGAAATTAGTTTAAATTTGGATACTAGTTTTTAAATACTCAAGCTTCTTTTAGACTGGTTGGATAAAGGAATAAGACACCCCACAAAGTTATCAGAGGTATTGGAGTCTTACCTAAAGGAGATCATATCTCTAAGAAAGTATTTTGGTATATCAGAATTATGTGGAAATTTTCAATTTTCTATCCCAGTTTTACAGTTGAATGAACTAAAGCAATACCATAAACTTGAAAAGCAAACTAAAAGAACTTTCCACCAATAACTCACTAAGGACCAAGTCAAACTTCTGAATTAATGCTGATCAGTATTTTTTCACTTATAATAAACTGTTTCAGGAAAATGAATGAAATGTGAGTGCCAGTACACTATTTTAGTCAGGCTTTCTCTGAACTGCATCCAGACTTCTTTAAGTCAGTAAGACAACATCTGTTGAATTTAGCACACTTTGGAGTAGTTTCTCTGAGAGTCAGTGTGGAAACCAGTGATGACTGGATATTGAGTAATACCTACTACTAAAAACTTTGTTGAGTGGTGTAAATTGGGCAATACTTTTTAACACAAGATCGTGTATTTTTCTACAGATACATTAACTCCCCTTATGATGGGACAGGATAAGAGTATTACTATTGTAATTAATTTAATTTCTTCCTACTTTGTAGAAGAACCTAACAGGGCTGCTAATAAACTCTCTCTGACACCAAATCAAAGGCACACAAAACCATGAACAACAAAACTCCATTTTTAGTTTTAAAACAGAGCTATAAAGGCCATTCTGACAATATCACACCTGAGCATGACCCTCACCTCACCAGGCAAACATTACTGGAAGGTGCGATAAGTGACAGAGTGTTTATTCAGCAGCTGCTTGGCCCTGTATAACCTACAGAACTCCAGAATTGGGATTAACAAGAGGAAGAAATAGGCAAAATCCATATTGTTCATCACCAGCAAATAAGTTGTCTCCAGGTTGATTTTGGTAGTTTTTAAATGAAGCTGATTTTTGATATGAAAGTCACCTGAAGGAGGCAGTAAGGGACCTCTGGAAGTCCAGACAGAGGTTCAGGGGTAAAAGAGAATGTTTTTGAACATGCAAGTTTCACACTGAGCCTACTCAAGGCCAAGTCCAAACAAGAGGAACAAGCTGGCAGGGAGTCTTATATTTATAGTTGTCTCTTCAGGTAGTTATTTAATGTTACAGAGAAGTGTGAAAATTACAGTTTTAACAGTAAAACACAAAACCATTCATCCAATATGACACATTTATGGAATAGCTTTGCTGCTAAAACACTTATTCTCTTCTCTCTGGAAAAGTAAAATAAACAATTCTGATTCATCCAGCCAAGAAGCAGTTTCCACATCGAAGATGAAGTGCATTACTACACATCCAAAGGCTATTGTGGATGTGACACCTCAGTGCCAGGTACATGAAAGTAATAGAAACCGATTGAGTTTAGTTATCTGGTTTAAGGGACTATTCCCAATGGAGAAAGAAGCAGAAAATAAGGACTGCCTGAGGAGGGATTTGGTTTCATCTCCTACGTAACTTGCAAAACATAAAACAGAGTGAAGAATGTAGGTCCAAACGTGAGGTTTCTACTGAAGAGGAGACTTTTGAGGAAACATAAATTTTAAAATTGGATTTAACTCCACTTAAAAAGAAAATGGATTCTCTTCAGTGAGGACAGATTTGGGCAAAAGAGTAGAAACACTTGTGATACCATGGAAATATCTTGAATGGTAGTACTGTAATTCAAGAGTTCTGACCACAGGTCACAGGGTTATGACACACTGTGGAACTTTTTATTTTATTTTTCTCCTTAAATAGATGATCAAGAGCACAACAGAGGTGATGTGCTTTTCAGGTTATGTACAGTAATGAACAAAGTAAGTAGGAAAAAAATTCGAATAAAAATTACAAAAAGGAAACATGAAAGAACAAACTTTCAAACCAAATGGATCCAATTAGCAAAGCAGGTGGATTCTAAATGTAAAGATTTCAGTTATGAATATCCAGACAACTCCTGATAGAAGAAAATCTGTGAGAAAATAACAGCTACTTCCTACAAAGTAATTTTTAAAGATAGATACTGACTTTCAAAAAAATATCTGTTTATTGTCTGTAATTCTAGATAAATTCTCAGCAAGCACAAGCTTTGTCCAAGGTTGATGTAGCCAGCCATTAGTTCCTTCAAATCAAGCCATCTGGTATATTCAGTGATTAGTATACATACAGAGTGACAGACATCTTGTAAAACATCACTGGGTAGGGTACCTTCTTTACCCTCAGGTTCAAAATTTACCATCATTTTACACAAGGAAGGTGCTCTCTGGGCACTCTGCTACACCAAAATCCATACATTTTGCAAGAACATCACTCTGATCTTCCTGCTTATCTCACTGCTTCTCTTGTCCACCCATCCCATGAAAGAAGCATTATCTAACTTTTATTCCTCAAGTTTTAAAACTAAAGTAGAACTAACATCTCCATTACTTGTATGCACTCATCGGGAGACAGTGAGAACTTACGATAAAAGAATTGTTTAGGTTGGAAAAGACTCTTAAGATCAGCAAGTCCAACCATTAGTCCAGCTCTGCCAAGTCCACCACCAAACCACGTCCCTCAGCACCACGGCTTTTTAATACCCCCAGAGGTTGTGACTCGACCACTTCCTTGGGCAGCCTGTTCCAATGCCTTACCATGCTTTCACTGATGAAAATTTTCCTAATATCCAGTCTAAACCTTCCCTGGCATATCTTGAGGTCATTTGCTCTTGTCCTGTCCCTTCTTACTCAGCAAAAAGAGACCAAAACCCATCTCACTACAACCTCCTTTCAGGTACATGACAAACAGGACAAGTTGATCTAAGACAATGACATAAACATTCAAGTCATTCAAGTGCCTTAGCATAGAGGATTATACAATAGACACAAGGGCCATATTCTCTGTGCTAGAGAAAAGGAAATAAAACAGGATTTTTACTCACAAGGCACAGGAAGAAGTTCCCAGGAGATGCTGAAGCCGGAACAGCATCACTATTACAGCAAAGGCACCATCAGAGACTATTTGAGTCAGCTGCCCACCCCATTAACCTAATAGTTCCCAACCCTAAGAGGGAAATCCTGGTGCTAATGAACTCCTTGGCAAGCTCTCTTGGATTTAAAGGCTCAGGATTTAAAATGAGGGCTGGATAGAAGGGGGGCTCATTGAAGTCAAGGGTCCCTTCTTTCTGGCACTGATGCTCACTGTTAATTTCTGCGCTTCAGCTTCACTCAGGAATAACATATAACAACAACAATGCTATTTATATGCTGTGCCTACCCTCTCTTGGGCAGAGAAAACATAAAGGCAAAACCATAAGCAGGTATTGGCCACTTAAAATAGCAAAGGTAAAAGGAAGAACTAGAGAAATAAAAATGTGGCTCCCACCTCCTGCCATAGCATGTGGCAGCCCTACTCCCAGCTCAGGGCCTCAGCTCCTGCAAGGGAAAGAAAGAGAAGACATGGTTCTCTGTGGGGCCACTGTCACAAGGCCTCTAAACTCTCTCCAGTTCAGATTGGATTGCTTATTTAATGTTGCTGAGCTTTGCAGTAAGGGAGCTGGTTAGGAAACCCTCATTGGATGTTTCCATTGGCATTTAAACTCCTAAGGCACAAAGGTTGACAGAGGCAAGTGGTGAAGAGGAGCTGCAAGTGGTGATTTTTGAAAATTCTCTTTAAACTGAGTCATTCCCCTGTGATAACTCCTTAAAGTCACACTATATATTAAAACAGGGGCATAAGCCAGAAAAACATGCAGCATACCATCCTCTGTAGGCACCCAGTGGTGCTTAGAGTAGGATGGAGGCAGCGGCATCTGCAGCCTCTTAAGAATGTCTTCTGCTCTTTTAATAGTTCTCCTTGGGGGTATGGAGGTTTGTATCACGTATCTTTCTCCCGTTGCTGGATCAAAAATAGTGCACTGAGTCACTTGTCACAGGCAGTTTGACAGTCCCCAGCCACGCTGAACACACGTCCCACCGCCTGCTCTGGTCCAGCTCACCCAAGGCCTTCTTCACCCAAGGGTCCTTTCACCTCAAACAGCATCTTCACTTCAGTAAGGTCTGCAGTGATGGTTAAATCCCCCTTTCTGCTGCAGCACATGCTTTCAGCAGGTTGGCAGATTATGCCATTTGATCCAAAACCACACTGAAACAGGTGGAAATTTTTCTACTGCCTTCCAGGAAGCTTGGATCAGGGCTGATGGGTTTGAGATGTCCACCTTGGAATGGGGCAGCTGGGCCTGGATAAAGGAAGTTCCACACAGGAACATGCACTGCAAGGAGTACTGACCCTGCCCATTTTTAGTGGACACACCAGTATGACTTTGAGCATGAGGAGAGGGAAAGGTGTAACCAGGGAGCCTAAAATGCAGTGATTTTGAACCTTCTTCTTTTCTCCTCAACCTTAATCTGAAGAGCTAAAGCACTTCCCCTTCCACACAAACCTGCAAAACGAACAAGAGGGAATAATTCATGGTGGTTTATTAATATCCAGTTCCTAGGAATAGGTATTTCCATGCTTTGTACAAATAACCACTATTAAAGTTGCACGCTTGACAATTTCACAGAGGATTTTTGGGTTTCTAGTATCTATTTAAATGTTGTATTTTATTTCTCAAAACATTCTTGTGCTTTATCCCAAACAACTGGTGCTAGCACACCTATGATAATTACTTTAAGGGGACACTGATGTACAAAGAAAGAGTGGAAGAGAAAGGAAAACATGAAGAAACAAATTCAGTTTTCAAAAAACTATTAATTACCTGTTAGTTTGATATTATTAACTATTAATAAATAACTAACCACAAGGGTCAGATGCCAAAAAGTCCTCCTAACACTGCTTCCAATAGGGCTCTGTTGTGACTCGTACCTTGCTCAACACACAGCAATATTGACCCACTGGATTGAGTAATGCTGATCATGCCCAGCCTGCAGTCTCGCCTTACAGGGCAGCCAGAATTTTGACATTGACCCTGTTGCTGATCTATGCTAGCATGTAAACCATGGCCTTCTTAAAGACTTTTATACCAGCCTCTCATAGCTGCTTTTTAGGCCTCTGATCTCACATATCAGCATTGTCACACCTTTGCTGGTCCTTCAAAAGAAAACAGTTCATTACTTCTTGTCTTCTCACTGTGTAATTTCAGGATTTTAAATGTATTTATTTTGTGTCCCTTACTCCCTTGTGCCCTCATATGCCACCTCCTCAGTTCACTTCTGGTTTGTATCTATTTTATAGGGACATGTACTACTGAAGTACTGTATTTATCATGGCCTTGAGGGATAAAGAGACAAAGTGGGACCTTGTTATGCTCTAATTTTGCACAAGTATGTCCCTTGATTTCATTAGGAAACACAACACGAAACTGATACGTTCAGTGGCTCACCAGCAGTCACTACAAGTATTTTAAAACTATGGCATAAAACATAAGTGTTCTCCAGTCTCCCTTTCTGATTAACCAGCTTTATGACCCTTCTCTCCATCCAAGCAGCTTCACAAGCTCCAGTTAGAATGCACTAAACAGTGTGAACTTATGAGAACAAACTAATGATGATATCTGGACTCTGAAGCACATGAAAGGCAATTCCCATGGACTCAGCTGGTTCTGCCACACCCAAAACTCATCACTGGGTCACTACAAAACCTGTGCTTCCTACTTCTTGTGTTCATGTCCACACCTCAGCCAGGGCAAGCCTCTGGCTTCCCTCATGCTGGTTTCTGTGCAGAGGACATGTGGGAGCCACGGCACACTCTCCCCGGCTGCTAAGCAGGATCCAAATTGTGATACCACCTACCAAAAAGCAGACGTGGGCTGAGAAGGAAAGTTCAAAAGCCCACTCACTTTGGACTTCAACTACAAAAAACTGCAGTGTTTGCTCATTGCTGAGAATGAGGAACTTTTGTACGTCAAATGATTTGCACCGACGCCTTCTTCAGAACCCTCCCACAGAGAATGGGGGCGGTCGGCACAAGTGCAACTTTCAGAAAAATTTCAGATACCTGTGCTCCTAAATACTGTGTAAATGGCAAAATGAAAGGATCCCCAAAAAGAAGTGATATCCCTAGTGCAAAATAAATATGCTTACTCTTCCTTGTTCTGCCCCTGAAATGCTTTTGAGTATTTTCAATGGTGAAAGAACAGAAGGATTTTAGATCAAAACAATCCCAAGATTCAAAATCACCAACACTTCGATTCAAATAATTCACTGTTTTAACAGCACAAATCCTGCCTACCTCATAATATTTTGATGTCTCTTTATTGCAAGATGTGGAAAATCAGGCCAATTCTTGTAAAAGAAGTGACATAAAAGATGGTCCTGACAGCAGCCCAGTGAAAGCAAACTGTTTCCTCCCATCTTTTCCCTTCCATTCACAGTGAACAAAGAGAATTTTCTACCTCTCTCCTTCACAGATCTCCCTGAGGCAAAAAGAAGCTTGCATCAGTTCCTGAAAATAGTTGCATGGTATTGCTGCTGAAACTGCTTCACATTTAGGTCAAACCTTGAAAAGAGCTTTAAAATTGCAACCAGAGCTGAAAATGTTTTATGAGAGAACCTTAAGGTGTATCTTACACACTGAAATAAGGCACTAAGGAGATTATAGAGAAGTCAAAGATTTCAAGTCACCGGAAAGCTAACTAATATTTTGTCTATGGCTCTTGTAAGAATAGAGCAGTGCTATTGTGACATGTGATTAAAAAAAATGAACTTTCAAAGGAACGAAGGTGCCTGGGAAATGCAGGTAGCTCTACGGTAAGTGCTCTCTGACAGGCAACGGGAGACGGCATAGGGGCAGTAAAAGGGAAAGCTGGAAAATAATGCGACAGTTCAACTCAATCTGACGGAAAAAACTTAATCATCAAAGGCATTTAACCGTTCAGCATTTTAAAAAATAAGGGGGGGGGTATGATTACAAATGTAAAATATGCCTTTCCAAATTTTCTTTGCTGACTACTTGTTAATGCTAGCTTTCCTGTCTTGTTGTTGTCAAACTCTTATCACACTTTGAGAGCTGTTCACAGAAGAGTACTGGTGTAGTGGGAATTTGGAAACTGAGCAGATATTTATTCCTGTAACTGGCAGTCTGATAATGCTGATACAGGACTTCATGAAACTGAAATACACAAACAGCAAAAATATAACTAATATTTTAGCATTTTAAAACAACATTTGATTTCAGCAAAAGTTGTTCTGTTTCATTATAGATGCCTGAAAGCATTCTGTAGTCACTATGGAAGTTTTCTTATACTTCTGAATGAGTTTGTCTTATTGTTACACTAATAAGGCATAAAAAGTTTGCCATAATGTTGCCAACACAAACCATTTTGGGTGTCTGTTGTGAACTACATAACACACAAGACTTGATACTAGAAGCTCCTTTAAGTTGAAACTAACTTGGTGCCTCTCAGCACAGCTTGTGTAACCAGGCGTTGGATCAGTTCTGTAATACTTATTTTTAGGTTGTATTTAACATTATATTTTTTTCCTGGGTGACTGGTTGCACTGTAGTTAATCCTGGAGCTACCTCCTGATCACCCTGCATAGAAATAAAATTGCTGCTGTTACCAGTGTGCCCAGATAGTGGATTTGCAGGAGTGTGCTAAGGGGAATTGCTCCTGTTATCACTGTGAAGCTGAGCGGGTGAACATGGCTCCTTCATGTTTGCTGGCAAATGACAGATCTGGAATTCAGCTAAAAACCAAGGCAGGCGCCGGGTGTGCAGGGAGATCAGGATGAAATTAGAAAGGGAATCGCTTCCTCAGCAGGAGTTTATTTTGTGACACAGCATCCCAGAAGTGACCACACTGTCTTACACATCCCTCCTTCCCCTAAGCACAAAAACCTCAGCTTCTTTTATAAAAGGGAAAGGAGTGAAAGGTTTTGCCTACTGCATGCAGATATAATTTCAGCATTCAGCATTGGCCTTTCATTTAAAATATCTAATTCTATTTTTATTCTCTGATTATCTAGCAGAATTCACCATGACCCAAGAGAGGTTAATTTTTTTACTGAGTGTCCTATGGCCATGTGGCTTGGGCGGAGGGGAATGTTGCTTCTCTTCATGTAGAAACTGAAATAGAGAATTTTTCTGATTTATAGTTAATTTGAACTGTGTATTATCTGTTACTCCTTTTAAAGGCAAAGTATTGCTTACTATCAGAAAGGTACAGTCCAAATAGGTATTCCTGAATGTTTTATTTTGGAAGTGTAAAGGTTTTTAAAATAAACAAAGGTAAATATTCAAATACATTTCATATTGCATCTGGTAGGAGTGGCTCCATACAACACAATATGGATGATGCAAATCCAGCAGTATATTTCTTTGAGACATAGAGTATAATATATAGACACTTCCAGATCTGGTCTTCTGTCATACATAACATTGTCTGACCCTTTTGTTATAATTTAAATCCAGCCTACTTTATTAATTATTAATATTTTATTTTGCTATATTGATTGTTCAAGTAAGAAAAAAAAGCAGTTAAAAACTACTGACTTGCGAACACTGCAAGACCCTAAAAACTGCAATGTCTGAGGATAAATACACATTTATTTTTTGAGAAAATGTGTTATTACCTGCAGTTGAATCAATGCAGAATGATCGTGCAATTAAATAGTCTGACTTGAAATTTAAAGCTGCAGACCATGATTTTCCTACACCCAGTTCTGCTTGAAATCTCTCACATCTTTAAAAAAATATAATTAGCTTTAGATTTCCCCACAATAAATAACACCAGAACATACCTTGTGCTACCAACCTGAATTTAAAAAAAAGTAAGAGGCCACCTCAGTGTTTTGAGTTCATGAGATCATCTTTCAGATACAAAGCCCTAACAGAGTTTTCCAGTCAGAAGGCATCAGGAAGGCTCTTCACTTATGGTAAACTTGGGTTTTAGCTTGACAGACCTCCTCCTTATTGTGCTTTTAGGGGACAATGTCATGGTGTCCATAATGCTCCTGTCCTCCTCCAGCTGCCTCGCAGTGCAAGAAGGGGTGGGCACTTTCACTGTGTTGCCAAATTTAGAGTAATCCACAGAGTATCTCCCATCTTCCTCTGCCACAATGGGCACAAACCTTTGGCCCCAGAGGATTTCGTCTGCCAGGTAGGAGGTTCTGGCCTGAGTGGTGATGCCTGTGGTCTCCACCACCCCTTCCAAGATGACAATGATTTCCAGGTCCTCGTGGTGGTGAAGGTTCATGGGGGAAATGTCATAGAGGGGGCTGTTCTTGTCTATCACGTGGTAGATGATGAGTGGGGAGACGAGGAAGATGCTGTTGCCCCCCACGGGGTTCTCCATCTGGATGTCGATCTGGTTGAGGGGCACCACCTCCCCCTCCAGGCTGGCGGTCTTCTTCACCACCTGCATGCGGATGGTGGCACTGATGATCATGCTCTTCCGGAGGTCGCCCACGCGCAGCATGAAGCAGAGCTTGCCCTCCCGCAGGGCGATGACCGCGTGCTTGCTGAAGATGAGGGTCTCGGCCCGCCGGTGGGCCTGCGAGGTCTTCATGAAGATGCAGCCCAGCATGATGGCGTTGATCACCAGCCCCACGATGTTCTGCACAATCAGCACCAGGATGGCGGCCGGGCACTCCTCCGTCACCATGCGCCCGCCAAAGCCGATCGTCACCTGCACCTCGATGGAGAAGAGGAAGGCGGAGGTGAAGGAGTGGATGCTGGTCACACAGGGTACAAAGTTGGCCTGGGCCCCTGCTGTTCCCTCCCCGGGGTCCCGCTGCAGCCGCGTGCTGTGGTCCAGGTCCCCGTGGGCGAAGGCGATGAGCCACCAGACCATGCCGAAGAGCAGCCAGGTGCAGAGGAAGGACATGGTGAAGATGAGCAGCGTGTGTGGCCACTTGAGGTCCACCAGCGTGGTGAAGACATCCTGGAGGAAGCGTCCCTGCTCCCGGATATTTTTGTGGGCCACATTGCAGGCGCCGTTCTTGCCCACGAAACGCGCCCGCCTCTCCCGCGCGCGGTACCGGGCGTGATCCGGCACATCCTCCGCCAGCCGGGTCAGCACGTACTCCTCGGGGATGATCCCCTTCCTCGAGAGCATGGCTCCCCGCCGCCGCTCGCCGCTCAGCACCGCCCCGAGCACCGGGGGCGGGAGGGACGGTGTCTGTGTGTGTATGTGAGTGCGGCGGGGACGGGGGGCGGCCGCGCCCGGGGGCAGAGCGGGGCGAAACGGCGCCGCCGCAGCCCCCGCCGGAACCGGTCCTGGATCGCTCCCCGTGCGAGCTGGGGGCGTTCCTTTACCTTTTACCCCTCAGGGTGGTTTTTTTTTATTTTTTTTAATTTTTTTTTTCTTTTTTTTTCCCCTGAGGAAGGGTTTCGTGCCGCTGTTTGTTTGTAAACATTTGATCCAGGATGGATTTACTCCCCCAGCTGCCTTCCGTTAACCGGGGGCTGCTTTGTGGGATGCTGTGGCTTCGGGTCAGGTGATTACTCCGTGAAATACAAAAAAAAGAAAGACAGAAAAGAAACGGTACTGGGCAATTTTTTAAAACGAATTTTTAATATTAATAATAATAATAATAAAATTCCTGAAATTCACCTGCACGTTTTTCTTCAAAAAGAGGAAAGTGTTCATCTAATAAATCGGGCAGTTGGTGGCAGGAAATTTGCTTCAAGAAGCTAAATCCAAGGATATAATGGTTACACAGAGACCTGGAAATAAAAGGACTGAATCCCACTTCTAAAATTTGCTTGAAGAAGCTAAATCCAAGGATATAATGGTTAAACGCAGACCTGGAACTAAAGGGGTTCAATCCCACTTATAAAATTTTCTAGAGTTATTTAGACTAAACAAGGATTTTTTTTTTTATTTTTTTTTTTTTTTAACAAAGGAGCCCATGAACTTACATGAGCTATGGCTGCTCAGGAAAATGTCTATAGTCCAAATAGAAGTAAAAATTGCAATAAAAATGATCCAGCTGCAAAGGGTTAACCCCTGGTGACATGAACTTCCAGAGGGGCATATCCTCGGAAGAGGCAACAAAAGGAGGCAGGAAGGTAGAACCCATCTGTGGCACTACGATGTCTCTGTGGGTGTAAATACATACATGTGCACGCCTGAAAGGATGTATCTTCCTGACAAGATGCATTATTCAGAAACATTCTGATCTGACTTCTCTGTTGTGTAAACAGCAATATTCTCATCCATGTGTTTACTTACTCTAATTTCAATATTTTGTTTCTATTTCAGTTTAGACACCAACATTGTAGAATTGCTAAAACATCCTAGGATGTTTTAGCAATTAGCAATCCTGCATAAGGGGTTTTTCTTCAGTGCCAGTGGATTTGTGATTATTTTTTTTCTAATTGCACGTGTCCATGGACTTTCCCTTCAGTTTAAGCTCTAAGTGCTGTGATACACCCTGTAAACAGCTATTGGCACTGATTCCCTGGGCAAGGCAATTGCCCAGTTGATATCTGGGAGTCAGCCAGTTGGGGCTGAAATTAACTTTCACCACCTACAGCTACTTAAAGTGGCCCACCTAGGGATTTCAGACTAGCATTTTGAAGTAATCACTGAGCATTCTGAGCAGTTGTTATGGGTCTTGCAATTAAACGCTTACTTTAGACTATTTCTACTTTTTATACATGAATAGTTGCGTGTCCTTGCACACATCTATTCCTTTTAGATGGTCCAGTTTCCCAATACTGCGTGATTTCTCCTGTTCTAGTTAATCTTTCTTGCTTCTTTGATAAATAAAACTAGAAAAGCAACATGTGGCTGCCAGGACACTGAGTGTAGCCAAAGGTGTTTCCCCTTTCTCTGTATCACTTTGCTTGACTTTTTGTGTGCTTACTGTGAATATGTCACCTGCACCTACACTTTTAGTTTTATATATAAATCATGCCAAGCACATGATTTATATATATACAGTTTAATTTTTAAAAAAGTTTAGGTTTTTTTAAAAAAATACTTTTTTTCCCTAAACATTTAAAAAAAAACCCAAATAACCCAAAATGAGGAAGTAATTTGAAGATTTACTTGTCAAAAGTGTAGTTCTCTGGCTGATAGCAGCTCATACTTCCAGCATTTTGCGGTGAGCGCGAGGAGGCTGTCCAACACCACGCAGTTCGCAGGCAACATTGCACACTCTTTGCAGAGATGGACGTAGGGATTCAAGAGGTAGTCCTGACTTCTGTGCCATTTTTCCGTACTCTTTTCTAGCCGTGGGCTTATTCTGTACCTTTTCCTCCAGGGGGCGGTACCTCCATGAACGTAGAATGGTTAAAAACTTGTGTGGGGGAGTGTTTTTAAAGAGAAGAGTGAACTGCTGCGTCGCCTGGTGCTAGGAACTACCCATGGAGCCCGCTACAGCAAGGGATATGGCATGAACACATTCACTGTGTTGGTTTTAGGAATCTTGAACTCTATAGTGCTAGAATGGTGTTTCCTTGTTTCCACTTCTGTTCTTTATTGGGACTGTCACTGGCTACTTCTTTTTCTTTACCTCTGAGCACTTATGGGCTGAGATGGGATAGCAAAGCAAGTGGCTTCTGCTGAGGAATTTCTACACCAGAATAAAAAGAAGCCCTGTCGTTGGGGATCAAGTGGCAGGTACTTAAAAGAAAAAAGTGACAGATCTTCTGAGTGAGCCAACATTGTTGTGTTAAGAGCTCCTGAACAAATTGGGCTCCCAGGAATGAACAATCCCACTCTGTGATATGGAATCACAGGGGGTAAGTTTTTCAAACCAAAAATAAGTTTTACATTTCAAAACTCCCTCCGCCCCAATTTATCCTAATTTTAATGGCTATAAGATCTTAGGATAATTGTTAAATTAAAATCTAGCTGTTGCCATGGTATTACTCTGCCTTTAGAAGCAGAGTAAGGCTACAAAGGCTTCCCTTGGAAATCAGAACGTGATGAAATGGCCACATTAAGACAAAGGAATAAATGCTATAAAGGTTTTCATATAATGGAAGCATTTATAGAAAGGAAGCAAAAAAGATCCTGGTTACATCTCCATGGGCAGTTTATCCCATGAATACCTTTAGGACTGAACTGCGTCCCATCCCAGAGGAGAACTGAAAGTCAGGCCATGGCTGCTCCTGTGTTTTCTTGCACCCATTTCAGTATGGCCCTTTGCTTAGCAATGCTTCATTGCCATGAAAACACATATGAGCCTGATTCAGTAGCAAGTTCTGGACTGCCTATCTTAAGGCAACAAGGTTTATTGACTTGGATAAACACAGTGAGCCTCCCACCATAGAAAAACGTTCTTGGGTATTGCTTCAGATCACGGTTGAGACTCTAACCCTTTAGAGTTAGGGGCAGAAAATCCCTGGGACTTGGCCCTGTATCAAGAAGACCAGATAAAACATGCTGAGGAAACGTCAAGTGTGTCCTGTTCAAGTAGCAGCTGAGACTCTCCCTGTTCACATGTATTTATTCAACATTGTGGTACCACTGAAAAGATATAAAATCGTTGAGTATGAACCAACTCACCCTACTCTTCTACAATACTGCTTTTGTGAAATATAAATCCCATTTAAAATGGAAACATATGACACTTGTACTGTGAGTTCTAATTTCTTAATACTGTGAGATATAGCACATATGCTGTGTCCCTTACTCCCCTGCTTTCCCTTCTGGGTAAGGTTGTCAGAAGCTTGTAGAATAGGAGCTAGTCCAAATTGCAGTGTCAAATCCCAGGCATTTAATTAAAAGCATATGAAACCTTGCTTCTCTGCATCTCTTCTCTTGCCATTAGGATTTAGGATCTTCCACAGATGGCTGCAAAACCTCTGAGGATTTCTCTCTGCAGTATGAGTTGGAGATGTCCTGCAGAGTGGTGTTTTCCTAAGTCTTTACAGGATGAGATCCTGCCTTGAACCAGTACTGGAAAACTAGGAGACAGCGTACACAGTAGCTGTAGTAGAAACTTGCTCTGTGCCCTTGAAAGGATAGTCACCTGTCTCCCATTTCCTCTCACTTTGCCCTAATGGAAGCCTGGTATCCCAGAGTAAAAACACACAAACAGTTCTGCAGCCATTTTTTCTGGGACATTGCCCAGCAAATGATTCCCTGAAGGAGGAGATATCTTCCAGCTGCCCATTTTCTCTCTTCAAGTGTAGAAGGCAATGTCAGAGCTCATGCATTTCATCTGCATAACCATATCCTACACCTCCCCACTTTTAACACTGCTCATACACCAGTGACCTGCCCTTTGTTATTGCCCAAATAACAGCAGGCAGATGCTGCAAATCCTCTGCTGTGGCACTAGTAACACTACTTAAACAGCAACAACAGTTCTTCAGTTTTCCTTGCTTTCTGCTGCAGTGTTAGAAGTAATGCATTAAAATATCATATATCCCATGAGAACATCAAGCTGTCTCTTTGTAGAAAATGAAGCCTTTAAAAACAGCTTCCAAATTAATTGAGCAGATTAAAGAGACAAAAAAAGAGTTCTCCAAAGTGTCAGGAATTCTTCAAAAAGGGGAAGATGACAACAAAAAAAAGTATGTAAAGGCAAAGTTGCTGTACAAAGAATAAGGGTGAAAAATGCACTGCAGCCTTCCATTGGGTTATTGACATTTTAACCCTCTAGCAATGAAAAAATCCTGAAATGATTCTCACAGGGCAGAGAAGAGTAGCCATCTAGCCAGATTAGGATACTTTCAGTGGTTAAAAATTATCCTAATAAGTATATATAATATAATTCTAAGGATCACAGTGAATCCAGAAACAGCATGACAGTGGGTGAAATATGTAAAAAGAGGAGACGATGAGTCAAGTTCTCATGGCTCTGAGCTACAGTGAAAGGTTTAATACTGTTTATTTACTAGACCTGGAGGGATAATTTCCAGATGAATTGGTACATCTGCACTGGTCTGGAAACAGTGGGCATTAAACACTGATACTTTATCACAGCCTGCCTCCTCTCAGCTTCTTCACAGTTTGGGAAAGAGTCTGCCTCAATCCTGCTTGGAATCAGTATTCTATGGGCATAGAGATGCAATCAGATTGTGACTAATTTCTAGAAGGTATTAGAGAGTCTAAGACAACACAGGCACTATCAATAAACCACAATATAAAAAAATGTTTTATAGATTTTATATTTGGATATTAAAGCTTTACAAAGTCGTATGATTGAAAGACATACAAGCTTTTGAGAAATACCTTTGGTATATAATTTTTCCTTCTGCATTTAGTAAGTCACAAGTGTTATTTACAGTAGGGCTATGACACATTAAAAAAATAACATGTTCATAAATGATAGGAGAGGTTTGAGAGTTACATAAAAACTCCATGCCGGCTATGTTTGTTTGGTGTGTATGCTGTTGCACTTCACCCATGTAGTTTTTCTCAACTATATTTCATGTTTCTTTGGTAGTAAATAAAAAGAAGAGTAGTTGTATACAAAAAAGTAAAGTACACAGATAATTCATTAATGGTTTAGATGGAGAAAAAAGGCTCATTTTATTAAAAAAGGAAAAGCTCAATTTATTATGAAATAATATTTATTTACAGGTATTTTACATTTATAGAAAATAATACAATTGTAATCTAAATTTTTTTTTTTTTTACTACTTATCTGCTTGTACAAAAGAAGCAAAGACACTGTCTTCTTGTTCTAGCAGAACCTCTGGCTTGTCATATTCCAAAATAACACCTCTCTTCATTACGATAACCAAATCTGCATTGAGGATCGTGTTCACACGGTGCTGAAAAACAAATAAACAAAATGCCAGGTCAGTGTGCCTATCCCAATATATTCCGGGATAAGACTTCCAGAAATTAGTTTTCGTATCAAGTTCAAGTTATATTCAGGCTACTTATCCTACTTTTCATCCTTATTTACTGTGCAGATACTGCAGATAAGTATACACACCAAGGGCCATGTGGGTATTTGAGTACCTAAACAGCACACGGGTACTTCAGTATGAAGAGTCCTATGAGTCCACACTAGAATGTCCCCAGCCCAGTGTCCTGCCACAAGAAGGTGGCCAGGCAGAGTAGAACAGGGCAAGCAAGTGTGGTACTGCATGTGGGAATTCTCCCAGTCCTGGGTTACTTCTAGGTCAGGGAGCGTTCTTGAGCTTGATGTAGTTTGTCCATTTGTAAAACCAAATAGATCATTTTTCTAAGACATTGTCTGTGTCTTCTCTCGAGCTTTCATGAACATTTTGCATCCATATCCTTTGGAATTGGATTTTTCCACCCTTCCATCCCACTGTATGAACAAGCATTCCCTCCTTTTGTGTGCTCTGGGCGGTGTTGCTCAGAGCTTCATCTAATGCCCCTTGACTCATGACTTTGCAGACCTCTCTCACATGTCCTTACATTGTCCTTCTTCCAGAAGGAAGAACCCCAGCCTATTCAGCTGCTCCCCTTTTGGAGCAGTTCTAGCACCTGCAATCCTACTTGTGTTTCTCAACATTTTTCAGTTGTAATGTGTTGTTCTTGGAATTAGGAGACTGGAACTACACACAATATTCAAGGTATATGCGAACTGTGGACTTATACAGTGGTATTTTGTTTTCTTTTTTTTGTTCCCTCCCCTTTTCCTAGTAAGCCCTAACTTGATTGATTGATTAATTTTATTAGCAAGAAACCTCCCCATTTTTTTCCAGTGAAAACAATTACTTCAGCTTTTCTGCAATAACGTTAGTTTTCATGAATTGATCATCAAATAGCCCTGTAAACTGACTGACATCTTGCTCCTGGTGTGTTTCATGGATTCTTTATTACTTTTTATGGCTCACAGACACTGCTCTCTTTTTGTTTTCTTTTGTCTGCTTTACTGCTCTTCACATGTAACACGCCATTTTGATAATTTCTCTTTTCTTTATTTGGCTATGAGTTCAGCTTTTACAAGAATGCCTTCTTGTTTCTAAGAATCTTTTTTATTTGTTTAACCATACCACTGTCTTTCTATCCTTACTCAAGTATTTCCTTAAAAATAGCATGCATTGTTTCTTTTTTTAAAAAATAAAATCCTTCAGTAATTTCCAAAATGTCTGTCAGATTCAATTTTCTTTGCTGCTTCCTTTAGCTTTTTTTCCACCATTTATTTTTGGGTTTTGTTTTTTTGCAAGTCTCCCCATATTGACAGAATTCCACTTTTTAACATTGAGTGTAACTGCATGGGATTTTTGGGGTCTGCATTACTCCTGCAGGGATATTTAATCTCAGAATACTGTTACACAGTCGCTTTTCACCCCTAAGGATTTTTATCAGGTTTTGGGCACCCTCTGTACAAAAATAGCTCTTGTATTTCCTTCTGTGGCTTCCTAGCCAGATGTTCCATAAAATAATCACTGATGGCATCTACAAATCTCATTTCTGCTGCAGTTTCTGTGACATTTATCCAGTCCACAGGCAGTGGGAGGGAACTGAAATATCACATTCCAGTTGAACTTGCTGCCCTTGTTGTCTGATCTCTTTCAGTATAACACAGTCAGTACTGCGGTTCTGGTAACACAGCAAGTAACACAGAAGATAATACAGGGCCAATATTATAACTCTTCCCATTCCTGTTCTTCCTTAACACAATTTAGGAATATATGGCTTTCTCTGGAAAAAGCAGACAAACAAATAACCCCCTCAACTCCCAAAAGAACAACCCAAACAAAAAAAGGTCAAAACTACTACTCAATCCCCCCAAAAACAATGTTACCATTCTGCTACAATGTTTTGACTACAAACCCACCTGCTGTAAACCACATTTACAATTGGAAGAAAAAACATTAAAAGTGAGTTTATTCCATGATGTCGTTTGTTTGAACTGTGCAGTTTAAAACTCACTAAGAGAGTAAAAAAACTAATAAATCTGTCCCCAAACAAACTGAAAAAGATAGACAAATGCAGAATGCAGTGCAACTCTGAATTTTCACACAGAGAAATCAGGAAATTTCGTGCTTATGGTTCCTTTGCTTTTTTATAATGACACACTGAATGGATACCATAAGATAAATCAGGTTTTCTATGATACGTGTGCTAGGTGAGAATAAATGATGCTCAAAGATTCCTGAGCATAGATTTCTTGATTCAATTTTTAAGTGTTAAGAAGCATACTGACTTTATTTCACCACTCTGAAATATGTGTATTTATTTACTTGTCCTTAATTAAGTAATTATTTTAGCTTGATGAAACTTATTTTTAGATTTCACAGTAGTCAAAGCATATGGTATTTTAAATTAGCCTAAAATGGGTAACAAAAGACAGACTACATACATAGATTAGGAGCCTTTACAGGCAATCTCACTTAGCATCACGCAGCACATTTAAGAAGCTGCTATTATGAATTTAAGTTAGAAAGTAGTTTAAATTGGAAAGGAAAGCTTACATTTAAAAACCACTTAAAAAAAAAGATTAATGGCCAAATTAGCACATTCATTAACATTGACAAGAACTGACTAATGGGGCATTTCTGATTCTTGTTTGCCCTAGAATAGCAGCAGAGACTGTACTTACTGCTATTGTAACCACAGTACGGTCAGCAAACGCAGTCATGACCACCTTCTGGAGTATGTTCTCCTACGGAAAGAAGAATATTTTATGCTTTTCAAACAACAGAATTTACATGCTAGACACAGACACTAAGAAGGCCTAAGTAACCACTGATTATTCCACGCTTTTATTGATCTTACACCACAGAAATGGAAAATTAACTACATGCCAGAACGAAGCCTGAGCCTGGTCTCCAGTTGGACAGCCCTGCTCCCCTGCCACCCCCACTGCCTCTGGGGTTCAGAGGACACAAGAGCTGTGCTCTGGCCCTCAAAACTCCTGCTATCCTGACTTCAGGTTTATGGTGAGGAAATCCAAGGTGAATTCAGGGTGCTGCCAGGCTGCACGTATGCTGGCACTCAGTAGTGTGTTCTTCATCCCACTGCAAGCCCAGGAATGTTCCAGCACACTGGGGACATCTAACACCAAGGGGTGACAGAGACAAACAAGGGAGTGTGCTGTACCTGGCATATTTAACAGTGGAGATGATATTTAAGATGGTCTTAACATACATAGCTCTCACTCAACAAGTACTCATCCTTTGCTATGTAGGAGACATGTTGCATACCAAACTGCCTAGAAGTGTCACTAACACAGATACTTTCATTTGGTGTTATCTGTTCTTTAGATAAGTATTTCAAGGGAGGAACTCTATCCTTAATGTGTCAAAATCCAAAATGTGTTTTAACTGGGCTGCATACAGTAGAATTCCCAACCCTACTGACAACTTAACATTTTACTGAACTAAAAATTGTAGCTGTTGTAAACCATCCCCACCCAAATATTTTCTTTACTTACACCAGG
Source organism: Manacus vitellinus (assembly GCF_001715985.3). Lineage (NCBI taxonomy): Eukaryota > Metazoa > Chordata > Aves > Passeriformes > Pipridae > Manacus > Manacus vitellinus. The sequence continues at coordinate 3,405,644 of NW_021940291.1, read as the reverse complement.
AAGGAGACCAAAACCTAACAGATGGAAAAAAAATCCTAAAAATGTACCATTCTATTTGGCTAAAATCCAGTCACTGCTTATTATTGAGTGGTTTAACATCTGCCCAGCAACTCCAGACAATTAATGCAATAATCCAGTATGTCTTTTCTGTGTCTCTGTTTATTTCTTTGACTCTACTTTCAAGCCTTTTAACTTCCTGACTTGTCCTGTCCACCGTGCTGGGGAAATTTGTTGCTTGCCCATTTACCCTTCACTGACCATTCCAGCTGACCTTCCAAAGCTTTGTTTACTTAAGAAACTGCCAATTAAAATAACCTGCTTCATTTTCCTAATGCAAGCAATTCTGCAATATCTATTAAATTCATACTAAAATGGTTTGAAAGGTCTTTAGATTTGTTAGCAATGACTCCCAATCATTGGACTTGTGGACTTGTGAACACATCTGCACTAAATATGGGATAAGCATACTAGAGAGTAGATAGAATTGCTTTCCACCTTTTTCTTCATGTGTTGTCAGTTGTCTCCCCTTCAAGGAAAACAAGAAATCAGAAACACTCTAAACTCACCGTTGCCATGTCAATAGATGCTGTGGCTTCATCCATGATGAAGATGCTCGTCTTCCGCACAAAAGCCCTTGCCAGGCAGAACAGCTGCCTTTGGCCCTGGCTAAAGTTTTCGCCCCCTTCTGTGACTATAGCATCTGGAAATGATACAACAAAACCAGTATTTATATTGTGTGTGTGTATGAGAAGGTCAGATCAGAACAGAGCATATGCTTGGAAAATAATGTCTCGCTTTGAGCATAAAGTAATATTTCCTCAGTCTACAGCTGCTGGTGATGTTATTTTACCCGTTTATTTCCATTGTTCAAAACAACCTGTACTTTTGTCTCATTATATTCTTTATATCTGTTAGATATCAAAGTAGCTAAGGATGTTTAAGAGTGGGTTTCTACAGAACTCTATGACACGACACTTCCCTGTCAAAGCAGCAGCCATCAATTATTTACCCTAAGGATGTGTAATTTAGGATTATACATTTTAAGGGATTTTATTGATGGTTCATTTGTTTGGTTTGGTTTTTTCTCTTTTTTTTTTTCTTTTTTTTTTTTTTTATGGCCAAATGATTCACACCTTTAAGCTTTTGAAATTTTCCTCCCCGGACAATGACTACTGGAAAATAAAAAAATCCCATGTTCTAGGTAACACCTGACTTCTTGACACCTTATTTGCATTTAAGAGACCTATAAAACTAAATACTTCATAATGAAGACATACCCACTGATTTGAAAAGAAAGAGGATTCTGCTCCACAGCTACAGTTGATAAAGCAGTTACATGGATGTAGAACCTTTGACTACAGCCAAGCACTTTTTGTCGCCTTCCATAAACCTAAAAAGCTTCATCAACTACCCTTTTAATAAATAAATGTGAAACAGGAATGTTGTGAATACTGGAAACAATATTCTCAAAAGGAAGTCTTATTACCTAGACCCCCAGGTAGTGCTTTCACCACATGCTTGAGCTGTGCTATTTCCAGTGCTTCCCACAGCATGCTGTCAGTGCATTTCTTCTCAGGGTCCAAGTTAAACCTACAGTCATGGGTAATTCAACAACATCAGTCAACAGAAACTTCTGCAATGGATTTCTTCTTTTAGTGTGCTTAGAAACAAATCTGCAGATAATCAGAATCATATGCTAAAGATCTGTGCCTGACTCTGATCAATCACTGGCGTAAATCCACTGAATTTTCCAGACTTAGTTAACATTTACACCAATGTGATTAAGAAGAAAATTTGACACTTTCAGTTGAGCAGAAAGGAAAAAGCTTCTTGTTTTGCAGATATCTTTATGGTTTTATAATTTATTTTGTTCTGAATAAACGAAAGAAATTCTCATGTTTTACTGGAAAAACCTGTGGCTATACTCAAGTCTAAATTAACACTAATTTTTTAACAAAGGGCAAAAATCTACCCTCTCTCCTTTTAAATCCAGTGTCTCTTTGTTTTTCACTCCTACAGAAACCTTAACAGAATAATCAAGCTTCATACTGCGTTATGAAATGCAAGTCTTCAGTGCAAATGAGCAAATCTTGCATTTATGAATAGATGAACATTATTTTAGCTTGCTGTGGCCCAGAAATGATAGCAACAAATGCCAATCTCATATTACATTAGTATATAGAATGATAATAAAAGATTCAATGGTGCATAACACTCTATTTTTATGTTTTACTCCTGCTGTATGTGTTGTGAATGACAGATGCTGGCCTAAATAAATTTTTTAATAGGTTAATTAGCACAACAAAGGTATACAATCACATCATCTTCTTGATGAGAATGAATTGTGCTCTATTCAGGCATGTTCAGGAGATAACCATGAGATCTGCATTAGCATGGAGTCAGCAAACCACAGAAGCCTGTATCATTTTCAGTGAACTCTAATGACTTATGTAGAAACTACAACTGCAGGTGATATAACTGTGCACTGAGGATTGTACTGTTCTTTTCCCTAGGTAAATGCCATGGACACAGGGAAGGATATTTGTTGGAAACTGGAATTTTTGCCACTGTTTCTACTGCAACCTCTTCTCAGAGAAGTAGGAAGAGAACAAAAAAAAAAAAAGGAATTAAGGTGTTTGGTGTCACAGATGAGAGACTAGTTCAAAGAGTAGAGAAGAAACATGGATAGAGGCTCAAGGATAAAACAGACCAGTCTCCCAGTACTTCTCATATTCTATTGCTTTCCCTCTGTCTACATCATTTGGTAGTCTGCATTTTTTCCATCTCCTATTTTAAGACAGATAGATCAAAACAGGGTGAGTGAAAAGCACAGACAGAAGGCAGTGACCCTCCCTACTCCAACTGAGGAGACTGGAATTGAACAGCTGGGCATAAAAGTGATTATATAGTATAATTAGAATATATAATTCATATTATATGACATATAAGCAATTACATATTGCTTTATTTATTGATGGTGCTTAATACTTACCGGATTGTTCCACTGAATAAAATAGGATCTTGGAGAATGATTGACAGCCTGGATCTTAACGTCTGTAAGGGGAGCTTAGCAATATCTATACCATCAATGATAATCCTTCCTATTCAAAAGAAAATGGACAGTCTGTTTAATGTGCCACACAGTTGCTGGCAAAGACACGGCTCACTTCCAGGCTGAAATGCAGTACAGCAGGAACAGGCCTTGTATCAAATACCCCCTTCACTAACAAAACATGCTTTGGCTAAGCAGCAAACACAACTGCCCGGACACTAAGCCTCAGCTGGAAAGAACACGGAGTATACCTGTGTATCTTATGAATGATTAGACACACTGCTTAACTGCTTGACTAATATAAACATTTATCTAACAACAAGGTCAGACTTTACTTCAATCAGGGACTAATTACTAGGGGCAACAAGCGTTTCAGAAAGCCAAATTACTGTTGAGCACTGTGAAATTTTATCTCCAAGTACAGCTGTCTGGCTTCGCATAAGGGCTCTGTGGGCGATGTAGCTGGGAAACTGGTTAACATCTTTTTGAGATGCACTCTGTGAGGCACATGGACATGGCACACAGAGCAGGAAATATGGCAGGAAATTCCAGGGCAGCAGGCCAAAGTGCGACCCCCAGTTGCTGACTTTTCTGGGCCCAGTAGATCCCATCTGTGCCTTGGATCTTTCTTTGTGCTTGGACACCTTTCCCTTTTATGCTTTCCTTCCACTGTTGTGATTTAATAGCACAAAAGGTTGTCATCTGTCACTCTTGGACTTTTGCTTCTGTCAAGTAGAATTTTTATTGATCCAGCTTAGGAATGGCACAGCTGTTAGGTGACAGATGACATTGGATTTAAACAGGGCCAGAAAGTCTGTCCTGCAGATTCAAAAACCACACTTCAGAGCTGCTGATGTTAATAAGACTACCAAAGCACCTTCAGGTACTAAGCTTGACTGATACACAAAAGTGTAATCTTACCCTCAAAAGTGTCAACCATTCTGAAAAATGCAAGAGAGAAGGAGGATTTTCCACTGCCTGTTCGGCCGCAGATCCCAATCTGTGACACAGAAAGCAGATGAACATCAGGCAAGAGGAAATGGATAATGTCTGTACTTGACACTTCAGAGGAGTGGGTGGAGGAGCTGTTCTGATCCACATGATCCTCTTGTCATCCTGACAGGTCAGTCAAACCGAACTGGCTATAACAGAATCACTACATTTGCTTTTTGTCTTTAGGGGTATGAGCATTTAAGGATAAATCGAGGCCAGACCTATATATGGGAACAATAGGAGAGCAGTAATGATGGGGATAAAGGCAAGAGAGCCACATGAGAAAGACAAAAAGTAGGTCTAGCGCAGTAAGAGCTCACTGTCACTTTTTCTGGCACAGTTTGCTGATGGCAGAGCACTGGGATACTTCAGCAGGGGTGTATGCTTAAACATACCAAGCTAACAATCCCCCAGACCCCTTTTCAGTGCACTACACTCTTTGAGAGAAAAAAACCACTGTAATTCAGTCATCAAAACATTCTGTGGTATGTTTTTTAACTCTGATTTATGTGATGAGTCAGTCTAAAGAGCTTCTCAGAATCACTGCAGTTCTTTACCTTTTGTCCAGGTGAGATGTGGGCATTGACGTGCTTTAGCACTGGCTTTAAGTTGCTGTCATATCGGACACTGAGGTTCTGGATTTGGATTTCCCCTCTGTCTGGCCAGTTCTGGGGAATCTGTGAGGAAGCTGTACCAGGAGCACAGTGGCAGGGGCGGAAAAAAAAGAATTAAAAAATCAACCCTCTTGTGATAAATTAATTGGTCCATTAAGTGATTTACCACAATTTCCATGTTAATACACTACAAAATCATTAAAATTTCAGTAAGCTCATTCTGCATGCTGCACAAAACTGCACTTACAAAGGAGCCCTTCGTAATTTTCAGCTTCTGTTTTGAGAAGGCCATTGATTCTTTTCACTGCACCCAGCTGGATCTCCATGTCAGCCAGGTTACGAACCATCCAATTCAGATAGTTAGACACCTGATGTAAAGCAAATACACAACTAAATTCCAGATTTTTAGTAGTTTGCATCATTTGACCAGCATGCAGTTTATATTCCTACACAGGAATGCCTCAATAAGTGGAAGGTTGTGAACAAACTGTATGGTGCACATCAACAGGGAGGCAACAACGACTAAAGGTTTAATTTCCTAACTGCAGTGCACAGATACTTTGGTACTATGGAGATCTATCTACACCCACAGAAAAGAGGGGGCAAACAATTAAGACAGGTGACAAGACATCATTTTGGTAACATAAGGTTTGACAATCTCGAATGATGTGCCAGGGCATAATTACAATTGATGCACTGAAAATGTATTCTTCACAATGCAAGACAACATAAAAATTATGAAGCAACTTGGCCATGTTTTGTTGACATATTTGAACTAACACCTTTACGTGCATTTTATCTAAAAACTGAAGGAAACATACACTCAAATATGTCAAGCATTAAATGTGAACTGATGTAAGCACATGGTTTCAGTGATGTTACAGTACCCACTATAGATGTACAGACACCTTCAATCTTCCTGTTCATCTTTGTGCCCTGAAGAATTACAAAAAAATGTTTGGGAGAGACAGAAAGGGTCCCGAGATTCTTACCATAAGAGCATAGGTTAGTCCCAAGCCTACAAGTCCTGAAGTGAGTTTATTATACAGGCAACTGGTAATAGAAGTGACAGCTGCTATGAGTACCACACATGCTCCAATGTACTCCTGAAGGAATATGAATAAGCTCCATCACTATAAGTCTACAAAGGATCAAAACATTCTCATAACTTTGCATATCAAATAACAAAGCCATTGCATATTTTGAAATACAGGCTAAAACCCCCATGTAACTCCATACAGACCCTGCCTAGGAAACCACTCTTACTGCCTTCAGTGGGGCCATGCTGTGTGAAAACGCTATTGTAACAATACTCCTAATGTTCTTCTGGAGGAGTCAACACAGATATCTTAAGCATGTAATGGAGGTGGTTGAAACCTTGCAGCTGATGTTACCTGGGATAGGAGGGAAATGTTCACGTGATCCCATCTGTGAGCAGATCCTCTCTCTGTGGCCGATGACGAACCGCTGGTAGGCTCAGCTGCTGCTGCTGAATTGCTACCATCCATATTTGTTCAAACAAGCTGTTCTTGCACAGCATGTACCTGTTAGTTGGACTGTGTCCACCCATAATGGGCTTTTGCTGCTTCAAGTTAAATCACTGGTGATTTGACTTCCCACAGACAGTTCTTTGAGTAAAATCGGGTAACAGACTAGAGAAAACCTCTGTAGGAGGGAAACTGTCACTTGTCTATGTTTGTACTGTTTAGTGATATAGGCATTGATCAGAATTAGGGACTTTGGGTGGTCTAGGCCTGAACATATAATAGGATAATAACACTTTATTTAAGTCATACTCAATACCTGAACTTAAGTAGCAACAGGTGCCAGATAAAATGGCATGAAAGTTGAATTAACATACATTTATTACATATAAATGGAGTCCATGTTACCAGAACAGCAGTACTACATCTGCACCTAAAAATCTGATACCACCATCCACAACATAAAACTCCTTGATTTGTGTCTTGGAGAATTATTTTTAATAAACCATTTCTCATGCCAGACCACTTAACTGAGCAGGAAACAGGCCACAGAATATCTTTGGCATTCTTCAGATGACCCCAAAAGAGGCACAAACCTATCTACAACCCTCTGCTCATTCAGAGAGCTTCCAAGATGTTGAAATATTCCTAGGGAGCCATAAGGCAGGGACCTGCTGACATTGACTGATATGGTTCCTTCCACAATGGCATCCTGGCTGGCGGCACTGCTCAACTAGCTCTGATCGCTCTTCACACTCAGAGGAGCCAATGTGACCTATAAAAACTATTCTTGTCTTGGAAAAACAGCTGCAAGCTATGGGGAAAATTCATACTCCATTCAGGTTCCAGGATGGGTTTGGCACGTGCTCATTACAGTCAGAGAGACACAGAGGGCAAAGGTATAGCTTTGAAACCCCGATGAGGCTGTTGGATGCCTCAGCAGATTCCTTGGAACAAAGTCAAAGATTCATTGTGTACACTCAATAATTAATGTACTTGCCATGCGAACTTCCAGCCAGCGATTGGCAGCTGTAAGGAAAAGGGAAGCAATGTTGTTGGAATCTGTGTATTCGAGAAGTTTTTGCCGAAATTTGGCTTCATACCTAAAAAAAGAAATAAAACAAAGAAAGAAAATAAAAGACAGGTAAGGAGAAGAATGAAGAAAGGAAAGAGAAAGAGAGGAAAGAGAAAGAGAGAAAAGAGAAAGAGAGAAAAGAGAAAGAGAGAAAAGAGAAAGAGAGAAAAGAGAAAGAGAGAAAAGAGAAAGAGAGAAAAGAGAAAGAGAGAAAAGAGAAAGAGAGAAAAAAGAGAGAAAAGAGAAAGAAAGAAAAGAGAAAGAAAAGAGAAAGAAAAGAGAAAGAAAAGAGAAAGAAAAGAGAAAGAAAAGAGAAAGAAAAGAGAAAGAAAAGAGAAAGAAAAGAAAAGAGAAAGAAAAGAGAAAGAAAAGAGAAAGAAAAGAGAAAGAAAAGAGAAAGAAAAGAGAAAGAAAAGAGAAAGAAAAGAGAAAGAAAAGAGAAAAAATAAATGAGTCGGGCCTTGGAGTCTTGGAAAAATGAAAAATACAGTTCAGTTTCTGGGGTATATGCTTATGGGCAGCTTGACACAGGGTCTAAATCAGAATATCCATAGTTAAGACTGACATAATCTGTAGACTCATATTTGACCCAGGCAAACTGTATTTGTGTGGTATCTTAATGAGTAAATAAATGTTATTGCATTGATGAAACTCTATGGGATTTCAAGATCCCACTGGACATTTTCTGAATGAATTTGATTATATGGTAATTGTGAGAGACAAAAATCTAAAACTAAAAAAAATTCAAATAGTTATGAGAGAAATAATACTCGTGAAAAAAAGTATTAATGCTGCAGAATGCAGTTTCTCTTCTCACTTAATCATATAAACTCAAGTTTTAAAATTTATATTACTGCAGTGCCTAGGAATTGTAACAATTTGTAAGTATAAACTCAAAGTACCTGCAGTCATAGAGCTCCCATATTAGACAAATATGTTTGTCCCTATCATTAAACAAGTGGAGCACTTCGGAAAACAGAAGTCCGACTACATGGTGTAACAAAAAGTAACAGGCTGCAAAAAACCCTTCCTCTTCCCTCAAGGAATTAGCCACACTACACAAAGCAGGATTAATGGCAAATAGGTCTGTTTACAGTGTCTTAAAGTGGATCTGCACCCACTCATCCATTTACCTGGGCATATTTATTTTTATATGTGTAAATTCATGTGATGTTAATGATAAAGTGTCTCAACAATTATGGCTTATAATAAACAAGTCTGGCACAAGATTCTTTTCCAGGGTAGTAACAGAAGTTTGAAGGCCTGAAGATTTAGTTTGCTTGCTTTTTTCGTCCCTTTACTACATTAGCAAGTTTAACAAATTTCTCATGTTTCCCTATGAAACTTTATCCCATTTATATCCTTTAGCTATTATGGCTGCAACAAGCAGGTCTCCTTATACTGATGTGAAAAAAATAGGACAATATCTAAGTATGAAGTACATGGCTTGGAGAAGCTTTCAAATTTGTTCACTGCAGAGTACTTTAATCCTTCTTCTGAGTACAGTATAATAAAGTTACGACTTTACATAAATCATTTATGATTTTGAGGAAAAGAAATATGTGCCTCTTAGTGGAAATAGCTTAGCTGTTCACAACTTAGCCATGTGCCAAGACATAAGAGACATGTCTGCTGTGTGCAATAGAGAAGCATAGAATGGCCTGGGTTAGAAGGGACCTTAAAGATCATCTAATTTCAACTCCTCTGCCATGGGCAATGACACCTTTCACTAGACCAAGTTCCTCAGAGCTCCAACCTGTCCCTGAACACTTCTGGGCAATCTGTTCCAGTGCCTCACCACCCTCACAGTAAAGAATTTTTTTCCTAATATCTAATCTAAACCTACTCTCAGATTGAAATGATTCCCCTTTGTCCTGTCATTCCATGCCCTCATAAGTGGTCTCTCTCTGTCTTTCTTGTAGGCTCCTTCAAGTACAGGAAGGCTGCAATGAGGTCACCCCAAAGTTGCCTCTTTTCCAGGCTGAAAAAACACAATTCTCTCATAGGAGAGGTGCTCTAATCAACTTAGTGACCCTTCTCTGGACTTATTCCAAGAGGTAGATGACTATCCTATGCTGGGGACCCCAGTACTCCAGGTAGGATTCAGTATTCCAGGTGATTTTGCCCCTCTACTCACCAGAATGGAGTAGAGAGGCAGAGTCACCTCTCTCAACGTGGCCAGGCTGCTTTGGATGCAGCCCAGGATCTGGGCTGGCTCCGAGCATGTCGGTGTGTTTGCACAGCCTAGAATGGCTGTTCCTGAAAGCAGGCATTTGTGTCACCATGTCAGAGCTGCTAAAGCCTTGTCTCTCCTCAGGGCTCATTACCCTCAGTGCCCTACCATGCAGAAGTGGCTGTGCTGCTTCTGGAACCAATTCAGTCACACTTAACTTTCATATGTTAATACCATGAACTACATGATACAGATACCCTCAGAAGATGTTAGCTACACATCATGAGTCAGTCATGCACACGCATGTGGAATGAGGATCCCAACAAAGTTACCACTGTTGCTGGAGCACTGCAGAGATACCAGAATTTCTCTTCAGAAACTGTCCCCAGATTACCAGGCCTCTCAGAAAACAGACTAGTCTTTGCAGAAGCCTTCACATTTAAATTTTATTGCTTATTTAGCACCAACACGATCTGAAGTGTCAGACAGCAAACTAAATCAGGCCAGGGCATCTGCTGAAGGTGCATTTGTAGGTGCAGCAGTAGCTGTCCTTCTGATCTCCCTCTGGACTTTTTTTATATTTCTTTCCTTATGCATTTTGACTAAATCCAAGATAGAGAGTTACCAGGGGTAAGGACACTTTGGGAACAACTGGCACCTCGTAACAGAATGACTAGATTCCTGAATTAGTGTTATTTTTAGGTATGCTCACGCTAGCAAGTCTAAACTCCACTCCTGCTAATATGTTAGGCAGCTGAAAAGCTACACAGTCCTAAAATAGCTGGGTTACCAGCTGATGCAGGAGGCTGGCAGGCAGATGGAATACAAAACTTACTGAAGGCACATGGCTGGCTGGGTCAGAGACACATCAGTTACTGCAAGATTTAAGAAAAAGGAGGCACCAAACACAATTCTTTGACAGAGGAATTAATTCCAAAGTGACAGGAAGAGTCAAGAGGGTATGTTCTGAAAGACTGAAAATATTAGCTAGATGGCAATAAATATTATTTTCTGTATCAACAACAGGAAATATACAGCCATAATACTCTAAAGATTCTCTTGATCAAGTAGAAGAATATATGGATAAATGAGAAAAGCAACAATCAATTTCAGGAAACTGATTTTCCTGAAAACTTAACATAGACATAACTGCAAACTTAAGGACACTGTTGGCACTTAATGGATTAAATATTCAATAACAGTAATTAATAATGGAAAACACTAAGCTTTTTTACCACTCTCAGGGAAGCTACCTTCAGTCAATCTTAAATTGGTTGTTCTTTCATTGAGTTATTTATGTCCTATTTAAAACAGTTTAACAAGAAGTTAACTGTGCATTACTTTTATTATAAAATTAAAATTACAGGTTAGGAGAAATAAGCACTACTGTTTCAAAGATAGAAGGGTAACAGTAATAATTAACTGCAAAAACACAGAGACATTATCTAGATGAGATGGGTGCAGAAAACAGTTGACTGCGTTTGAGTCAACTGGGAGAAGACAAGAATAGCACTAGTGCAGGGAAAGCATCTGGTAAGCTCAGCAGCAGTTTTATTGGTACCTCTGAAGTATCAGCATGACTTCCAGTTTTGTAACACAGATACACAACCCAGGCACATTATGAGGTATTCCTGGGCTGCTCTCCTCTGAGCTTATGTGGATGGAAAATGAACCAAAGGAGGCAAAGAAACACTTTGTCTCCAGTTTTTGTATATACGAAATCAGTATAAACACACACATTTTCAGCTAGCAACCTGTAAAATAATGTGAGGTGCTACTGTATCCTCTGAAGTCAAGCACATGCACAGTTTATCTTACCAGGACATCAACTCATACACAGATTGCTCTGGCATAATAAGTTGGTGCATATTAGTTATGTCATGGAAATTGTCCAAGCCCATACTCTGCCACAGCACATGCTGTGGTAATTGCAAGCTAATTTAGCTACTTAAATCACATTTGATCAGAAGTCTTTTTTCAGACTTTTTTTCAGACTTTTTTCCAGACAAGTGTCTGGACAGTAGCCACAGGGCAAATGACACATACTAACTTGTTTTTCTACAGTAACCCCTTCAAATGCAAAATACTTAAAGTTCTTCAATGCTTTAGTGTAGCCCTTACCCATGTTTTGGAGACTCTGGATTTTCCAGGTGATCCCAGTAACAATTACTTATAACTGCACAACTGCAGAACAGCATCAGAGATAAATATTCAAAAGTGAGGTTGTGTATGTTTCTTAAAAAACTATACCTGAAGGCTCGGATGGTGGTAAGACCTTCAACAGTCTCTGAAAAATGGGAGAGCAATGGTAGCTGAGTGCTGTCATCCAGCTGCTGCAGGTCTCTGGAGAAGGTTATGAAAAGAATTTCGTAAAAAGCTGGTTTTATTGTGCAGTTATTCTCTTAAACCAGGCCCAGGGAGTGAAAAGGAACATCATCACAATAATCATAAACATAAAGTTTAGATAAATTGCAAAGTAGTGTCACATGTCCCCAAGAAGGGAACGAAATCCCCAGGAGGATTTTTCTTTTAACATTGAACTAGCTGGAGTTATGAATGGCCCTTTTCCCTTCACTGCCTTCCTTCCTTTCTCCTATATTCCTGTTTGTTATATTCCATTGTTTATTGATTTAAACACCATTCTGGCTCTATGCTGAATATAAATTTGATGGGATTCTGCAAATAAGAGCTTGAGTTAAGCAGAAGGCAAAATGCATCCCTAGATCACAGCATAACTCCTCACTGAGCTAACAGCATAACTCAAACACTCAACAGAGTAAATGAGAGCACATTAGGTTGCACTTCTCCATTTCATATTTAGTCATCATATCAGTAAAAGCACATGTAGGGTGAAATTCTATTTAGTCTCAATTTCTTCCAGCAGGAAGTAAATTGGTTGCAGACTCCCTCTCAATCTGTGCATACATAAAGGAATATGCATATTTTTGCATTGCTGCAAACATTTCTTGAGTGTCACAAGGGGAAAGCTGTTTGACCTTAGAAGGAGAAAAGTCACAGATATGGTTATAATTTTTCATCTTGTTAAAAACTACAAGGCACTCAGAACAGGAGAGGCTGCTCGTGCATGTTGGATTCTTAATGGTCAGCTGTACCACCATGGTTATACTGCATTCTGCAGCCTCTCCCTGGCTTTACAGATTTCCACTTCCACCTGGACAGGTAGACAGCAGTTTCCCAGTTCTGTTACCACATTTTCTTGGGCTGCCCAGATTGCAGCCCTTGGGGACAACAGAATCCAGCTGGGTTTTTGTCTCCTGCGAACTCCAAAAAACTTAGATCATGCACTCCGCTCATGCCTCCCAGAAGTTCTGGGAGAGCTCGAGCTCTTGAAGAGCTGCCAACAAAGACACTTGTAAAATGACACTACAGTGGATTTGTCCCACTTTCAGACAGGAACATGGCTTTGACACGACCGGATTTAATAATGAAGTTTCTCTGCACTGTAATTCTGCAGTGCACTACTCATGCACTGCAGATGTTTCTATTGCCAGAATTATACTGGTTTATGTTCTTACCGTGAGGCGACTCGGAAGTACTTCTGGATGAAGTAGCACATGATTGCAAGGGGAACCAGGGCAATGAGGAACATGGGTGTGACGTACGAGATGACAGCAAGGGCAGATACACACAGCAGAGTGGAACGACTCAAGCACTCCAGGGTAGCTGGAATGTGCTGGATAAAGAAGAAAAACCGCACAGAAACTTCCATAACACACCAAGTTTAAACCATCATTATTTCATTTTCCTCTCTCCCACTTGCACAAGAAATAAAATTTTTGAGGATTTGAAGCACTAAGCATACAGGTCTGTTCTTGAATTTACTGCTGGGTTTTGGGAACATCTGAAGGGATTTCTGTGGGGCTGCTCCACATGTCTGTATTGTGGAGCACAATCCTCATGTCAGACAATTACAGATGGATGCAAGAGATGATTTTAGCAGCTGCATCAATCCTATGAACTGGCGGTGCAGTCTGGAGTAAATAATGATAATGTGAATTTCAATAATTTCTATTTTAGGCAATAACATTTGCCTTTTTCTCATGTCATTTGCTCATATTGTGAAATGAATGTGTTTATCCACTTTCAAAAAAAGTAGATACTCTTTAATTTGGGGATATCACTATGAATCTAATTTTGCTTCCCCTTTCCATACAGGGCATCTTAATAAAATAAATGGTTTTTCAATGTGAATTTAAGACGAGGAACTCATTCAGAACTGAGAAAATCATGATGCAAATTGATATAGTGAAAAATATAGTTAATCAGTGAGCTTTATCTAATTAAGTTTATAATAAATGAAAATCCAGTCTTTCAGATTGAGAAAGACAGGATAACTTGGGAGCTTGAATATATTTATTCAGTACCTGGTCAATGGTATTGCAGTCAGCTGAAAACCTGTTCAATATACTTCCCAGAGGTGTTGTTTCAAAAAACCTAAATTGCAACAAGGAACAGCAAAGATTGCAATACTGATATTAGAACTGGTTTAGTTTACTTTTTTGTCTTACTTAAGCTTGGTACTATATCACAGAAACAAGCAAATAGATTGACAGTCACAGTAAAATTCCTTATTTTTCCCAGTAACCATGGCTTTCCTATAGAATAGCAGTCTGGAATATACAACCACAAGCATCAACCCAACTACCTAGAACCTACAAGAAACCTACAACTGCAAGCACACCCTCAGCTCCCTCTACTGCCTAAGGTATGCACATCATATGATTACACTTGAAAAAATCCTTTCAGATTTTGATTTGAGGCTCCTTCAATTCATGAAAAATGCAAAACAAGTTAAACTGGAGGGCCTTGCATTTTTATGGGAATGGAAATGCATAACTAAGAACAACTGTTGGAATAATATATTAAAAGGCATTTGGATATGCAAAATGCAAATTACATTATTGCTCTGTAATTTTTTACTGTTCCATAACTCATGCTGAACTTGAAGTCTAATTCTATTCTAGGGGGAAAAAAATAAAGTGAGGTTTTCCATGTATGTTATTTCTCTGTGATTTCTGGGTCAAATACAGTTAGCATAGAAATAAGATGGTATTTTTCCTAATGTCCAGTAAGAGCTGCACGTTTGAAACAAGCTGCAACTTTCCTGTCATGCACAGGAAAGAAAGCTTCTGGAGGCAACAAAGGCCTTCACTGTTATCTGTGCATCCCAGTGTCCTCTAATGATGCTGGTAATGACACTTGTCTAAACTCATTACCTTTCATTGACTTGCACAGTTGCTGCCTGACAGTAAATATTTCCAGTGATTAAGATGATAATGCAGGTTATGAATTTACTGTACAACATATTGATCAATAATTGTGTTTTCTCCCTAATTAAAACAGCCAAGAGAAATTAAACATTCAAGGAAGTAAATCTCTGAAGTCACAGTCAGGCAGGAGAGGTATTTGTCTCTGTATCCAGGAACTCAAGCAGCCTGGGTACCATTTTCAACAACTACTCAGGAATTTGATACCTGGTGATTTTCAATGACATGTTAAGAAAACGTGATGCACAGTTACTTCTGAATAAAACCTGTACTTAGAAGACTGTCTTGAAGTAAAGAAGACAAAATCACTACAACACAATTTGTATAACAATCAGAAAAATACCTCATTGGAGCCAAAATAATTTTATTTAGTAAAGCAGAGTGTAGCTTTTTGGTGACTTTCAAACCAGTCCACTCCACTGCTATTGATGTGACAAGACATAATACGATGCCAAGGCAGCAGAGAATGCTGAAAACTTTAGAATATGGAGAATGGTCGAAATCCTAAGAAGCAAAGAGAAACATAATTATTCACTTTAAATTATGTTTAAAATTTATTGTAAACACACAAGCACAAGACAAAAAAACATAAGGAGTAAATTCTTTTTTCCTCCCTAAATTAAACTGTCCATGATTTTTACTCATCTTAACTCACAATTTTTTATACTTTGGAGAGTGAAGTGTTTGCATGAAAATAAGAGATTAATCAGAAAATTAAAATCACAGAATACTACAAAAAGCCCTGCTTGCAGTGAGAATGCAACACGACAGGAAAAATAAAAAAGACCTATGATATCAAAATTACTTTAGAGACCAGGGTTTAGGTGTATCAGCTACGTGATAAAAATACAACAAATCTAGCAGAATGAGAACAACACACCAAACTTAACTGTTAGTTTGACTGCACTGTGTACCCAAAAATGTATTGAGCTTCAAAATACTCTGGAGCGGCTCTTTTACTAGAAATATAGTGCACCACACACAACTCCTGGAGAGGAGGTTGACCGTGGGAGAACTCCAACAGTTAGATCAAAAGAGAAAGGTGAACAAGGCATTGCATACCGTGCAGACAGAGCAGTTTTTCATCTCTGGTTCCAGCTTGTTAGTGATGACAGCCTCGGTCCAGAGTGCCAGGCAGTAGTCGATGGCCACCATCACCGTGTGCTTCAGCAGCTGGGACAGGACCAGCAGCGGCAGGAGGAGGATTCCTGCTGCACTGAGGTACTTGCCACAGGCTCTCCAGGGCATCTTTGCTCTCTGGTGCAGCACAGAAGACAAGTTGTCTTCATCATCACTTTCTGTTACTTCTTCTGCAACGTGCAAGAAAAAAGCACAGCCACACTTTTCATCAGAAGTGGCAAGTGGCAAGTGGCAGCTACAAACCAGGTCTTACAATACAGGATAAAGAGTGGCTTTAAGGTGAAAGTACCTGCTCAGGCATGCATGTTTTAACCTGCTAAAGTTTGTAGTAATGCATGCTAAGAAGCTACAAAAAAACCTCAGTACTTGGTGATCAATTTCTTGAATTATATTTTTGCAATTTGAAAGTAGTGACTTTAATATTATTCTTTGTCCATTATTAAATCACATTCACATATAAGAAAAAACCTTAGAAGTTTGGAGGAAGCTATGACTTGTGAATGCCTGCAATCACTGTAGTCCAGAGGTAAAAGCAATGGAAACATCACTCTTACAAATCATGACCCACATGGAAAATGATTTGTTCTCCTGCCAGTTTGAATGATGTTAATTCATTCTAATATAATTTAACTGTGAAACAGTAATGTACTATCCATGGGTTCAAAGGGTGCCCTTTACCTTCATCCTCTTCATCATCTTTCAGCAGTGCTTCACGGGAATACATAGTCCTCCGGAGATTTGTTCTTTCCAAAACAGGGTTTTCCTCAACAGTGGTTTCCTAAAAAAGAGACAGTTCATGTATTTTCAACTAGAGAAAAAAAAAAATTACTAGCTGTGATAAAATTGTTTCCATTCAGTAAAAAAATACAAGTGAAAATCTCACAGCAGGCAACCATATGTGAAGGATTTGCTACATCTGTGTAAAACCGAAGGACATAAATTAAATAGCTAACATTAATTTCAGGTTGTCAGTCCCAACTCCTTTGGAATCTTAACTTTGACAATTATTCCTGACTTAATAAGAACCAAGATTAATATCTCATTCTTCCTGTGTTATAGGATGAAAGGCAAAACATCATGATATAGGCACATCTGAAAAGCTTCTACCCAGTGCAATGAGTAAATTCAGGCATATAAAAACAATTGCCAGTATTAGCAATGCTTTTCCTAAAATGGTCATATTTAATATTCCTTAAACAAGAATATTTTGATAGGGTTCCCTATCAAAAATGGATTAGAACAGAATCAAGGAAGTATGAGGTGTCCAGGTGAAGGAATTTATCTTAATAGATAAATAATAATGCTAATACTAATAGGACATTCATATTAAGTTAGATACCACACACAGCATGTCAACCTTGCTAAAGCTTTCAACTTAAGCAAAATAAAAAAAAAAAAAAGACACATTTTCTTGTATATATTGATTGCCCTTCCCATCAAAAACCTTTTCCAGCTCTTGGTCTTGTCGATTCATTAATGTCTTCCAGTGTTCAAAAAGCTCAGTCTCTGATTTCTGAATGTCCTTGAGTGTTCCTTCTCTCTGGATGTAACCATCTTTCATTGCAATTATCTAAAAAGTTAGAAACACAAGTGGTGAGATAAATGGCCGGTTATGCCTATTTATTTTAAAGTTATGTTGCTGTGCCTTGACAGGATTTTTTCTTTTCTTAAATAAATAATATTTTTGCAAACGAATCTGTCTTCTAAAAGGACAGTGACATTATCTCTTGACTCTACCCTTCGCTGAAGGTGCTGCAAAAAACCAGAACTCTCATTTTCAGAAAAGAAGGCTGCTTTTAAGAAAGAAGAATGGGATCTCTGTCAGCAGACAGGGGGGCATATTACTCTTCCTAAATACAAGTCATTAGCAAGATAAGATTTTAGAGTTCTCCTACCTCCTAAAAGGAAAAAAGCTTTTAGGAGCACACTGTGTGCAGTATGTTTTGACCTCATTCAGGCAATTAGACATGAGCATGCTGGCTCCCTCTGTTTGATACCAAGGACTGATAAGGAAGAGCTAGGGAATTTGAATCCGTAAAGCTTTAAAAGCATAAATAGTCAACACAGTTTGAAAGGAATTATATATGCAAGACAAAGTCTGAAGAGAATGGTTTCCGGGTTTGCATCAGTGTAATTACATTATATTCATAGTGTAACTACCTTCACTTTAGATCTGACAAGGAGAATTGGAAAATGAGGCGTGCAGATTGCAAACCCACATGACATCATTAAAAAAATAGTTAATGCAGTAGTTGTTTTTCTCTCTCCCTGGAAGCTCAGAAATTTCCATGGGTAGGGTGTGGGGAAATAATCTTTTCTGCTTATTGCTAAGAATTTACACCAGAGCAAAGGTAAAAATGGAGCAAACGAGGATTTTTTTTGTGGTAAGTGCATTCAGGAAACCTACAATTGGATTGGACCTTGAATTCTTCTGAGGGTTTTGCTACAAAGATTTAGGAGGCCATCACATATACTTCAAACAATACTTTTATTTAAAATTCCTTAATAGAACAAATATTCTCTCTTCAGTCCATTGGCTAAGGCTTAATGACACCTGTACTTAGGAATAAAACCTGAACTATCTGATAATATCTTTATCTTTAAATGATAAAGTTAATAAAAATCCTTTCTGTCTTACAGGCTGCTTGGAACAATATATATAATAAAATTACTGAAACACATGTAGAAGATAATAAAATGAAGTAAGCTTCATACACTTCCCAGAACACCAACACCTAGAAATGGGTCTGACATTTGCAAAGAAAATTGAAATGATTATACTGATACAAGGCCATAACTGAGTATATTTTTTAAAAATGCAAATATTTAACAATATAAAACAAGAAGTTAAAATTGACTTCAGAGGGAGGGGAAGAAGGCAGAAAATTACTGTATCCTGAGAGACACTAACCAGAAAACCAGACCTGTGTTGAGAACTCAAAGGTGTACAACTGAGGGACAAGGTCACAGCAGACATCATAAAGGACAAATGCTGCCCACCAAAAACATGGTCAGAACAAGATTAATGTCTCTCTGCAACTTTATACCAAGCCAATATGAAGCACAGGCAGCAGCTGAAATACGATTATTTCTTGAGACAAGTAAACTGCTGCTGTAGTCTGTGCAAGCTGCAGAACAGAGAGAAGTCCTGCTAGGAGGTATAACTGCAGTCATCAATCACCAGGGGCAAGGAGACCTGGGATGCTGTAGCTGGATAACCATAGGAGAACTAAGTGCAAGGCCAGTGCGTATCAATGAAATAAAAAAAAACAATCTGAAAAACCAAACTTCCTTCTTCATCTTTGACATTTCCAATTACAAACCTTCATTTTTTTTTCTGCAAACTACAGGATATAACGAAGAAACCTAACAAAACAATCAAACATTACATATTTCTTAAAATCTTACCAATATACAAGGGTAAAGATGTTCTTGATACATTATATATTAGTACTAACAACAAGGAAACACTGATATTTTCCTTATATTTCCATGTACCTCAATATCCATAAATGCACCTTCTTCTGTGACAGCACAAATTCCTAGTAACATCCCGGTAAAGTCAAATGTGTTACTCAAACATTTCATTGTTTTGAAATTAAAAAAAATGAGCAAAATTTTTCAATAGGGTGTTGGATATTCAATATTATTTTAAATGCAGCCTGCTTTCACAAGCGTTTTAAGTAGCAGCTCTTTGAAAATCCAACCTGTTTAGGTGTTCTAAGGTGGGAATCTCAAAATTATGGCACCCCCTAACTCATTGCCCAATTTGCAAAAGATCTTTATTGTATATCTTCTCATTAACTATTAAAGCATTATTCGTAGCAAGACATGTTTGTGCCATGTTCTTGCCTCCTCAGAAAAAATGGGAAGAGTTTTCTTACCCAGTCAGCATGGGGCAAGTACTGCAGCTTGTGAGTCACCAGCACAATGGTCCGCTTGTCTTCCCGCAGCATTTTCAGGATCCCTTCTTGCATGAGATGATCACTCAGGTGGATATCCAGGGCAGAAAATGGATCATCCTGTCGTCAAGATAAGGGGTCAGCTTCTAGAGCCACAGCTTCAGGGATTTAAGGAAACTCACAGATTTCAATACCAGTAAAACTAATTAGATCAATACAGACATATAAAAGAAGCCTCAGAAGATCTAAATTCTGCCGAGGAATGGTTTTTTTAAATTACATAACAGCAAACCTTGAACTGTCTTTTTGCAGTGAGCACTCAGACACATGATAATGCCATGACTTTGTAAAGGCTTTCTGGGGCCTGGTCCTGCCCCCAGATGTGTTCATGGCCCACATTACAGCAGCACACAGCATCTGTCAGGCTCGAGACAATGCCCCAGTGTGGGTCTGTGGCAGGTATTGCATAACTGCTCCAGGGTCAGGGCCAACTAACACATTTTCATTTCCTTTGTACATAATTGCCTCCAGATTTTTTTTTTTAAATTCATAAATCAATAATTTATTGACATTATTTATTAACAATGAATCACAAAAAAAAAAAAATCACAAAAAGGAGCAATATTGATCATTTTGATGCCTCACTTCAGATGTTTGATTTATGACCCAGATTACCTTATTGAATCAATGAATTATAGGCAATTCATTTAGTCATAAACTAATCTGTACCATCTTTTGAGGAACTTGTTTACCTAATCCTATTTATATGGAATTACAAACTTTGTGATTTGATTTGATATTTCTGCTTCCAATAGTGATACTGGCCATAGGATTTACTTACTATTATTATTTCATGATAATATATTACACTAAACCCAGGTTTTCTTGAAAATCAAATTTTGGGTTTTTTTCTCCAAGGGTTTGTTGATAAAGTAGGGTTGAATTTTAATTAATTCTGCTTTCTGGGTGACATCACTGCCACCAGTTAGTTAGGGAGAGGTATAAGGAAAGAGGTGAGTGCTTTAGAAAATCCCCTTAAATTTTTATTCCCTTAAATTTAGCAACAATTTCCATCGTGACTGTATTAGACACTTTAGTATTGTTGCTTTCATGCATCTACAAACTCAAATATACCCGAAATCGAGCGTAAGATAAATATGACCGCTGAAATCTTAATAAATCAGAGCATCATAACATAAAGCACCTAAATAGTGCTTTTGAAACACAGTAACTTCTAACTGTGATGCTCGATTTACTCTCAAAAATGCATGTGCAACTGTGTGTCCACTGAGCTCACTGCACAAGGACGTGTGTTGTCAGCTCTGCTGCTGCACTCTTCCGATCTAGCAGAGCCCTAAACACCATTCTGAGCCCCGGGTCTGTGCACAGCCACCTCCAATGTGATGCTGCACCTCTGGAGACTGGCAGTGCCAGCTCACAGAACACAAGACTGCACCGTGAAGTCAGGTGAGGCTGCTCATTAAGGCAGCACTCACTACATATATGCTTATAATGATACACTGATAACAAGAGACCTGAAAAGATTCAGTTCATGCTACAGGACTAGTCTGATACAGACTAACAAATAAATGTAACAGTGAATGAAGGTAATTAAGAAAAAAATATGCAATGAATCATCACACGACCTTTTCTCACATCTGCAATTATCACAAGAAGTTTAACAAATATTACATTCATGCTTGTGAGAGAGAAGTTTCATGTGCATTGGTTCACAAAATCAGCCTTAAAAGAACTGACAATTTGCAAATAACATAAAGGATTCCTGATTATTTTCTTTAAATATTAGGAACTGGAAAAAAGTTTATTCGTAGGTGGTTTTAAATTATCAAACCATATGAGAACCTGCTACTATTAGGAGGTTATTGAGTGTCCTTCACAAAAGGACAAAAGGGGCAAAACGGAGTTACAACCTCACTGGATCTGCTGATTTGCAGCACCTGCCTAACATAGGCTCTCTACTCTCCTACACTCTGATCATTGCCTGGAAATACCCTACACATGAAGCAAGCACATCGTGGTCAGCCTAATTACAGGGAAAGGTCTAAGTAACCTCCCAGACTTTTAGGGATGACCTCTAATGTGCACAGCTTTTCTAATCCCACGTGACTCACGTCTCACTGTCTTAACAGCTGGATTGAAACCTCCTTAGAAAACTGAGCTAGAGAAGGAAGTCCTAAATTGGAAAGCCATCAAGCTCACTACTTGTGAGTACGTAGGATGCATCTGTTTTCCCACCTATGAAGCTGTTAGAGCCTGCTCTCACTCCTTTTTCCATAGCATGGCTGTTGAAGCTGGGACAGGATATACAACGTGCAGTTCAGGGAAGAAAACCAGCTTAGTTTGTTGCAGAAAGGAAACACCCCAGACACAAGACAACATCAATTTTAGACCTGAGACAGCTTGGGGAATTTTATGAATGCAGTTAAAATTATTAAATTTCCAAAGATAAAAACAAGGGTCAAAAAGAATTTTCAATATACTGAGAGGGGAAGCATCAGCATTTCAATTTGTAATACCTATCTGTCTGTCTGCAGCGTTTACAAAATGCTTCTTACCTGCAGGCTAGCTAACAACAGATATAAAATAAACAGTGCACATTTGGCTTGGCTCAGTGAAACACAGCGTTCAGTGTGTGACCCCTGAAGTACTCTAAATGCTTGCATCTCGTGCCTCTGCATGGAGCATAAACAAAAGGGCACCTACTCACCAGGAACACAACATTTGTCTGCTGGTAAAGTGCTCTTGCCACGCTGATACGTTGGCGCTGCCCTCCAGACAGATTAATACCCTGGAGATAAGCAGGAGAAAAACAATCAGACAGTTAAAAAAGCATCAACTGAATATTCATATTCTGATTGGAGTACCCATAGCAGACTCTCTGGGTAAAGAAACCCAGAGAAATTTTTCAGAAGCGTGGGGCTGCAATCCAGCTGGGAATACAGGACACAAACTGTTAGAGAAGCCAGAGCATTCCGTAAGGGGCTGTACTCCATACAGAGGGACACGAAATGTTTAATGGCTGTGGTGACACAATGCTGTAGGTGACACAGATATTCTGCAGGCAGCCTGAACTACATTTCTGCTGAAAAGTTAGCCTTGTGAGTCTGGCTGTGTCCTGGGCTTATTTTTTCCAGTTTACTATATGCTGTAATGCTAAATCAGCTTCATTATATACTATAATCAGTAACTGCTAGGTGGGAGGTCAGACGATGCTGACATGGACATTACGGACATTTCCTGGTTGCTATTGTACTTCTTTTGGCCTTCAGTCCCCTGCTACCACCTTGCTTTAAGTTATTTATATTTCCTGTGACCCACCTGTAGTTTCACAGCCACCTTAAACTCTCATAAGCCAGCACTGCTGCCAAAAGATGCTATCCCACCTTCTCCTTCCCCTCTCGAAAACATTTGTTTGGCTACACAATGAGCTTGGTTTGGAACTATTCCATTTAAAATTAACATGGTAGCCAGTGCAGAGATTAAGCATGGAAATGTGTCCTTAATTTATCTGTGTGGGGGTGGTTTCTGTGTTGGGGCGGAGTGGTAGTTGGGTTCTTTTATTTGTTTGTGCCAGTGCCAGTACATGCTAGAGTAAATTATTTACAAATTTGTTACTTCTGTTTCCTTTCCTGTCACTCCTTAGTCTTCCCTGATGTGATAAAGCTTAATTTGCTGCTGATTAAACACCTGCCCTTTGGTAAATGAAGGGGCTCTAAAAAATCTACGTACTACTTATTTTTATGTTACTCCTAAAGAAACCAAAAAATGCCCTGTAAAGTCAGGATATCTGCAATAGCAGCTGCAGAATAGTCAAACGTTCTGATAGCACCACATTTAAATCATTGCACCTCACATAAATGACAGTGTTTCCATGTTTACTGAGCAATGAGCTTTCAGACTAATGACCCAAACATACACTTAACTAAAAGATTATCTTTGTTGCCAAATAACCCATAAGGTTTTAAGAACACCACAAAATAATAAAACCCCCTCTATATATTTAAAACAAAAATAGAAGCCTGTAGCTGTTTACTGACCCTCTCTCCAATCTGGGTTTGGTCTCCATGAGGGAGAATGTCAATATCAGGCTGGAGGGAACAAGCATCAATTACTGCTTTGTACCTGCGGAAACAAAAAAAGGCAATGCAAAATCCACACAGATACTGCTAAAGAAGCACATTTCCTACCTGCAGAGGAACAAAAATTAACCAGCTGGAAAAATCACACGGTGGAAAACATATTTGTTACCCACTAATTGTTCTAATGGGATCTCTTTCAATCACAGGTAAGTAAATAATATCTCAGCTAAGAAAAAGGATCTTAGGTCAGCTTCCCAATTAAAAATGTTAAATAGTTAAACCCTGGAAACACAAACACAACTTCTTCCAAGGCATATTGCTATTCTTTACCGTTTAATTTTTTTCATGCTCAGGGCCTTTGTTTCTTGTTTCAATATCCAAGGATGACAAAAAAAAATGTGTGTAGGATGTGAATACATAGTCAACCACTTCTTTTAAGGATGGGGGGGATGGAATATCAGCAACTGACTCCTAAATAATTTAGCATGTTTGGTGGGCATTTATACTGAGTAAAAAGGCAGCCCATTAATCCTTTACAAACAACATTCCCACTCCCAAACACCTAATGTCCTCCTAGGTGAGTTAAACTAGCCAATTAGGTGTGGGAATACTGCATGCTAGACAAACATGGTTCTTGGAAATAAAAACATTTGTACACTTAAGTTCAAGTGAGACATTCAGGAAAAACATGGTCAAAGGGGGATTGTCATACTCAGGCAGGTGCAGTATGTTTGTTACTAGAGGGAGATGGGGACCATGCTTGACCCACACAACCTCTATATTTAAGGAAAAGAGGAGTAAAACACATAACAAGGCTGGAACCTGTTACCTCTGTTTGTTAAAAGAGCTTTCAAACGTGATATTCTCTTCCACTGTGGCATTGAGCAACCAAGGCTTCTGGGATGCATAAGCTACTGAGCCTCTTTTCCTGGACAAAAACAACCAAACAAAAAGTTGTTCCCAGCTTACCAGTGCAGTAGGTGTTTTTGGAAACCATTTTCTTGTAAAGGAAGAAACTGGTAATTACTCTTCAAAAATGCTGGCTTTCATTTCTTTTCTTTTAGTCAATCAATAGCTTTCCCATTACAGAAATATATAAGATGTTAACTTTCCAACAGAATACTGAAATTGTTCACCCAACTGAATTTCACTTTGTTCCCTCTTTCTCTGCTGTGAAGTGGGTTTTGGAGAGGCTAGCTCAGTAAAGCTGCCTCTTGAACAGTGTGGATGGCAGGAGGGAAATTACAAAAGACTGAATCCCAGCTGTTAGGATAAATTAATTAAAAAAAATATGGACAGCAGATCACTAGTTAAGCAATACTTTTCAGGGGGGACATTCTAAAAAGATATTTTTAAAGTGTTTGAAAATGACCCAAACTTGACACGTGCACAAATACAGTTCCCTCCACCCTAAACACATATATTTTCCCCCTTCTAATCAGAGACCTAGAGTAACAAAGTAAATGGGTGAAATATTTCTATGCCTATAAAGGAAAGAAAACAGAACACAGATAAAAAATATTTCCTAAATTTCCCTGCATGGAATTGCCCTAAATATATATATCATCAGAAAGGGACAGCTTACCAGATATAGTCAACAGGGTCTCACCATGCACATATTATTTCACAGGAGTTATTATTATTGCTATTTAAACATAAAAGTGTCTGCCTGCTAGTGAAGCAGCAGTGCTTTTGTTGGCCGTGGTGCACTAAGCACCTCAGTAAGACAGAGCTGGGAGAAAGGTAACATCTTTTGTTAGAGCAACTGATACTGTTGGAAAAATCATTGGCATATCACCATTTTTCCAGAAAAAGGCCAAAAGGGGGGATCATACGCCTAAAAGCATATCTGTTTCCTTTCTAGCTATATCAGCTAATCCAATAAGGAGATAGGATCTCTCACTCAAACGTGGCCTTTGTCTGCTAGACAGCCATTACAGCAGCCTCCTTCTAGTCAGACCTGAAAGCAGTTGAAACCATGAGCTGCCAAAATACTCTTTATTTTTCTTTATCAGTTAAGGTCACTTGCCCTGCTCGTTTTTTCAGGCTTTTACCAAGCTTGTTTTGAAAGTCATGATAGCATCCAATGATCCAATTTTCGTTGACGACCTGGAAGGACACACAATTCCACTACTCTGCTAACATGCTTCCAAGTCCAAATTTCTGATGGTTCATTAGAATTTAATGGTGTTTTACGAATTTTCTTTACTGGAAAATGAAACAGATATAACAAAACACAAGAAAAAAAGGACAGAAAAAATTCCCTAGGCAGTACAGCCTGCAGTGGCAAAATCTAATGCAAAGAGCATTCAGTTCTGCCTCAAGAGGGAAGCATTTTTTCAATTACTGTGAAATTTTCATACCGATAATTGAGAAAAAATTGCTCTGAGCATTCCAAGATGAAGATTTATTCCCCTCCTCTCCTTTTCATTGCTTGAAACTGTGCCTTTGCAGCTCTTAATTCTCAATGCCATCAAAAAGTTACTTCTAATTTAGTTTTTGAAAAATAGTAGCCAAGTTTTGAGAAAAAGTCTTTTACAACTTGTTTGAGTGAACATACAGGCATTGCCCAGTATGATGTACTCCATGCTGAGAACCAGCACAATGCCTGGGAATACCACTCATAATTGGAATATATTCTGCTTGCTGGACATCAGAGAGAATTGATTATTGCAAGGAACTTGGGAACAAGCAATGAGTTTGGCAAAATTGATTATGGACTTAGAATTTAGTGAGTTCCTCCAAATTAATCCTAACTGCAAACTGACACTACGAGGACATATCAGAGCAGATCATATTTTGACATAAGCAAAAAGTTTGCAAGTGCTTGACCACATGTGAAATCTATAGCATGTCTACAGTGCTGCTTACAGGCAAGAGGCAATCAAAAACAACTGTTGCTGCAACTGTGAGAGACATGTGGCAAAAAATCCAGAGAATAAAATATTCTGAAATGAAGTGTGCAAGACTTGGTCTGAAAGTCTGCCTGGAACCTACCTAAGGTTTCCCACTTAAAGGACCAAATGCAAATAAATGGCTTAGCAGGTAAAGACTTACGAGGGATTTATTCTGCAAGTGGAAGCAACCGCTTCCTACCCCCAGAGCGCATAAACAACTACGTGTTTTCATCAATGCAGTATATTTTTTCCCCTCTGGCAACACAACAGACTAGCCACGGCCTCTTAATTATCACAGAGAGGCAGACAGAAAAATTCAGCCTTACAATAAATAGAGAAAGCCTTCCCTAAGGTCCCTGGAGATTATGAGCTTTGGCCAATATAGAATTAAGCCTGTTCATTAATCATGAATCATATTAATTCATCAATCAGAAACAACATTGTCAAAAGAAACAACATCCACTTCTTTACTGTGCAGGTGACCAAGCACTGGAACAGGCTGCCCAGAGAGGTTGTGGAATCTCCCTCATTGGAGATATTCAAGAACCATTTGGATGCAGTCCAGTGCCACGTGCTCTGGGATGACCATGCTTGAGCAGGGAGGTGGGACCAGATGATTGTGGTCCCTTCCAATCTTACCCATTCCGGGATTCTGTGGTTCTGTGAAGACTGTTTGCTTAAAGTTCTTAATCTATCTCCACATTTTATTTTATTAAGTCCAGTAGGGTCAGTACACCTTCAAGATCACTGAAAATTCAACTAGTTAAGGGACATTCATACACGAATCTCAGTACCTTAATAAATATACCAAGTCTGAAATGGTGGTGATTTTAAAAAGGAAACAGATGCACTTAAAATGCAATGGAGTTATGATTATACTGGTAGAGGAAATAATACATTGCAAAGCCTTTCCTGTGTGTTTTGGGATTGCTGACTATAGTTTTGTTTTGCTTATTTTGCACAATTCATTAATTTCTAATATAAGTCAACAACAAAAATTCATGTGTTCTCCAGGTATGAGAGAAATGTGTACTGTTCTGTCCTGTATTATCACTGCATGCACAAAAAATATGCTTCTCTTATTTTCAGCCTGATGGTATTGGAGCATTCTGGTATTGCCAGTCCTGAGCATTCAGGAGTATATTTTTTTTTTACCATTATTAAATTGCAAGGGTCACTTCCTTGTTTTTATTTTAAATCTTGCAGTAGCTGCATACAGAGACATCCTGCTTGTCTTCTAAGGAGGAATAACTCATAAAGTGCAGAGGCTTCTGAACAATGTTCACACAGAGTCGCAGAATGGCTGAAGTTGGAAAGGCCCTCTGAAGGTTCCCATTAGTTTTTAAAATGTTGTACCTGAATTCCGTGTCAACAGGAGATTCTTTCTCTGGGCTGCAGAAAACAAATACAAGATGGTTTTTTTTTAAAAAAAGAAATTTTTTTAGACAGTGCAAATAACATCACAAAGTACTATCACTATGCTATAATTAAAAATCCAGCAAAATGACTGCATAACAGAAATAAAAGTCTCTTTACACTAAAATTCTGTGCTGCGTGATATTGACCTAAAATGGTATGGTTAAAGCTTCTGTTTTGAGAAGTGCTAAACAACCTTGTAGAATGCCTTCAAAATCTATGAGCAAATCCTCAAGACCTCACAAGAGTGGCTCAAAATGCTCCCTCTTTTGAGAACACCAGAGGTGTTCTACAGGATGTCAGAGCAACAAAACCACCTGAGATAGTCTTATGGCACTTAACCAACTAGGATTAGCAGAACATAGGATAATGTAGGTAATTGCTTCATACAGTCTAACATTCTTTCCTACTTATTTTAATAAGTCATACTGTGGTGCATGTTATCTCATCCTTTGCTGTCCATTCTCACAACAGTTTCAAACGTGAATGTCTAATTCTGATCGTATTTCTCTTGTATCTTAATGTATCTTTAACTTGGCCCAGAAATTTCAGTCTCTCTTATACAGACAGAACTGTGAGATTTCCAAGTATCCTTTACCACAAGGGCTTAGTCATTAGGTACATAAAACTCTCTCTTATACTACACATAGATGGCAGCAGAAGTTTTGCAGGACTCAGTCTGACAACCAGGTAACAAGTCTGTGAAATAAGGTAAATGGGAGAGAAGACGCTGATAAATTTAAAGAAAAGGCAAGGGAACAGCTGGTGAATCACAGAACTGAGAAAATACTCTGGTCAGTAGAAGTCACACAGTTTAGCCTAAGTCAAGAAAAAAATCACATTTTTCCTCTGCTGCTTTCAGTAACAAAGTTCTCACTGACCCCAGCAGGGACAGGATTGTCACTTGTACAAGGTTTACCATTCTGGAGATGCCACACTAGAATGACAACTCAGTGAGAAAGCTTTGTTCTTAGTTGATTTGATAGATATTCCCACAATCCAAGCTGAGCTATGTTAATCAGATACAAATAATTTCCATGCAAGGATCCCATGCCAACAGATGGACTAATCTGCTACTCTCCAGACTTCTCAGTCTGTGTGTGCCTGAAGAATGCTAGGTGAGAAAATAAACTTATGACAGGATATTAAAACTGTAGGGTAATGGGGAGAATTTGCTTTAGTAAATGAAAATACTATTTTTTAAAGTGTAGCATTAGGGAATAGTCCGATTCAGGCTTCAAGAGAAGGATTTTCAAAGACATACAGGAAAGTTACGACATGATTTTCAAACTCTCCAAACGGCAATGGAGATAATGTTTTCATAATGGAAATCTAGCTCTTATTTTCATAACTTGCATAGGTGGTTTCAAAAATTGTATCCTAAGACAATCAATGCCGTTGAAGTTTCATTGATTTTCAGAATTCTGACTCTGAAAATCTTAACCATAGATTTTTGAAGCCTCTGGTTCCTTCTATTGCAACCGATTTAGTAGGAAGACCGATAATCGCGCCCGATACCGTACCTGAAATCTTCCCCCGTCTCACTGTCAGAAGTGCAGCTGCATCACAAATAGAAAGCAAAGACTGTTTACTTAAGTGAGCACAGGCAATCTGCCCCAGAAAGAAAAACTATTAAATTCCACTTAGTGCACAGGCTGCAAACATTACTTATCACAGAGCTGCAGTGCAGCATCTGTTCCTTCTACACAAACTGACTTAATTTTAGCAGGTAAAAAAAATTTGGTGACTTTTTTTTCCTTATAAGCATTAATTTGACTCCACAAATAAAATCACTTCTACCCTGTCCTGAAGGTGCTAGTAGATCTGAGAAGTCCTGCTGTGACAAGAATGAAGTTCCATTTAAAAAACTAATTTTCTAGGAAAACACAATGATAATTCATGATACTGGGTTTTTTTCCATGACAGTAACTGCATCTTTGCAGCCTATAATGGGTTAGTGCAAACCTCAAATCCCACCTTCAGTTGACTTGCAACATACTGCTTTCTGTGTCAGCCCTATCCTTGGGGGGATGTGCCAGTGTAAGTGTGGGCAAGTCTGAGGGACAGACAGGCTTTGTTTTTGCTATTTTTGAACGTGTACAAAGATGTTCACAGAGCTGTTTTGACAGGATGACTGGCCATACGTATTAATGATGCTAAATTCAGTTCCAATGAACAGAGTGAAAAATCTGTGTCAAATGGTATAAACAAAATCAAGGAGGAACAAAGTCTTTCATGCTTTAAAGAGGACAGTCTCATTAACTTTATGCCAACACAATTTGCTTATAAATATCCAGGAGAGAAAACTATACCTGCAGTTTTAAAGGCTGGTTTGAGACACTTCCATAAAGTTTTGCATAATAAGCAATGACCATTATATAAATTGAATTTACTGTATAATTTGAGAGCACCAGCCAGCCACTAGTACTTTTATTCCAAAGGTCAGAGTACCAAAAAAAGCTTTTCCACAGTTGCCTTGCAGTTCACTCATCTTTAGTGACTGTGTGAACTCAGTGGCACCTTCTCCAAAAACCCTGTTGCATATCTATCTGTCTATCTGTCTATATCAACACATTCTTTACAGAAACTATCGATAGGCTGAAATACCAAATATCTTTTCCAGCCCATTTCATGCACAACACAAGGACCTTGAACCACAAACATCAGTTCCTGCTTCACCTTGAAGAGGGCCATTCTGAATTATGCTGGGGAATACGTTGGTAACTTACAACATGTACTATTTGTGCATGACAGCAACTCCCTCTCCACTGTGCCTTCTTTTGTATCCAAGCATTGGTATATGAATTCCCTCATCTGTGTTTCAGTTTGGTAGCTGGAAAAAAAATTATTCTCCATTTGGAGTTTTAACTCAACCTTTTCAAACCTCTTCTCCCCACTTTGTTTTATCTGCCCTTTACCCCTTTTCCTGCAAACTCCTACCAATTAAGGATGCCTTGATCTGCAGTGTTGAAATACCAAAGTAACATATGTTTGATAATGAGGTCTAGATCTAATTTTTCAAGGCATATAGATGTCTAACGATGCAAAGATGAGCCTATTGAGATTTTCAAGCCTCCCAATTTAAATTAAGTACCTTGATGTTTCTGAAAACTCCAGTAAACATTTTTTAAAAATCAATGTATTTTTTAGGCATCAAAATAACTTTAAAAACTTTATGATTTGATAAAAACAGTCAACTCCACATTGAGAAGAAAACCTACTATTAACAACCTTAAAATTATCACTTCCTTCACATTATAAGGACTAGAGATTCAAATGCGAGTATATATACGTCCTGTTTAAAAACAAATGACGTAATTTTGATTGAGCAAACAATTTCTCTTTTAGGTCAATTTTTTGGTATTATTTACTCCAACAGGACTTGAAATGGGACTATTCAAAGTGTGATACTGCCCAGAAAAAATTAGCATGGCATATACTATAATTATTTACTCAATAACCAGCCAAATCAATACCATTTACTACCTGTTCAGAATATAAAATAATGATTTCTCTATTTTTGATAATCTCTAACCATTTTATACAATATTTATATTGAGGTGCTCTAAGCCTGCTTTGGATAAGAGGCATCAATCTGAGCTGGATCTTCTGAAGACATGCCTTAATACAAACAACAAAAAAATCACAAATGAGCCATTGCTTACTTCTGATTATCCCATTCCTAGCCCAGAAATAAATCATATTACTTTTTAAGGTTTTGAAACAAATAATTTTTATAAGAAGCAAGCAAAGATGATTTGCAGTTAATCGTGTTTTATTCATAGAGCACGGAGGCACAGAGGGTGGAAATTACTTGTGCAAGGTTATCCATTAGACCAAGGGAAAGGACAGGAATAGAATCCAGATTTCCTGAGCAGTGAGAGACATGCCAGCAGGATATGCCCTTCGTCTTCATAGCTTTGACCTTGGAGGAGGGGAAGGGGAAGGAAATTTGGAGGAGCTAATTCAGGTCTATTCTGTAACATGAATGAAGCATTCCCCATGAAAGAGCTGTGACAAGGAACTTACTGATTTCAGTGACACATTTCATTGCCTGAGCTAAGGCTATGAGTCTGGTGATTACTTGATAAGACTACTCTCCTTGAACCTGTGATAATGTTGCATGTTCCTGGTCAGGCATTAGTATTTTCTTATCAAATTAAGGGAGCTTTCATCTGATAGCTTTACAACACAGGTGTGCAGCCCACAATGACTGCATCTATCACTCTGAATAGACCAGGGCACATGGCAGCAGCTCTGAAAGATGAGACAAAACATAATCTGTCCCAGTGCAGCCAGCACTTACAGTGCTCAGATTGTTTTAGCCACAAGTCCCTTTACACATATCTGACAGATAGCAAAGCAAATGTGATAACAACTGAATTTCACCTTGTGATACTTTGGCACATATAGAAGACATGAAAACCAGTTCTGACCTTTGCATTGTTGTGAAGCACATATTTCTAAACAAGTGCTATTTAAAAACACAGTCTGATCAGAGCCATCATGTCATCTGTTTTAGTTTAGCATCAGACATTCAAATTACACTTCTTAATCATGTTATGTCATCTGTAAAAAATTACAGGCTTGCTGAAATGAAATTAGTTCACCTAATAAGGCTGCAGGGATTCTGTGTGGTTGCCCACCATACTCTGATTTTCTCTTGGGGAAGTTACGTTCTAACAGATAGATCATGACCTTCTGGAACTTTGGCTTTTGTTCTTTTCTCCCTCACCAGCTGAAAGGGTCACTTTCCTATGTTATATTTTCCACACCTGCAAAATAGAGAACCTTCTTTCCTTGTTACTATTAAAGCATATGCAAGTCTGAGTAGTATGACTGGCTTGAAGGCTGGATATAAATAGTATCTCTCTACAAATGCTCAAGGAATTTGAGAGAACTATTTCACAAAATCAGTGCAGAACCCACTGGGTAACAGTGACCCTCTATCCATCAGAGTGCGTGGATTTGACTTACAGTTGCACTGTTGTTCCTTCATTCCCAATCAGCTGGAAACAAAAGTAATTGTTTCTCTAAGTTCTTCAGCAATTTTCTTGAGCCTTGCCTACAAATAATCCTATCCCAAAGGGCAAAGTGCAGTCTGTATGGCTAGGAAGTCTAGTACTGTAAAACAAACAGGCCAAAAATGTTCACACACATTGATCAAACTGTGTACTACAGATGGCAGCAGTTTACCGGAAACCGTGTACAGGAGTTGCAATACATTACACCATCTGTCACGTAGCTTGAGGGTCAAGAGAACAAGTCCCAACAGAAAAGCTGCTGGAGTTCAGTACCATTTTTCTCCTTCCCTTCACGGCTAGTACAAAAGTCAGACACAAAGCAGAATTTATGATTGGCTATCAGAATACAGGTGCTGTGTCCTCTTGGGAAAGGAGGGAAGGACATGACTGACTCCCTCTTGTCAGATCAGGCAGGATGCTGGGGGAGGACTCTGAGGTCACTGCCACTTAAAAGAGACTCACATGGAGCACACATCTAAGCCAGGGACTATTCCTAGTGAGCCAGTACCTCTTTATAGCTCCATGCAAAGACACAAGCTCAGGCCTGAAAGTACAAATGCCATTCTGTAGCAGTACAACTCTTCAAGCTAAATAATCCTGATTCCAAATTAGTTTCAATTTCACTCAAGTTATGCTGCTGCAGTGCAGAATGCCCAAGTATTGTTATCCCTTCTTATTAATGGAATAGACAGTTTGTTTTACCTTGGCTGAGGATTCTTTCTGATGTGTCCCCCTACCACTTAGAGCAAGGTTTTTATCTTGACTGTGTATCTAGAAAATCTCTGACTCCACAGTTTCTCAGGATAGATTTCAGGTTTTTTCTGCATTACTACTCAACTCAAAATGAATTTTTAAATTAAATT
This sequence comes from Manacus vitellinus, assembly GCF_001715985.3. Classification (NCBI taxonomy): domain Eukaryota; kingdom Metazoa; phylum Chordata; class Aves; order Passeriformes; family Pipridae; genus Manacus; species Manacus vitellinus. The sequence continues at coordinate 3,371,623 of NW_021940291.1, read as the reverse complement.
AGAACTTTAAGTTAAATGGCACTACCTGCTCCAGGATATGTTGCCAGAGATCTTCTGCATCTCACCAAGTATGGCCAGCAAGAGCGATGACTTACCACAGCCCACCTGCCCTACAATCATTGTTAGCTGACCTGTGAGAGAGGAAAGTAGATATAAGATTCTGATTTAGCAAATGCCTATGGAAAACATCTTATTCTGTATATCTGATGTAATTTTGTACCTTGAGGGATTCGGATGTCAATGTTGGACAATGCTGGAGGACCTTCAGGTGTCCAAGTGAAAAATCCATTTGTGACCTATACCAAGACGGAGAGAAATAAGAAACAGAAATCCTGTTCACTTCTTTTTTCAGCATCAGAGACACTTCTGTATTCATTACACTGAGCCTAGGAACAGAGTGAGACTTTGCTCAATACAGGAAATGGATCTTCAAGTGACTGATTTTGTAAAGGCCTGTATTCTGCTGGGCAACAACCTCTGAAGTCAAACAAGCACAACTATTAGAAAATTACTGAGACTTCATAAAGGGAAAATGAAAGGTTGCTGTTTAGGGTTTCTCTTGTTTCGTTATTTGTAAGGTAGGTACATATAATAAGTGAAACGATTAAGACACAATTAAATTGCATACATGGTCACAGTCTGCTCTCTGCAGAGCCCTGAATGTCACTCTAGACACAGTGAAGCATATACAGCAATTACACAGTCCAAATTCCAAGCAGATTTGCAGAACTTTCCACCATCCATAGATGTTGCTGCCTACTACAGTATTTTCCTTTGAATTTCTGATATGATTCTCAGATAACCTACTCTTTGCTAGACACAGAAATCTTAATTTAAAAAACTAAAAACAGGAAACAAAGCCTGTTCAGACTTTAAATGGAGATTTCCATGGATACTGTGAAAAACAGGAAAGAGGAGAGAATTATAAAAGGTCTGGATTTATACAGGGCCCTCTCCTCTCACTTTTTCAGAGCCACTGAAGCTTCCAAAGCCTTTCAGCTCTACAAGGTACAATAAGTTTTGATCTAAGAAGAGTGGAAGGGGACAATTCTATCATACCCTTGAGAAAAACTGATATTCTTATCTTGGGAAACTACTTGAAAAATGAGCAAAGCAAATGTGGTGTTCCTCCCTCTAGATTCCCAAAGGCAGCCAGAGGATCCTCTCTCAAAAAATGCTCCTTCCTGGGCAACGAGCTGCAGACAGACAGTACCTGCACAAGTATCCTGACCCAGGGGCCACTGGTGACAATGATGTCAGCAGATGGAGCCAAAGATTATCGCTGGTCCTGGCTTTTGGTTCAAACCTTATAAATCCTGTCCTTACAGAGGTTACTGCACTGGCCTCTCCTTTGTGACAAACCCCTCTGTTGCCACTCCAGGCTGTCTTTTGATCCAACACCGCCCCCCAAAACCCTCTCTCTCAAATATTTCTCTTTTCTTCCTGGAAATCTATTCAAGATCAATCTGCCACCAAATCAGCATGTATAAAAAAACCCTAAAAGCACTACCAGTTGTCCTACTTAGTCCCATGAAACTGAATTATTCATTCTCTTTTGCTGGAAATGCAAATGTAACAGCAGACTACCACAATAAACAGCATCATCACCATAACAACCATCAGGATTTTTATTACTTCTGGTCATTTCCACAGCAAATCAAGAGCACCAGTCTTCAAAGTGGCACAAGTAATTTTAATTTTTTCGTCAGAGAAGTTAGGTCTTTGAGAGTTAGTTTTTAACTTCATCTGGAAAGGCTACTAGGAAATGCAAAAGAGGAAGGGCAGATCCATTACAAGATTATTTTAGGAAGGTCCAGAGTAAATTATTTTCTATTTTCTTCATACCATTATTGTGTACAGACACTGGAAATGAAAGAAGGAGTCTAGCATACTTAAAAGGTTGGGCCAAATGATCTTTTGAGGTTCCTTTTACTTGGCTGTTCTACATTCTAGTAGATTTTAGTTAATTTAGTTAATAGATTCTTGATAATTTTTGTCATGAGAACAGGACTAATGACTTAGACACTTCAAATAGAAAATTGCTGAGTGGATTCTAGAGGAATAATTGCAGCTAATCACAACATAGAGGTCAGTAGTTAATTCTTGAAAAGAAATACAGAGACAAGAAAGGTGGAGGTTAATCTCTGACAAGTGCACAAGTGTCTGACAGTTCACATCAAATGCTGGTTCTTGAATTGAAACTGCCATCAGAATACAAAAGTGACTATTAGTGAGCTAATATAAGTGTTATTAGAGTGACCTTCATATCACCTTTACACAAAAATCATCTGCTTCTGTGATATTAATGGGTCTTCTCATGTGAGAGCTGTAATTGTTCCAGTCCTCCCTGGCAGGCCTCTTGCGGTTAACAACTTTGAGTGGCTGTGCAAAATCAGAAAGACAGAAATCAGCAGTAATTGGTGGCAGTATCAGCAAAATGTTCTAAACACAAGCAATCACAGTGTGGATGATACAGTTCAGGTTATTAAAAGAGAGGTTTTGCAACCGCAAGAAAAAATTAGTAGGAAATGGAAAAGTAAAAAATTTATTCTGGGTACAAACTACTCCAGCCACTTCACGTGCAGTGGAACAGCTTTACTCACCACTGCCTGGTACTTGCTGTGATTGTCTGCACTTCTTAGCTCTGAAGATTTATCATGTTCTTCTCCAATTTCTTCACTGGACAGGAACTCACTCAGTTTCTGCACACTGGAAGGGGAAAAATCACATGTCAGTGTTGAAAGGAAAATTTCTGTTCACTGCAATGTTTATTATAGACCATCCCTTCTGGCACTTCAATTGCTGTCTGCTGCATAGTTTGTTTTTGTTTTGTTACAGGTGTATGAAAATGTGCAATGGGGAGTTGCCAAGGAAGTTTTCGAACCCTGCCCTGTTGTCTATTAACAAGGATGATATTTTAACAGTTTGTGTAGATGCTTCTCAAGTCTTGTCTCTTCTGACACCACCAGAGACACTACAAAAAAGTTCTTTTAGGCATCTGGTGGGACATGGACCAACACAACAGTGGCTTGTTTCAAAGCCACATGCTGAAGTGGAATCACTGTCATTTATGTTACTCAAGTGTGGCATCATCAGTTCTACTGAACAGCCTTATGAACACTAAGGCTGATGAAATTTGTACACTGTGAGCTAAATTCAACCAGCTATGATGAAATATGAAGTGCACAAGGTAATGTGATAAAGGAATATACCTTAATAGAACAGTGTTCAAGAGATGAGAAAAAGGAATCCTGACAACCAGCAACGAAGAAGAAGGCATAAAATCTTCACTAGCTGCTTAAGATTTAATTAGTTAAGAGATAATGTGCCTTTATTAAGACATTTAACAGATCAGGGCATCAATTTTATCTCTGTACCTGACTTTATAAAATGTACATCTAATCTATTCACAGGGACAGCAAATGAAATTTGTGAAAGAATTAGACTGAATCACAAACTCAACATCAAAGGAACTCAATTAGCTGGAAATAAGTTAAATATCAGTCTTGAAAAGCGTAAAGTGCCAGAAGGCCTTAGGTTCCTAAAAATAAATTTATGGGCAAGGACTGAAAAAATTGGTTTCAATATTAAGCCTTAGGCTAACTGGGGAGAAAGAGGTAAACAATTTCACTGCAGCATAGTGGTACGTGGCTATCTGCTAGGAAGCCAATCTTACAAAATAAAAATACACACCTCCCCCATTTATTTTGCATTCCACTGACAGGGTTTTCTTCTTCAGAAGGAGGATTAGTTTCTTCTAAGTAGCTCATGAAATCCCCCCTGGTGCCAAAATGGTGTCGGACAATGGTTTTACAACACTACCTAAGGCAGACTCACTGCACAGTTAGCACTCGTCCTGCAAGCAGAGATCAAAGTCACCTGGGGACTGCCTAGGAGAGAACTGGTTCTACAGTTTTTCTGTCAACCTGCCTAATTGCTAATGGCAGCTGAAGACTAAGAGCTTTACAGTGGAGTGAATTTAGCTAGAGGGGGTACTACAATCTTAGCAACAAAAAGGGGAAGAATAACTATTTGGGACAGGCTAAGAGGAGCAATAATTAATTCAGGCTCATTTTCGGATCAAAATTCCTTGATGGGAAAGTCTATTATCTCAAAGGAAGAGATTAGAAACTCCACCACTAGAGATATTTATAGCAATTTGCACAAAAGTCTGGAAAACAGGGCTAGGAATCTTACCTTTTTTGTCCAGCAAACCAGATGTTTAAAAGAACATTTTAAATGTCTGTAAATGGACTGACTGATGGTTTAGATGCTGCCTATATGGAATTGATATGCAGCTGCACCCATATGCTCTATACAAAAATTACACTGATATTTGAATAATTGCTCTGAAGGTAGAAAGAGCAGATAGAGAAGTCCTCTGTGTATCTGCTCCAGGGTCCAGAGGGGTAGGGAGAGAAGACAGCAAACATACTTGGACCATCCATAATCAAACAAGGATGTGTCTGTATTAAGCCATTCAACAATTTGATTTTGCTCTCTAGTTGTGTGTCAAGGTGGCTGTACCCTAAGTGCCAATCCCTCTGCTCAATGCATAATTCTGGAATCACTGTTCCCATGGCAAGTACTGAAGAAACATAGTATAGCTGTGAGAAAATCTTTCATTAGAGGCAGCAGCTCATATTTCGGGATGCCACACTGTTCTTCAAGGATAAAAAAAATCATGTTCTCTGCAGAGCTCCTGCTGACAGCGCAATTTCATTAGCACTCCAATATCTCCACGGGGAGATTATTTTTAAGCCATGGAACAGACGTATTGATTAAAACATGGTTATTTGCACAGCTGACTGAAAAGGTGGTTTGATATTAAATCCAGGCAAATACATAATGCCACTCTTGCTGCTTAACCTTTGCTGACAGAAAATTTACACTGTACGCTTTGCCCCTGAAGACCTCACATTTAGGAAATACATTAATTGGCTGCTCAGTTTTAATTTTCAGTGGCAGAAACGCTCTACATATTAAAAAACAAACAAACAAACTCCACACTTTTCAAAGATATACCAAAATTTCTCACCTTCCTAAAGACTGTCAACTGTTCCCCCTCTTAGAAGCAGGACACCCAAGCTCCATAACTTGGAAAGGTTTTGGGAGTCCTACATGGAACAGAAGCTTTAAGTCTGTGTTGCTATTGGAATCCATCACACAGAGGTTCTGATAATGTCAGTAACAATCCAGAAGGATGCTTTGCACTTGGGCAAATGTGTAATGATTAAAGATACTGACTGATGAGGTTATTGTGCGATATTATTGTCCCTGATAGCATCTGGCATCAGAGACTATAGTCAATATTAAAAGAGCAGGGTTTTTGAGGTGCCTGAGATATAAAGCCAGTAACACCCTCTTACTATACTTTATATGCTGGTTTCACTGCTGGATCATCTTCTGCATCTCTTGATCCCTTTCTGTCACTACAGGAGAAGCTGCTTTGCACACTTGCTATAACCACTTAGAATATCTTAGCCTAAAAAAAGCTGAAATACAACTTTGCCAAGTTAGGTCACCTTTTCCTGATCTTACTGACCAGTTATTTATTAGCATGAATTAGTAGGACACAGTTATGGCAAGCAAGTATTAGTTGTGCTCAATTGGTGCAAACTTGACTGTCTGCTTTTCCACATTTACCAAACAAGTAAAGCAAGCACGTCTTTGCATGGCTTGAAAATATCTGGCACATGCTTCCAAAGTATTGCTCTGAAGGATGAGGCACTCTATCCAGAGTAGCACCAGCAGCACTATGGAGAAATGCACTCTGGGACACCACCCAGGTGACTGTCACACAAACAGCCATGAAGACAAGGATCAAGGCAGCTTTGCTAGAGTATGATTCCTATCTGGATTACAAATGCAGGGCAGCAGCCTGCTAACAACAAGGTATCTACAGAATAACTCATAATGAACTCCCAGGGAGCAACAATTAATACTTAGTTAATACTAATTGCTTTAGAGTTGTTCCTGCAGCATTGACAGACACAATTAATTTACAAAGAAATCCTTGGACAAGCCAAAATAAACACCCATTACCAATGCGGGCCCCCAGATACTTTGCTGGATGTAATCTTTGCAGGACAGTTTGTCGTGACTCTACAGACTACCACAGTGGCTCAAAGCATTTTCTTCCAGCCACCGATGCTCTCAGATTTCACACTCCTTAGGAGAGAGGACACAGATGGGACTTTGCAGTGTCAGGGAATTTTGAAACAGCAAGGGCAATCTCAGCCTCTTGCTGAAGTCTCCTTTCCACCCTCAAAGCAACACAAAGGTAATTATGCAAGGGCTGGTGTCCAGCATCTGGCCCGTAGTTTAAATAAGCTCTTCCGACATCTATATTTAAACAAGCTCTTCAGACATAAGCAGGTCCTAATAAAGCAAGAAGCCCCAACTTGCCTCCCCTATGAGTCAGGTAGAGGTACAATGCACAGGAAAAAGCATTATGAGGTTTTTACAGTAATCTGTTGATACTTAAGTTAAAACTCCCAGTGAAACAGCAGTTCTATGGCTGTTCTGCTGGTTGTTGTTTCAGTTTTTAAATGCTCAAACTAACAATTTGTAAGAAAGTAAAAATTCATCAAGTCTGGAGTAGACGTTTAATCATTAACTTGGTCTCGCACTTAATAGTGACTTTTAGTTTTTTTTTTATTTGCTCATTTGTTTCATCTAACTCACCATCAATGGGCAGTCTCTCAGGCAGAGGGGTGGAGGCTTAGCACAACCCAAAAGACACACACTGAAACACGTGCTTCTGTGATTACCTTTTACCCTTCTATGTGCTTTATGAAGGGAAAATGTTTGGGTGATTTACAGAACTAAATATTCAGTAAATTTTCACTTCCTTTCTTGTTACCACACATCTGTTACATCCAGTATCAACACAGCTCAACCCATTCTATACAACGAAGTACCAGCTGTGCACCACAAAATATTGGTTGTGACAATTGTGTCAGCACAGAACTTGGCCCACATGCTACAACCAAGGAAATCAAGCAAGGTAAAAAGTTGGGAAGCAGTTTACAAGAGCAGATAAATAATCACCAGGCTATTTCTAAACTTGAAACCATAAAAGAGCAAGAGACACATTCTCAAAAATTAGAAACGTGGTAGCAAAGGTATTGATTTTACAGTTCTCACCTTACTAATGCTTTGACAGTGGATCTAACCACACTGGAGAGCAGGAACAATGGAGATATGAGAATATGAAACAGGGAGATGGAGGCAAATGCCACCGATGGGAAGAAGTCAGCCTTTCTTGTCAGATGAGCATGGACAACAAATGTCTACAAAGAGACAGACATCATCATCAGTGCTTTGCCATAAAGAAGGAAACAAACAAAGACTTCACACTGCATAAGCATTTCATTTACAGAATCTTAATTTATACTCTACTCTCTTAGCATTTTGTGGGAGTGCTGCATATTCCAGGTTGCTTCTGGTCCGAGATGACAAGTGGGCATTTTCCATTCTCTTCCAGAGGAACCACAAATGTGTAGCAGGTTTGCATCCAGTTTTCCTTCTTTCTCATTTCCACATCACTTATACTTGAAAATGCAGTTGTAATTAACATTACTTAGAAAAGTCCATACTTACTATAAGTACAGCTGCAATTGGTATTGCTGCATTCATAAAGACTGTGAAAGAAAACATGTAGGAACATTTAGAAACAATTTCCATTCAGACATGCTAAATGCTAAAATACTACTAGCACTGGTTTACAATGGCATTTTGTATGCTCAAGACAGGAAAAATGCACAAGTATCTACCACATGAGTGCACTGTTTTAAAATGCCTACAGTTTACTTTTCTTCATGTCACCAGAGTTGTGGCCCCCTCAGGTTTTGGAATGCAATTCAAAGGATAAGGAAAGACTGGCAACTCTGCACTGTGTTGTTGACTCAACTTGGAAGATTTACTCATAATTACTCCTGCTTTGTCAGGCTTGGATACTTGATAGTATCCTCAGGAGCTCTATACAGCTTCTAATGGTACCTAAATGTGGTAGAGCTTAGATTTCAGCTGGGCCTTGAGTTATTAAAATGTGAACAATGAACCAGTTTCCTCCCTGACCTTGAACAGCATCTGTTTTGGTGCTCTGGACTCCCTTCTATAGCAACCCATACATTATTCATGCATCATTCAGAGGTTATTAAACAGATGCATGGGGAGAAGTAAGCAAATACCATTTCTACATAGGGCCCTCTCTTAGATCAGGCAGGAATATGGGTTAAGAGTGCAGTAATAACCAGTCATCCTCTGGGAGCTCAAGTCAGAACTGGAGCTATGATCTTACCCTACACATCTGTCCTCTCTTTCACAACCTGAGGATATTATTTAGTCATCATCTTTTAAGTTTTGACCTTTGCTCAACTGTATTTCATGTAAGTAAACCATACAGAGAAAGAGTATAGAATTTATGGCTAAAATGGAATTCAAAGATCAGTACAGGTGTAACAGAAAAGAAAAAGGCTAGCCACTTGTTTTGTGTTTAAACTGTGCCTGTCTTTCTTTCCTACCAAGTATATCAATGTTTAAACAGTAAAAGCTCTTCCCAATTACTTCACCTGAAGTGAAGTGTCATCATTAGACCCACAAATACTGTTTGGCCACCCTTTGCTGGGCATAAGCCCCTGAAGGACTTTATATACCGTCAGATGTTTCTTTCACCTACATTTAGATTATATTTAATAAATCCTGTAACATACTTATAAACTCTGTACTCATGCTTATACAACATAGCTTTATTTTATAGTTATTTTATATTTTATAGCTTTATTTTATAGCTTTATTATAACTATTTGTAGTTATTTCATGTAGCTCTAATTCTTTGACCGAGGGGAGTATTTAAAAATATAGGTATGTTGGTGTGTGTAATTCCAAAATAAAAGCTTAGCCTTTGAAAAACTAATATGCATTAAAGCTTAGAAATTAATAGTTTACACCTCACCCCAGGGAAAAAAAATCCTGTATTTTTCTGAGGAAAATGCTCTTTCTGTGTTGGACTCTCATTTCTCCTAATGATGCTTCCTCCTGCCCAGTTTTCACACTTTGTATCAGCTTGAGGTGGTTACAGTACAGAAATTTTGAAACAGGGAAATTTGCTGCCTGCAACTATGTCCTTTTGAATTACATCAAATCCTTGCCTTTGAGACTGCTGAAGTACATGAGTTGGTTTTTAGTAATGAATCTGATGAGAGAATCTAGCAAAGCTTCTGCCTACAGTACAAGATGGTACCTGTCAAATATGAAGCTGGATGGATTAAATATTCTGTAGGGTTGGCAAAGCATGCTGCATTTAAGGTATCTAAGGTACTTGGTGGCTCTCAAGAAGTTGATCTGAATTTTGCTATTATTATGTGAGATCACATCCAAGAACTTCACTTCAAACTTCTTCTTTCAAGCAAACAAATAAGAGCCACTGGAATTTGGGGGTTCCTTTTTTTTTTTCCCAATTATGCTAGTGTTCAGAATAATAAAATATTTTCTAAAATGAATTTATTTTGCAGCGAAGACTTTTTATTTAATTAGATCCATTCAAAAGTACTTTGTTACTGGAAAAAGGCAGACTGAAAACTGGGAAAAATGTTCAGTTGGTCCTGAATATTTTAGGGTAGTAACTAGTGTTATTTTCCTGTGAAAAAGTCTGGAGTTATTTTGTTCCTTACAAATGAAGGAAAAAATCATAGCAGTAGGAAAACCACTCCTTTCTTTCTCTTTTTTTCCCTGAATAGTCTATAACTAAATCCTGTAACGCTGCAACACAGCGTTGACTGTGGTGGGTGTCTTTCGTTAAAATATAAGAAGAGCTAATTTCTATTATAGCTTTTTTAGTACACATGCACAATTCCATGTACATACAACCTGGATCCAGGCACAGGGGTGAGGCACATGAGATCCAATTTCCATGCAGTTGTGAAATGGAACTTTCTTTTGGTTTAGCCAACATCGCCCTGAAACTTTTAGGTATATTTTCTGTAATCCACTGTAAATCTATTCCTTATGAATAAAATAACTCCAACCACATTCTTTCATTCCTGTTACTAACTAAGTGTACTTAGAAAAGAATTCCAGAGTCTATTCAAAACTGTATGTTGAAAAAGTATATATAAAAATCTCTACTGTGCTTTCTTAGTGTTCTACCATCTTGCCTTCCTCTTGATCACAAAAATATAAAATCTTGGTCCTCTTCTGCCTTTTTTTTTTTTCTCCTTAACATATGTCCACACAATATTAGCTAACATGTTTTGGGCTGATTACGCCTGTCATTCTAATTATGGTAAGAAAAAAGGGAAGGTTCTCCTGTATTTATGTCCCCTTTTTAGTCTGCTAAACTGCAAGTTTTTAAAGATCAGTGTAATTTCTGCAAAAGTCAGAGGGTGTAAGGAACTCCTAGGCTGAAACAATAAGAACCCTTTATAAACCAAACTTATGTGCACCATCAACATAAAGCTGCACGGTTTTACCCCAAGCTGAGAAGTTATCTTCTGTGTCTTGCAAATACATAAATATCACACATAATACAAAACAAAAATGCAGTTGAAAACTCACAACATTTCAAGAAGCATCAGTAAATATTTAGAATTGTTTTGAATAATACATGTTCTTATTTATGTAATTATTTCTTTACAGAATAGTCAGTACTCTTGGGAGGAATACACCTTTTCCTAGTATTACAAACAATACTGTGAGGATTTAAAATCTAATAAGCCTCCACAGCTCCTTCAGTCCCACAGCTGAACCCATGGCCCTGACTATAAACAGATTTTAATGCCACATGAAGCACTGCAGACAAAGGGAACCCATCTCTGTTGATCTGGGTGCAAGATTGAGTTTCCAGTCTCACAAACTTCAGATAAAATCTGTTTTATGTCAAAACAGAAACCCCTTTCCAAGACCAGAGAGCTTAGGATCCCCAGAGAGAAATTCTGATCTCAGAAGTCAATGAATACCTCAACTTAACATCAGTTAAATTCAGTGGGATCTTTCCCTTAGAGTGCATTACCGATGTGATCATTTGTCAGCAAATAAAGTCAGCTGTCTGTGTCTTAGGTGAAAGAAATCAAATAATACTAACCAGACTGCAAATTATTTTTCTAAGGACTAGTCTTCCTTATTATTCCAGAAGGTATTTGTACAGGTACCTTGTAGCATTTGAAAACTTTTTGCTAAAATTTTCCATTTCATTAATATCTCACAGATTATATGAACAGCATTCTTCAGTGTGACTTTACTAATTATTTCTAAAGTATTACAGTAGAAATTACATTGGTGTTGCATATAATCTCCTCAAATACAGAGTTCAATATGCCATAGGTCTTTTTAAAAGCATAATAAAATCTTAAAACAGCTGAAAAATAACAAGAGAAAAGAATCTCCATACAGAATGGTGAAATTGCCAGGATGCTCATATTTTTTCTTTCCAGGATATAGAAATGGTTTTAAGAATCACTTATCTTAATAAGAAATCCAAATTTTGAGTAAGAAAGTGTAAGTACCATCTGTTGGAGCCTCAGTGCAAAGACAATACCTGTCACACATTATGATTTGCATGCTCTGTACTGTTCAAAATGCAGGAAAAAAAAAGAGACAGAAATGTCAACAAAGGCTTCATCCTGAATGTTGTATTACAGAGGAGAATACTGCTTGTTGAAGGTAGTCTGTGAAACAGTCCCTTGAAAGCTTTTCTCCAGAAAAAGTCAATGCTATGAAGCATTGACTTTCTCTTTCAGGCATATTTCCCATACAAGCAAAATTCTACTGAAATAAATGGAGAGTCTGACTAAATGGGAAGTGAGGACAGATCAGAGCCTAAAGCAACAGAAATAATCTCAACAGAGGAATGGTAAACTCATTAGTAGCTAATAATGCAGCAGCACTTAGCTGAGCAGTGGATTAGAATGAAGAGACTTACTGGATATGGAGGTATAAAGGGCAAAAGACTTGAGGCTAGTCATTTCTTTTTGTCTGGTTTCCTCCACACTGCTGTGGAATATGTGTTCCCAAGCATAGAGTTTAAGTAGCTTAATGCCTCGAAGCATCTCATTTGTCTTCTTCAATCTCTCGTTGGAGTACTCCTGCAACATTTACACACACATTTACTTGAAGAGTACAATTAAAACACCTGCTCCCCAAGAATAAGGATGACACAACAATTCTTTGCAGCCCCTTGTAATCAGTAAGGAATGCATCACTAGTTCTGTCCATTCAGATGTTCTGCTGCAGTGTTTCACAGAGATGAGCTTCTCTAGACTTCAAGGGAAAAGACTGTTGGTTTGCACTCCTAAATCGCATAGTTTGGCCTGAAAATTTTACTCCTCTGTCAGGTTTCTGATCACTTGCAAGGCTGCCCCTCAGGACTTACACCACTGGCTGGATTTTCAACTGGGACCCTGACAATATCCAGAGGAGACCAGAACACGCAGACAAGCTCTGCCTGGGCACTGCTCTGACCAGCCATCATGACATGGAAACAATCAAAACAGTCCGGCCACGTTAGCAAGGAGTTGTGATCCCGTCAGGAACCTTGGCTCCAAGCAGGGACAGCTGGCTCCGGCACAGTCATACACTGGTAAAGTTATACTTCCAGTAAAGTGTAACTGGAAGTTACACTGTTTCCATTTTTCAGGGTAGCTCAAGTTCTGTACCACGCCACACTGCACAGCACACACTTTTCCATCACAAACAGCACTGCTCCCATCTGCAGGAATTTCTAGGTGACACCGACCGTCTGCTTGGATGCTGTTGGGATGAATGCTGTCCATATTTCTGGAAGGACACATGCTGTTGATGGGAAGGCATTACTGGTCACCCAGGAAGGTGCACAAATAACTCTCGTTACCACAAATGATTTGTGGTGGAAGAGATTTCAGCAAGCTCTCTGGCTCCAATACAAGTTCCTACGGCTTCCTTGGCAGTGCAACAGTCGCTGAAAGTGGGAATAAGGTTCAGAGCAGCTGGGCATAGTAATTCCAGTGAATCAAAGTAACTTTCTCGGCAGTGATGCAGGCGATTCAAATTATAGACAAGCCAAATGAGGGATCAAGGAACAGCTCGTGACTTAGCAGACCTCTAAGCTCCCCAGTTCAGGCCCACACTGTGGGAGTTAGGATGGCATAGAGTTAGTTTAAATAAATCCATTTGATCGATTTCCACATCTGGGGTCCAAGTTTGGATGCAGCATTCCTACCTCCTTTGCCCTTGGACAGTTTGCCCTGCACGATTCATTTATTTGTGCACTGCACAAAGCCATCTCAGTCAATGATTACTGACCCTTTACATCTGCAAGTTGTTGACTCTTAAGATTTTTTTTTTCTCTTAGGGAAACATATTTGTTGAAAAATATAACCCCGAAAAATACATTTTTACTGCTTACGCTTATCATGTTTCCACATTCTTGAACTTGATATCCTTGAACATTACAAAATATTTGAGAAGCAGTTCTGGGTCAATGTCCACAGTTAGCTTTGTAATTCCAAACACAGACCAATGCATAATTACCAGAGGTGATATTTATATCACGAAAGAGTTTGAAGGCACTTACCAATGTGCTTCTCTGGGCCTGTGACAGTTTTGTTGCTACAAAGTACTGAACAGGTGCAAGGACTATGATTACTGCTGCTCCAATTAAGGCACTGATTCCAAGAAGGTAGTAGAGCAGAAGAATGCCTACAATTATCTGTTGGGAGAAAAGAAAGTGAGGGAAAGGTCCTGGTTTTACTTTGGGTATGTACCATGAACACCAATTAGAGGGTAACCAGACACCATGTTCAAACCAACAGCCACTGCAGCTACACCCTACCCCAAATGTTGTATGTTCTGCATCGCTGGCACAGCGAGTGTGATCAGTCAGGATCTTCTGGCAGAGGACCAGACACTCAACCAGTGCTCCTCCCCAAATTATGCATTCTGCATATTTCTGTTTCACAGATGCCCCATTACGCCCAGTAGAAGGCTGTACAAGGTTTGTGTATCTTCTGTAATTTAACTCTCACAGCTATTCAAAGGAACTTTATTTAAAAAAAAAGTAAAAACCCTTTTAAATAAAATTTTATTTAAAAATACTTCCAACTAACACATTGAGGTATTCCCTTTAGAGTCACTATTAAATATTTTTTTCCATTGGTTGGATGACATAGCATACATTTTAAAATATTTTATATTTATATATTTACATATATATCATATTTTATTTTAAAATATATATGCACATATATAAATCATATATTTTATTTTTTTTCTTCTCTGATATTGCAGTATTTTCATACCAGAGAAGAAATTACATCTCCCAGTTTAGTAAGAACTCACTAATCTGCAACACTGAGACTTCCACAAGAAGGAATGCTTCTTTGATTACTATAGAAACTAATATGAAATATTATTAAAAGAATAATAATATTAATATTATTTAATAATAATCAATAATAATAAAATATAATGTTACAAAAATTAATATTATTAAAAATAAATGGATCTTGCAAATGTTAAGATGACATTAGTGCTGACCAGCACATTAAAAACAAAGGAACATCATAATTACATCACTGAGAACCTCCCCTTCAAATAATCTCTAATGTAAATTGGAAAGGATATGTTTTAAGGATCTACAGTGCCAGACTCACAATGACTATTAAAAAAGGATTAAAGAAAGAGCTTAAAAAACAAAGGTTTGTCTTTGGATATGTAAGAACCTAGAGATAAAGCCACAGTCTGGATGGAGAGGGCTACTGTAGGCAGCTCAATAAACACAAACAATATATACAAGCTACCAGTGTTAATTAACACTATTCTAATGACTGACTCCTGAACATTCTGCAGCATTGACACTCTATATGTTTAACTGTGCAAGCTGATAAATTAATCAGAAGACATAGTGATAGAAAATTAATTTCATACATAATTTCCCTCAATTAAAAAAATAATTGGAAATTTCCTTAAAGTGTTATCTACTACTCTTGCTATGTTTGCACTGTCTCATGACCTTCACAGAAGCATTATCTTCCACCATTTCAAAGCTCAATAGTTATATGCCCATCTATTTCCACACATTTATGGGAATTTGGTGTTTCCATGAAGAAAATGACTCCCTAGTTTCCACATTTCTATATCAACATTTTCAATAATTTAAGACACAGAGAGAAAATACAGACTTTTTTTTCTCTTAAGAACCCTTTACATCTCTCCAAAACTGAACTAAACTAAAACATGACCATCAAACTGAGCCACAGTACTTACTTAGGAAATATGCAATAGCATGAAAGTAAAATCCTGTTGTATACACACCTCAAATCTAGTAAGGTTAAATTGCAAATTAAAAATCTTTTAGTGACTAATCTGCTTCCATGTGAAGTCAGGAAATTCATGAGTGTATGAAGCCAAACAAAACACACAAGGATAGCCCTGGCAGAGCTCTCCTCCAAAACAGAAAACAGTCTTGGTCTTTACAGATCAAGATATTAATTTCCAATGGCTTCATCATGGATAGACACTCCAGACCCTCAAAATACAGGTAATCACTGAACAGTGCGCAGCCACTGCAGAATACTGACTCCCTGCTCTCCTGCTTTCCCTTGCTACTGGTTCACTGTCAAGGATATTATGGGACTGCCTACTTCTAAAAAGAGAGAATCAGCTTCTCACATAGACAAGGAGAAAGCTATTCCAGTTGGATCTTGAGGGAGTTAGCTGCTAGCTCATGGTTGCTTTTCCACCTGTCATCCTAGCTATTGAGAGGACAGTCTTCACAATAAAAACTCCCTGTTTCCAATAGGCTAAAGTTATCCCATCTTATCTTCTTTATACTGAGATAATAAGGGCAAACCTTTCAAATATATTCAGCATGTATGGAAAAAAAAATATGTGAAGACTTGTATCTGTAAAGTGCTGAAATCTGTAAATCTAATTGAATGTAGTTCTATATCATATCACAAAGGACAGAGTCAAGAATAAACAGTATACAGACAATATCTGAACTCTGGAGGACAGTATCTGGCAGATAGGAAGGTTCTTATTAATATTCCTGAGAAGGTAACAATCATATTTAAAAAAAAAAACAACCTGTGTAATGGAAGACTTTGCTTCCCTTTCATCAAAATCCCAAAGCTCTTCCCTGCCAGAGATATATATCAGGAGGAAGAAGCTCACCAATAGCTCTGGTTATTTTGTCTTGATTATTTATTGAGGATAGCAAACACTTTCAGCCAAAAACTGCTTTGTGGGCAGTTTTGAAAGAGACAAATATCCTTTTATTACCAGTGTAAGCTATCCCTACCAGTGAGCCAGAGATATGAGAATACAGGATTTTTTAATAACCACAACAAATTCAAACAAAGGTGTTTATAAAATGGAGTCGTGGGGAGAAAGCCTTTATAGCGCCTCATTTTGCTCCCAGGGTTTGAGCCAAACCTACTGAGGGCATCTTTCAACTGATTGGCATTCCTGGGCCTCTTCTCATGGATTTCAATAACATTCAAACAGTAACTTACAGCAATTATAAAGCTCCCATTGACTGCAGTCAGAGCAAAGATGGGGCTCAAATTATCAAGACTGTATAGAAAACCTGACTTGTTATGAATGGCTACTACAAGATCCACAGCAGATGCTGAAATATTGATTGTTAGATTAAGAGCTACAAAACAATTAAAAATCTGCTTTAAATAATAATGGAGTCTGTGCAATTTATTATTAGCCATCTCTCAAGCAGTTGTTTTCAGTACCTCATAAAGCAAGGTACTGAACGAATGTTATGGAAAATGGTTCGAAGAAACCTTCGTGACCAATGTGACTCATTGTTTTTGGCAATATGTGCACCATCCACAAAACAGGAGCACGCTCTGGCACTGATCGTCCTCATCTGGTAAGGAACATTGCAGGGGGAATTTTAATGCAAATATAATCATATTTTAAGCAGACTGTCAGGAAGTCTTTATGAGCCCGTGACTTCTGGCACATTAGAGTAAAATGCTGTTACAGAATATGCAATAATATTGGATTACTTCTCAGTTGCACTAAAGTGCTGCCTACACTGAGGTGCCAGAGAGGTCTTATAAAAGAGATGTACATGAAATTGGTACTTTGTACATTGTTTGTTTTACTAACAGACTTACAATGGAGACTAAGCTGAAGGGATAATTGTACCCTAAACATTAACATTAAAGGGGTGGACTCTTCTTAACGCCTCATAGCTCTTTCAGCAATATCATTTTAGCAGTATACAATCACTGGCTTCTTACTGCAGGGTACTTCCAGTAAATGGAAGTAAAATACCTTGGTATCCTAATTATTACTAACAAACTGCCAATATGTAGCCATATCTAATATGATATTTCATATCAGTTTCTTTTCATTATAGTTGTCCTCTCTTTTGCGATTAGACATCACTATTAGGATACATTCATTGATCACCTTTTTTTCCCCACCCACTCTAAAACAATCTGGTTCCCATTGCCTCCCTCCCTCTCACCCCCACCCTCTTTAATTTCAGGGAAGCCATCTTGATGCTAAAAAATAAGTCAAGAGGTTTTTTTTCTAGGTTAGGAAGTTAATCTGGCTGATCATGGCATCCGATGATTTTAAGACTTGCTTTTAAGGAGAATGTGCTTATCTGATCTGTAGCATCTTGACCAAAATCTTTTATTTTTGACAGGAATGACTATAAAATCAACTCAATTCTAATATGTATCTTTATCATCAGAAAGGAATCCAGATCTCCTGATGGCCAGCACTGTAACATCTCACTCTTTGACATCGGTGCAGTTTACATAATTACTGGAATGGCTGGCTCTTCTTCCCCATTCCCAGCTTTTCAATGTAATATTCTTATATGCTTAACATCTTATAGTACCAGAAGCTGACGGACACATGAACTCCTAAACAACACTGCTAAAGCCATGTTAGAAAGTGACTGGAAACATGATCTGCCAGCTGCAGTCTATATACAGTCTCAGGAAAATTATTTAGTTTTCAGGCAAGAGCAGGCAATGCAAAATGCAAAGATGCTGGGTAGATTACTTGCAGGTTTCTGACTTCCCCACCAGTCAAATCAGTCTCTGTGTGGTGCTGAAACCAGACTGCCTTTGTGACATGAACAGAATGGAGTTTTCATCATGTTTTTGAAACTAAGCTATATTCTAGAAAATACCAAGTGAATATAACTCTACTGTCCCTCCTGTTTATATTTACTTCTAGCATTAGAGTAAGCTAAACAAAATACAATGAGTACCTGGAAGAAAGAGGAAAGACTTACAGGTTACTATGTTAATTCCAGATGAAACTACGTGCTTTACTGTCAGCTTTCTCAGGAAATTCTTAAATGGAATTGTAGGATGTTTCTACAGTTTTGTTAAAGTATGGCTCTTACAAACTAAGTAATCTGTTCTTCCCCCCTGTTTCACTAAGTGTGAACTCTGAAAAATGCTCCAGGGTTCTACTGAAATTGCTCTGACCTCCTACTACCCCCGTCTACTTATTAGAACAGACTTAATCACATGCCTGTCCAGTGAGATTCACCACTTCACAGACTCAGAGGAATATCACCTCACTGAAAAAAAAAACAACTAGTTTTGATCAGATTTGTTCTTCAGTGCTTCCACAAGCTCATGTGACACAACATACAATCTATAGAGCTGGAACACTGAAGAAGTAAAAATACCATGTTTCCATGTTGGATATCACACACAAACTCCTGTTTCTGCAAGCGAATAGGCTTAAGATTAATTTAAATCAATCGTGGAAGTACCCTCTGAGATGGGACTTTGCTTTCCTCATCCTAAAGACTTGATAAGACACAGTTGTATCTCACTGGGTATTACAAAAGGCTACAGGACATAGAACCAGGAATGACAAGGCAATTGGGTGTGACTCAGAACAGTGATCTGTTCCCTGCTATCCATGTGGGAAAGGGGACTGAAGGGATGAGAGTGGTATTTAGAGACAGGAGACCAAAGACACCAAAGTAGCAAAACCATTTCATATAAGATATATGTTATAATAATAAAAAAACCCCAAACTGTGGAATTTGTCATCCAAGAAGCAGCAGTAGTTTTGAGGGACATCCAAAGGATCATCTCTAAGCAATCAGATTTGCAAATAAAGTGTTACTTCTCTTGCTTCTGCTGGGATTCAGAAGACAAATTATTGCAATAACTTCCAGTTAACCTCCCTGATGTAATAAATGAATGGACTGCAACCTGCTGCACCCTATAAATTCTTGCTACAAATGCAAAGCATGTTTGGCAGCAGTCAAGATTCTAATACAATCCTAAATACCTAGAGTCCAGTCACAGATGTGAAATCTATTATATGCAATATTTCTAGATGCTAATAGCTTGAAATCTTATTTTCAATTATTCTTTAACTTCTATCTCTACTTTCATAAAGTTCATACACAATGAGCCAGTACAGGCTGACGCGCACTAAGAATAAAAGCACATTCAATCACCTTACCTGTACTGGCATAGCCCAAAGGTTAGGGCAGAGGAAAAAGAACCACATCAGCTGATTTGTGTCTATGGCAACCAGGTTACAGATTTGGCCTGCTGTCATCTCCCCCATAGACATGTTAGAAGTGGAAAGCTGCATAATTTTATTGTATATTTTTGTCTGGAAGAGACATCAAAAGGTGTTAGCATATAGAAATAAAATGAGTTTTCTAGCTCCATCTAAAGCACATGTGCAGCATGTTGAGGGAAAACAACATTTCCAGCAAATTAAATGAAGAATTTTGAGTTTGGCCATTTATATTATGATGTAAAATTTTAAGCTACTTATTCTTCACCAACACAAAGCACAGTAGCTGCATCATGGTTGTCTAAGTACTCCACCTGTGCATCAATAAGAGAATGAAACCTTTACTGCCCCAAATGCCCAAGAACCACATTAGCAACTATGATTTATACCTCCAGCACATCCATAGAGTGCTCTTGCTGTAACTAGCACTAATAATGTATTATTAGATTCAATATACAATCATCAAGATATTATAAATCTTGTTATTTTTCTCTGGTAACTGATCTAGGTCCCATCCAGCCCTGAGAACAATGTTCCTGGCTGAGAACATTGCTACATTTTGGCTAGAGAGCTCAGTCCCATTACAAAGTTTAATTCACCGACTACTAATGCCACAGGTACAATTCTGTACTGAATTAAACAGGTGCCTCAGTACAGAATCAGGCACCATGTAGGAAAGTAACCTAATACACAAAAATGAAAGTGTGCTTTTACCAGCTGGTTTGGTAAAAGGCTACACAGCAACTCTTTGCCATCATGAGACTGAGCTGACAGGAGGCACCTTCATTCAGTGAGTGCCTTCAGATCAAATGACTGTCCATCAAAAAGCATAAAGTCATAAAGGGCACATTGAAGAGGTGCAAGTTTACACAGGAGAGGAAGAGAGAGAAAAGATTTAAAGAAAAAAAGTGTCTAAAATTACTGGCACAGTGAGTGCTACTAACACTAATCTACTGCTTAGAGTGATGGATAAAAATTTTCCAATTTCAATAGCCCAACTGGGCCTCTGTGTATCATCCAGTGCAGAGAACAGAAAACTTTTCTTCAACAAAATTAATTTAGTGCTATTTTACAACAATTCCCCTTTTACACTTGCTGTGGTTTCAGTGAGTTGCAGCTCTTCCGCTTGATACAAGACATGCAATTTTTTTTCCTATCTTTTGGGTCAAATCTTATTCCTTCGGGATTTTTCTACTTCACTGTAATAAGGGAAAACCAATGGATGGAATCCAGAAGCCTGGCAGCCGACAAGTGCTTCCAAGTGTAAGATCAAAAGAGAATTAAACAATTAGGCTGCTATTGAAAGCATCCATCCATCACAGACTCCCCACAGGATTCACGTAGCTCAGTGGATAAATAGTATAACTTATAAGGCTGGCTTTCAGGCTGTCAGAGGGTAGGTTTCAGCCAGTGCATTTGGCAATCACATGTTGTAATCCTACACCAAATTCTCTCATTTCCAGGCACAGAGCTTTGTATGCTACATAAAACTTGAATTCTGTATGCTACAATGATTACGGACTCCACTTTAGCAATCTTAC
Source organism: Manacus vitellinus (assembly GCF_001715985.3). Taxonomy (NCBI): domain Eukaryota; kingdom Metazoa; phylum Chordata; class Aves; order Passeriformes; family Pipridae; genus Manacus; species Manacus vitellinus. Next base: position 3,350,567 of record NW_021940291.1, on the reverse strand, counting down.
TCATGTTCCGTAATTACAGATCCTGCAATGGCTGGCAGGTTTTGTGGCATGACCCATGGAATAAGAACTACTCTATACATTGGGAATACAACCTATCCTTTTGTCCAAAGTTTATTAACTAGAGATTTTAAAGCTGTATTATTTACAGGGGATGCAACACTACAAAAAAAATGCCTTTGAGTTGGGTGAGGTGCAGCTCACATCCAAAACTCTTTCAAAATTTACATTCAGTTTTACTATCAGCAAATTACTGGTTAAAGGTAAGAAGAAATACAACATTAGATATTACAAATAAGTGTTTATATAAAATCATCAAATAAGATGCAGAAAAAACAGAATCCAGGTCTAAGCTAACAATTTTTAATGGCAATGGTTACATTCAGTACATTTCAAGAGAGAAGCGTTTCAGAATTTAACAACTATAATTATAGTTTTTATTTACAAATACATGTATAAGTGTATGGAAAGGTTAATCAGTAATATATTGGGTACCTGTATTGCGCCTCTCAAGTTGATTCCCGTTTCAATAGCAACGTAGTATGATGCCTGGAGGAATGTCCTTTGCAATAGAAGTGCAAAAAATAAGAGTACAGCCAAAACATATGCATTGGACAGGAACTCTTGAGATGAAATAAAGAAGACACCGAGAATTTTGGTCTATAAGAAAAAAAGAAAGTTAGAAATCAGGTGCAATGATAATTTCATTACCTGCTTTGCATAACTAATAAGCAGAGATAATCCCCATTTATTACTTTGAAAGTGCTCCCAACCTTGCCTGAAACCTCACAGTTTATCAATTCAAGGAAACATTTCCACAACGTGCCAACTCAGTAAGCTTCATTTAAATGCAGAATGACATTTACAAGATTACTGATATCCTTCCAAAACTCTAGGACACTGAGTAACTCCATATGGTCATTTGTTAAAAGATCTGGAGTGCCCATCATCACAGAGAAATAGTTAACATCCTTTCAGAGAAATTATTCTCACTATTTTAACGCCTCAGATTTCCGAACACTAAAAACGACCTTCAGACCTTGTCAAAGAAAACTATTGGAACTATGTACATTATTTTGGCCTGCAGCATCTTGTTCAGAACTTTTACTTATGGTCAATACCTTCTAGCAAGTTGTTCCTGAGGTGACCCAAGTGCATTTTGAAGCATGTCTACAGCTTAATGGGAAAACAGTGCATTTATTCCAGATTATATTTAACAAGCTGACACCCTTAGTGCCACAACTAGTTGAGAGGTTGGCCCACCTCTGGAAGCCTTCTGAAACTAAAATATCTGTGTTCCTCTTCCTCCTCTTGGCTTCTTCTAAACTTTGATTGCTGGCTTGTGCTTCCATTAATGGCAAAATTAGGAAGAGGTCTCTCTCTATTCCCTTTCAGAGGGCTTCTTGCCATTTACACTCCTGCTGTATTCCTTGCTCAGCATATTTCTTCTTGCCTACATAGTTTCTTTGCTGTTGAAGTTTTCACACCTGTTATAACACTTAATAAACTATATTTCACAAACTCTCACTGTCTGTACATTTTATTAGATGTGATCTGCACCTTGTAGTTAACTTCATAGAAACCCCATATGGCAAGTTCATACAGAGGCTAAATTTAGTTTTTAAAGCTGTTCTTTTGTAAGGTGAGGCTGAGCCAACCGGAAAAGGAACAAACTTCTCCCTACCCCTCCTTGCACCTGGCTTGCTTCAACCTGTACACTTCTGTTGTTCACTGTGCACTAGCTGGGGAGTTAACTGGACCTCTTCCTGAGCTAATTTAAATCACTAACATAAGAAAATCATCCCAGGAAAAAATAATGGGCCAAATCAGACCACAGAAGTGCCCACTCAGTGCCAGAGATAGAGCAAAGAAGAAAACAGGAGCAGAGGTGACAAGGAATGTGAAAGGAGGAAGAGCAAGTCCTTTCAGCTGTGGTGACCCAATAGGTCACTTCATCTTCCTGAGAAACTGAAGTCTTAGGGTATTTTTTTCATCTCTTTTTACTCTATCTTTTGGCATTCATGATTGCTCTTGCCAGTGCAGTAGTGGGAACACTATCTATACCCTTGATATCAGCAGGGTGATTTTTAGGTCTTAAAGCAGAGAAAGTAAACAAGTAAATAAGATAATGAGCAAAACTGTTTTAGAAAGGATCTTTTGTTTCACTCCATGAGAAGAGTGAATGCTTACATTAACACATCCAGGACAAGTTTCCTGAGACAGCGTCTCCGACCTCACATAGCAATACTCCTTTTCATGAGAGGAAACTACTCTGATCTGTCCACGCAATGATCTCACCATCTGTTGAGGTGCCTGGGAGCTCATTCATCAACACCAGTCATTCTCCATAAATACCTGATCTCTTCCAACTGTGGTTAACTCCTCCTCAGATGTTGGCCAAACTAAGCAGCTGTCAAAGTACTTTTGTCTACTATGCAAGACAAACAGACTTGGGTAGATTGCTAAGGTTTACTGCCTTTTCTCATTTATGTCACATTTGTTACAAGCACTGAGATTCAGAACAAGGCTGGACACAAAGAAAAGCAAGTAATTATGATTCCATTCCTGTAAATCTTTGTTCACTATTTCCACAAAGAAGCATCTTGATAGTCATATACTACTTTTATGCAAGTACGTTCAAGAACTTGAACATGGAAAATTTCCAAGTGCTACTTAACAGTGCCGAGTTTCACGCTCTGAAAACAGGGAATAGAAACTACTTCAGTAGTTTATTTCTTGCTTCCAAAGTTAAATGGTCAGATGATAATGTTTCCAATTCAGCTAGGTGCTTTGACTTCAGCCAGACTTGATGCACATAACCATTTCAGCAATCCGTAGGGCCACTGAACTCACTAATGAATCAGCCCTCAGAGAAAGTTATTCAAGCATACAGTCTCCCAAGTCAAATCAATAGAACGTAAGTAATCACTGGGTATACCCATTTCTTTAAATCTGTATCAACTGCAAAACTCTGAACAATTACAAGATATGTCAGCAATTATGTTCAGACAAAGAGACGCTTAACTGCAATTTTAGTTATTTGCACCTTAAAGAGATTTTGGAGTCCTAAATTATTACTTATCCCATAGTAATTCAAATAGGCTACAGCAGCATTATATACTACAAATGTCTACACTACAATAAAAATGAGTCTTTCTTCCGGATTATTTATAGTCTTACAAGTTCAGCTTTTCAATTCAACTTGCCTTTGACCCTTGCAAGATCTAGGGGTCCTTGTAAACTTATTCTTGCTGTGACTCTGATGAATAAGGAGGAAGACTCAAGGCTCTCAATTTAGCCCAGAAGCTTTAGAAAATATACCACATTTGGAAAATATATGGAAATACAGTGGAAAATTATAAGTACAACCAAGTCTTCTCCCATGCTAACCGCAAGGCCCCAATCCTTAACTGTACCATTCAAGAGCCACCTCTAGTTTCTTGTGCAGTATATATATATTCAAATACTAAACAGAAGGTGAAACAGTACATAACTGAAAAACTTGGAGGTTTTGCAGAAAAAAAAAAAAAACAAGAAAAAGAAAAATCACATTTGAGGAGTTAATTGCTATTATTTTAGCAGTTCTTCACTGGGAATTCTTTTTATTTCAATATATGATCCTCCAAGAAAAAGTGACACCTCTAACACATGAAAAACTTCAAAATGCTTCTTATGAAGGCAAATTCAGAATAACATACAAATCTGCAACACTGGGAGGTCCTGATTGTCAAAGATATATAACAGCAAAGAGAAAGGCCAGAGCAGTATCAGTCATGAACCACAAAGATTAGAGATTGTGCTGTATTCTATCAAAAGCAGCAAGGGAAGCAACATGATTTCAGTGCTGTCCTACATATACAGCTGGCAAGTACTGCTAATTACTGCAGCCAATACTACTTTTTGCTGCATGTGAAAGAACACCATTTTTTCCAAAACCAAGTTTGACAAAGCATACTTTTCTAGCAATGAGATTTTGGTGCAGCATTGTTTCCCATCAAAACTTTATATAATAGACAAGCAGCAAAAGTGAGATGAATATTCTCATTATTTCATCTAATACTCCCTTGAGAGAAAAGAAAGACAAACATACATAAACATCACACACACACACACTTGGTGAAAGCACCAAGATGTTTGCCAAGTCTCAGATGCATTATCAGGCCATTATGGTTTACAAAGTCACTGAGCACCTCTGTGTTTAAACTACAATAACTGTCTACCTACACTTGTCAGCCTGTAGGAAATACAGAGAAATCAATGAACATCTACCGAATCTTTTGCATTTAAGGCAAATAACCTTGTTTGAAAAGTTGATGAAACTAATTAGATGTTTTATTTTCAGAAATGTCTTCAGGGACATTCAGTGTTCCCAGTTCCTGACAACTTCAGGAGAATGTTGCTTTTTATAAGTGCCAGTAGGCTCTAACCAGTAAAAGGCTGAGCAAAAGGCCACTACTTAAATACCTAAAGAACCCAGTTACACAGTTTCAAATGTAATTTCTGGGCTTTTTGCTACACTGACTTTCAAAACTTTTTAAATAATAAGTTTGGTGTATCCTTTGAATGTGTTATATCAGCAGATACTCCTAATACTGGAACTGCTAATCCTAACATTGCAATGTGGAAGATGGTACCAGCAAAATATAATGGTTATCATTCTTTCAGTCTCTTCTTTGGTGTGAAATGATTAACACTCAGAGAAATTCATGTCATAAGAATGTTCTGGGGTGTGCATAAATATTGATACTGGAGTTATAAATAAACATGAAGAGCGTGACAGAATTTAAGACGCTGTCATGCTCTGACTAACTGTGGCAGTAACTAAAGCAGTTAATACTGCCTGTGACATCCATGTGATCTCAGAGTTCAGGCTCCAAGGGGGTTTATATCTGTCACACAGGGCCTGAGGAACAGAGCAAATTTCATATTTCTTTGCCTTCAGTTTCACAAAGAGAATTTCTGTTTGAAAGATACAACATCTCCTCAGTCTAAACTATTTAAGATGTAGGTGGGTAAAAGATGCGTAAAAGATGCCCTCCACTGTAATCACAGCTTACTTTGCTTGTCTGATTCTGTCCCACTGTGTGGCAACTCTTTCCAACACCTTCAAACTCAGCAGCACATCAGGCACAAAATGTTTCCTCCAACTTGTCTTTGCCTTCATAAGACAGCATGTCAGAAGGCTTGTTTTTCACACCTATGAGGCTCTTGGGCAAATAAAGCAAGGTTCTCTTTCTTTTGACTCATTACAAGTAAGGATACATTCCTAGCCCTACAGCTGGTGTATTTCTTTCCAAAGCAGACCAAAACACCCCAGCCTGTTTACAGATAGTTTGAATAGAAAGCCTTCATTAGGAAGATATTTCAGCTAATCCAGCAAAGGCAATTTTCAAACATTAATGTAATTAGCCTCTTAACAGAAAAAACAATGTGTATAAACAACTGTGTATAAACCAGGTCAAAACAGAAGGAAAAGCCTCTTGGAGACATTTTAGCTAAGCTAAAATTCACTTTGTGTCACTCCTGGACTATCACCATCAGTGAATATTGCTGTCAGGTGATCCCAAAATAGTGTAAATGACAATGATGACGTTACTGCTTGGCTAATGACTGAGGACGCCAAGGCTGGATGAGGCTCTGCTTGGAGCCTATCTAGACCAGACCTGAGTTTTTTTCACAGAGCAGCACTACCAGACACTTTCATAGGAAAATTAACTATGACAATCCGTAAATTGTGATTTGATACAATTTCAGCTGAAAGAGTATCCCAAACAAATTATCAAGAAGCAGAGCTCAGCAACCTCCACAGTACTTTGCTGCAACACAGCCCTATAGTCTCAATTTTTTCATTTCCTGCTTTAACTGCTTTCCACTGAATCCACTCGCTATATTAAAGTTCCAAATATTAGGATAAGGATTGCAAAATGGACAAACAATTAATTTTAGCCTGAGGCATTTGTTAAATTTTCTGCAGTGCAGCTGATGTATTTCAATATTTACAGTGCACCTAATCCGAAGTGTACTTGAGTGAATGGGTGTATTTCCATTAGTGTCAACAGACTTTGGAAATAAAATCTTACATCAAACATTAACTGAGCTGCAGAAATAAAATAATCTATCTCATAGAAATCCAGCCTGAGTGACCTCAACTTATAATGAAAAGATGTTTCCTGAGTTACACTTTTATTTTTTGTTAACCAAGAAATACATCTGCCTCTTCTTGGAGAACAATAATTTAAATAGCATCCTTAAAAATGTGTTTCAGTTGATCTTTCAAAACTTAACCTCCCCAAAGACACTAGTGGAAATTCTTTGTCACAGTTAAATTACTTTTCATTTTATTATGATTACAAAAGTCCTCTTTAATCATCTTAGATATCACCAATTTTTGGATATGAAAAGCCAAGCCTATTTAAAAACACACTTTCCTTTCTGAAAAGCACTCAGTCACATACCTGATTCAATCTCTACTCAAGATTGTACCTAAGAGATCCTAAGATTAACTCAGTTGGTTAGAGCATGGTGCTAATAACACCAAGGTTGTGGGTTTTATCCCTGTATGGGCCATTGACTTGAGCTGGGCTTGATGATCCTTGTGGGTCCCTTCCAACTCAGAACATTCTGTGCTTCTGGATAAAATACTCATGACATTAATGAGACTCTGAGTATGCTTCACTGTTATCTTGAATGAGGTTATTTTCCAGAATGCAAGGCTGACAAGATACACGGGTCACATATTTTGCCCCCCACAGAATCCCAGAATGGGTCAGGTTGGAAGGGACCACAGTGGATCATCTGGTCCCAACTTCCTGCTCAAGCAGGATCATTCCAGAGCACATTGCACAGGATTGTTACCAGACAGTTCTTATATATTTCCAGTGAGGGAGACTCCACAACCTCTCTGGGCAACCTGTTCCAGTGCTCAGTCACCTGCACAGTAAAGAAGTTCTTCCTCGTATTCAGGTGGAAATTCCTGTGCATCAGTTTCTGCCTGTTACCTCTTGTCCTATTGCTTGGCACCATCGAGCAGAGCCTGGCTCCATCCTCCTGACACCCTTCCTTCAGATACTCATATACATTGATGAGGTCCCCTCTCAGTTATCTCTTCTCAAAGCTGAACAGGCCCAACTGTCTCAGCCTGTCCTTGTAAGAGAGATGCTCCAGTCCCTTCATGACCTTTGTTGCCCTCTGATGGACCCGTTCCAACACAGTATAAAAGTGGATAACAGGCAGTACATTCATACCGTCATTTCTAGCATTCAAAAATACATTGCAGACTTGCTTTCTTTACTGGGGCCAAACAATACGCAGTCATAGCACTGCTTTTTTGACTCCTATATTTTTATGACATGTTGACAGTACCTGTGGGCGAATGGTGTTATTTCCTTTTCCAACATTGTGAACAATCCCAGAGATGCAGAGCGGCCCGGCAAATCCAAGCAAGTCAGCCAGAATACGGAATGTGCTACTGAGAAGTAAGGGTCTTCCAAATGCACAGCAGAGAGCAAACCAAATGGATCTGGATCCCTGTGGAGATGATGACCTTTTGTTCTGTTCAGAATAAAAGAAAAATTAATAAGAATTATGTTACACGGTAACCTCAGGTCTGGTAAATGATTGGTATTTTTATTGTTGCTTTAATTCATTGAAAATCATTTGCAATATTTGAGCTAGAAAAGCACAGGAACTACAACTATTGTTTAATTTCTTTTTATAGAGTTAGAACAAAGCATTAATTTGCACTCCCCCCCAATTCACAGAAAGAACCACAATTTCTTTCCTACCCCTTAATAGGGATCAAATAAGTGTGTTGTTTGTGGCCTGCTGAGGGAGAAAGAAAAAAAGAGGGAGGGAACTGATAGGTTTTGTATTCTGGTGAACACAGAGACTAGAAACCTACACTTGTTTTAGACAGGATGGAAAAGAGTTCTCTTAAAATCTCAATACACTCAGCTCCTACCAAGGAGTAAAAATTAATTTGAGCTGAGGTAGTTTCAGCCCCAAATTCTCCTATGAACAAACTGTAATTGAAATTACATGGAAAAAACCCAGTTCTGCAAGGCCTTATTAATACTGACTCTGTAATTGAATGTTTCCAGGGTCTTATTAGGAAGAAAAATGGTGTTCAGTGAACACAGTCCATAATTGTTTTCCACATCAAAATAAAGGCTGTATGCATTTTACACATATTTAACCAGTAATGTATTTGACATGCGTGTTTAGGTAGAGAAATTTCATTATTCACCAAGTATGTGTTCTCTTTGTATATGGAAAGCTATGCCAATGGATACTTGATTTGCATCATGGTTCCTGATAGAATATCATGCTCATTCCATAAAAAGTAATCAAAAATGCAAACACTGAGTAAGCAGAGAGACACAATTCCATGCTTTGCACACCTTCTGTGCTTCAAAGGCCTCATTAAGACGAATGTAATTGGTCAGAGCTCTCATAGCAATGGGAAGCTTGCCTATGGTTTTCAAGTCTATTGGCTTTTTATGGGCAGTCTTGATGAATGTATTCATCCACCAGTATGTTCCTTTGGATAACAGATTCACAAATGGCTGTAAGAATCGAACACCAAGGTCCTGGAGGTCCTCAGGAGGTTTAACTTCTTTAGGAGTTTTGAAGAAAACATACCTCTGAAATTCATAAAAATACCAACAGAATCACACTAAATGCATAGAAAATAAAACCGCACAAAGAACAGGTAAGGACATTGCAGATAATCAATGAATAAGTCTTGAGAGTGGATACAGCAATAACAAATTATTACATTGGCCTAAATAGTAAGGCAAGAAAGAGCAAAGGGCAGACAGCTGGTGGCTTCCTGTTGTCAACAGAAAACTTTTTCAGACTTCACTCACTTTTGGGAATGAAAAGCCAAGCCTCTTAAAAACATACCTTTGCTTTCTGAAGGGTACTCAATCACATATTTCACTCAATCTCTATTCATGATTAAAATCCTTTTAATCTTAGTAGGATTTCTGGATATGCTCCAACCATAGTTGGAGAAATAATTCACAGGTGCTAGTAAAAATGGTGATGGGGTTGGGAAAGGCCATCTAGAACCAAGAGAACAGCTGAAAGAAGGGGGAAGGTACAGTTGGGACTCAAAGTCAAACAAGTCAATTTTCCTTCTTCTAGAAGAAGACTGGAAGGTGGGAGAAAAAAAAAAAGTGAGGCCAATGTCTGCTGTTTCTGAAAGCATAGAGACCTCATCCCCTACTTTTAATTTCTTTCCTCTGCCCCCTCCTCAGCAGTGGCCAACTCTCCATCATCCCAATACCTTTCTTCAGCAGCTGCAGCAAGAAGCCACAGAACAACAGGCAGCAAAAAAAAAATCATACTGTTGACTAGTTTATTCATTCCTTTAATAATTAAAACTAAATGAATAAAACAAACAAACAAACAAAAAGGTGACAATAGGCAGTGATCATTTTTTATTCTTCTTTGTGACACACAATTCCACAGAGATTAAATCTCATTTAATTATACAGTTCTATTACGAAGAGGTTTATGGCCAAGTCTCTCTGATGTCACATTTGGATGTCACTGGTTTTCATTTATTATATAAATACTGAATATCCAGCATTGAGCTTTTTATTCCTCTTTGTTTTAAAAATGTTACTACAAATGCTGCTTTTAGACATATTTTTTGTCCCAAGTCACCAAATAGACATACACACAAACACAAAAGAACAAATATATGACAGGTACAACTCACACAGCTGCATGCATTACTGGAAAGAAAACACATGAGGAAACCAGCAAGAAAATTTACATGGAAATATTTCTTCCCCTTCTAAATTTAATTTGTGCACACAGTTATTTGAGTTCCAGGTCAAGGAAACTTTGGCATTTATCTATCCAGCAGTCTCCAAAATCATCTCTCAGTTTAAATTATGACTGCAGACACCACAGAGGGAAAAAGAAAAAAAATACAGCTGGAAGAAACCCCAGTTGCCCAAATAAATCACTTATTGTGATTGTCTCCTGGAAAATGAAAGATGTTATTTGTATGTCTAAGATATTCTCTGACAGAGTAGAAAATTCCTTTCTACCAGTCTTCACTTGCATCAGAAATATTTGTTTGTCATGACTGAAACAGAATTATTAAAAAATTTAAAACTTGAACAGAAGAAATTGACCTTCATTTCGCTACAACGGAGTCTGGCATTTTTTGAAATTACATATTTATCTGGCCTAATAAAATTGGATTACTAATAAAATTGGATTAACCTTTGATTTTCAAACTGATTTCTATTCCTAACTGGATTTTTCTTTCTCCTTTAGAAATACATTTTAACCTAAGTACTCAGAAAGGGGAATAAAAAAAGGAAGAAAAAACAATAACCCAAAACCCAAACCAATAAAAAACACAGGAGGAGACTTTTATGATAGTAACTTACCCTCACCCTGATGACATTGATTTCTACAGCTAGTAGCATTCCATACAGAACAACCAGGAGTCCTGTGAGGCAAAATCGAAGCTGAGAAAATCCAACCCCATTATCACAGAACTTTACAAATTTGATGGTTTTAGTTATAAAAGCTAAAGTCCAATAGAACAGTAATGCTGCAGAGAAAAAAAAAACCAAACACAAAACAACTTAATCAGCTCCACAGTTGCAAAAATATAAAATAGCATTATAAAATATTCATTCAGAAAGAATGCAATAAAATATATAAAAGCAGAGAGTAGCCTTTCTCATGTCAAAACAGAAGCCTAATTCAATTCCACAAACATTAAAATATTAAGATGATATTGGTTCTAAATGCTTTTTCTATTAGATTTAGTGATATTTGAAAAGTTTCACAAAGTGAAGTCTGCTGAAGAAAATTTCCATCTGCTGTAAACATGTGTCCACATGATGAGTTCAAGGAAGGGTATTGTTCCATGAGTGAAGGTGCCTGTGAATGATGCTCTTCAGATTTGGTTAATGCTACAAGACTGCTATGAATTTGTCTTGAGGAAAAATTCTCTGCAATTCTCTGTGATGTATGGAGGAACAGATAATAAAATACTCTGTCCAAGCAGCTGCTGCACTATTACACGTATTCCATATATGTAATTTACAATGTAGACAAAACAAACAGTCACATCAAGGAAGGATATTCTGGCATTCATAGAATACAACTTTTATTTTTTAGTTATATTGAACTTCCTGTCTAGAACTGCTCATGCTACCACCAGTTACAGATAAATAATCTCTGCAATAAGCTCTGACGGTTTGGAAACACTCTCCAAACTATTCATCAAACCATAAGCCAGCTCCTTTTCCCCGTTCTAAAGGAAATGCCTTCTGGGGTTATGTTCTTTTACTTTCACTGCTGCTGTATCTGCCATGGTGCAACAGATGCAATGTTATCTAGCTGCCAAGAAAAGCTTGGATGTGCTTTCCAAGTTTTGCCAAAACACCGGAGAAAGGCTTTGACCAAAGCATTAGCAACTGTAAGTCTAGTTTAAACAAGGATATTCTCAGGAACTTGTACAAACTTCAAAGAATTCGTGGTGTTCCAGCTACCCTGAGGCACTCCAGGAAGTCCTCTGGGGAGGTACTGTGGGGCTACCGTTTCCAAGCAAAGCTAAATTCAACATGGAGAATCCATATGGGCTTTGGGACTGCCAATCCTGCTTCTACAGATATCAAGTTAAAACCTCTCCCTTAATTGAGGACAGTGAATGGAATAGTACAGTAATACTGGGCATTAGGACATTTGCCAAGAGTCTATCTTCCTCTAAAATTAACAGGCCAGTTTATAAGAAGAAAGTAGGTATTCGGGTACTGTACTTTAGTGGTTGATGCAGTTGCAGAGAGGATTTAAGAGATATACTTTAAAAATTTATCTTATAAAACTTTAGCTTTCTTATGTGAGGCTTCCTACTATCTTCCCAACTTATACTGCATCAAATTTAATCTTATCCTGTTTCAGGTTGCTTCCTTCCTTTGAGGCACTATTCCTTCCTATTTGCAATGTCTGACTATAAAATCTTACTTCATCCAAGAATACATTCCATACTGTTCTACTCTTAACCACCTTTATCTGTTAATCTTTGTTTTGTCTCGTTCTTCTTACAACAGGCTGAGAACACATCCTTCTTGGAGTAAAAGGGACTTATACAAACATTGCAAACTTAAAATATGCACCAGCACAGGACTTCTGAAAAAACAACCAACCCAACTGGCACCTATGTAGAGCTCTTGGTATTCTAAATATGAACTAGCAGAGCCATTCTCCATTTTAGGATTTAAATAAGGGTTTATATGACATTTTTATAACATTAACCTATGTTTTATCTAAGAAGTATTAGAAAGGGCCAAACACAATATTCTCAGGTGATAAGTGGCCACTCACTGTCATACTTCCTACAAGCATTTGAATTTACTTAGCTTGTCACTTTTCAACACAAGCGTATATAATCTAATCTGGTGAATGTTCACAAGCCCCTCAAGATCAAGATCCCTGGAAAATATAGTTATGGCTCTTTCTTTTAAGCCATAACTACATAGGTGATGTTTCTGTCTTCTGGCTGGTGAATGCATATTGGCTGAGAGTTTCTAGAAATTATCTCGAAGAACTTCCACTGATCAGAACTGCCTAGTGATGAGACTACAGAGGCATGCATGCATTTACTGGATTGCTTTAGATCTATTCTAGATGCCTAAATGACTTCACTTTTTTTTTGGGCCACGTAAGATACCTCACCCCGCAACACTTGGGCCAGACCTCTGAAAATTAAGTAAACCCTTCTACACTTTTATTGAATTAACCCCAATCTAAAAATGCACACACATAACTGGATGGGATTTATTAATTAACCTGTGTCTGCTTGGAAAGAAACTTTGCATGCTAAGCAATAAGCATTATTTTTATATGATATTCCTTTAAAAGAATAAACTAATTGCAAGGGAAATAACTACAATGTAAAGGTACAAGAATTTTAAATTAGAAAAATAGATTACTGTCTAGCAGTGGTAAGGCAGTTGTGTAATTAAGACTGGTTAAAAGAAGGACAATTTTCTTAAACTCGTGTGTTCCCACACTACAATCCACTTCAGATTAAAAACTCAAAGTCCTAGTGTTATTTCATCATTTTCTCCTACTGTTAATTTCTGAGGTTTATTTATTTTACAAAACAAAGAAACTGACTTAAACAGTGGAATCAGATGCTACCATTTCATTACATATTTTGAATGTTGAGAAAGCTATCAGATTTTCCAATTCAGTATGAAAACTATTCCAAAATGTGTCCTGCTAAACTGTACAAATGTTATTAATCCATGTGGTGCAAAGGGCATCAAAATTAGCATTATTATGAGAGTCCCCTGGTAAACAGTGTTACTTGAGAACAATTACATTTGTTGAAATATAATTACAGGTCAAATACATACAGAGAAAAACATATTTGGATCAGATCAAAGTGTTCCAAGAGTCAGGAAACTCAACTGTGACCCCGGAATCAATCGTTATCTTCAGAGAATAAATATTCCAAACCTTGTCAACTTTTTTTGATAAGAAATAATAAGAATGACTGCTTCAAAATAGCCAAATGTCTGGGCTAAGCTGAAAGGCAGGATCAGTAAAGGAACTTTGAGTCCTTGTCTTGCAAACCCCAAGGGAACCTGCTAATTCCCAGGTCTGTCACGGTATCTATCTGCCTCTTGCTTGCTTATGAAGAGCTACAAATGGACTCGGTTTCTTTAAAGCACAGAATGAATTTTTTTTAAAAAAGAAACTTAAAGTTTCACAGGATTGGAAGATCTCACCCTATTCAGAGTTAATGAACGGACCTTCAAGGGTCTACTGAACTGCATCAATGAGAATTTCTCTGCTGGGTTTAGTAAATTTTGGGTAAGACTCTGTCAGCTTTTGCTTTATGTAGCTACCAACTCCTTGCAACTGTGAACATCCTGCAGCTGAGGCAGATGATGCCCTGTAGTTTGGTGGAAATTCACTGATGCTCAGAAGCAGCAAGATGCCACATCAGGTCATTTACTTTATTTGTCTGTGGGTTCAGCATTAGATCTCTTCTACAACACTTCAGTGATGAGGAACCCTCTTTCTCATACACTCAACAAAAAGTTTATCACCAACTTTAGCTTTGCCTCATATTCCCATCTACCCCATAAAATGAGGCTCTAAAGGGAAGCTGCTTCATGGCCACACTGCACTCTAGTGGGTTGATAGCAGGGTATAGCTATAATTTAACTATCTCACACTGGGCTAATTTGTGATAACTGCCTCATCCCACATGTCAATACAGAGTACTTGCTATTAACATTTAAAGATGACAGTCCTCTTAGTTGTGCAGTTATGAAAAAAGGATAGAGGCTTCCAGAAAAATCTGTCCTAGGTTCTCTCAGAAACATAGGACAAATAAGGGAAGACAAAAGAAAAAATAAAATAAGTCAAAGATCATCAGCTTTTGAAGACTTCAGGTTAAAATTCAAATCAGATCAACTAAGTGGGAAAGAGGATGATAGCTGGATTTTCTTTTTTGCCTTTGAGCTATTAAGATCAGATTTTCTGAAAGAGTCTATTCCTTGGAAATTCTTGCAAAATTAAAATTAATCCATAATATTTAAATGTTGGTATTCATTGGTATAACTGCTTACTATTCAAGTATTGTCCAGAGCTTATCCAGCACTGGCACTCTAAATACTGAAAAAAATTATCATAAAAAAGAAATCTCTACAGAGCAGGACTTGAGCAAAACCAGGTAATCACCTATCAGCTGTAACTTTGTGCTACCCTTCTTCAAGACTTAACAGTGGGAATGCAGTAATGACACTAAATTATTTAACCCACAACGAACTGTAACAGGCTGGCAATGCTTCCCTGAGACATAACATCCAGTCCTACGAGAAGGCACTAAATAGACTGTTGACTTATTAAAAAATTAACTAAACTACCTCAGCCGGTTATAAAATATAAAAAAGATCCTACTTAGAAGAAGGGTACAAGAAGAAAAGCAGTCCCAAATAAGAAGACATAAGTTGCTAAGCCTGGATAGAAATCTCAGTCTTTGGAGAGGAATTTTTTTACAAGTTTCATAGGCTCCTTCTGCAGAGGAGGATTCTCACCACAACATGCAGTACAAAATAATCTTCAATATTTCAAAGCTTTCTCAAATCCAGTCATTACTGACTTTTTCCCACAAAAACTAAAACACAACTTTGATAAAAAGAGCTACAATGGCACACGACAAATTTTAGCAGGATCTATTAACACAGAAAACTAACTCAAACAAAATTTGATGAGCCAGGACCACCAAAGAAATAACAGGTAACAGGAAGACTAAACAAGTAGACATCCACAGCCTGCAGTCTACTTAACAGAAGACAGCATACACGACTGTCAGCAGCAATGGATTTTCTCTAGCTACAGTTTATTTACAACCTTGAAAAAAATATTTAGTATACTATGTAGTTCTCATTTTCCATTTGAAAGGTCTTAATGCAGTTTTCAAAGGGAGTTTTAGGAACGCTAAGCAAGAACAAGCAGGCAAAGTAATATATCCAGTGTGTCATACTGAAAGTCAGGGATGTCATTCCTTAACTCCTTGCATATTTCAACAGACCACACACACAAAGACTGCTTCACTCTTATATCATGCTTGAACACAACATGCTGGCAAGCAGGGAACCTGGACAGCTTTTAAAGCTAAGACTTTGTCATGCTACTTTTCCCACAAATCCAGTTTTTCCTAGAGAAGCCCTTGGATCCC
Source organism: Manacus vitellinus (assembly GCF_001715985.3). Taxonomy (NCBI): domain Eukaryota; kingdom Metazoa; phylum Chordata; class Aves; order Passeriformes; family Pipridae; genus Manacus; species Manacus vitellinus. The sequence continues at coordinate 3,334,837 of NW_021940291.1, read as the reverse complement.
CAAGAACACTATAAAGAATACTATTAGAAGTTAAAAGCATTGAAAATAATGAACAGTTTCAACATACATATTGCTGTAGCTTTATTCATACAAGCCATTCCTGAAACTGCAATGACCTGTCCCAGGAAGAGCAGACACACAGCACCACAATCACACTTCCAAGTCTGGTAAGTTGTGAGACATACCTATTAACAGCTTCGGGAAATTGGATGTTTCAATATTATGGTAATAGACAACCGATGTGATGGCTGCCAAAAATGCCATCCCAGCTGGCATGTACAGGTGTAAATGGCGTGATTCCGAGACCCTTCAAAAGAAAAAAGTGAGCATCTGTTAAAGTCAAACCCCTCTTAGCTATTTAAATGTTTCCCTTTTAATTTATGAATTGTATCCTCTAACCAGCTCTGGGTTTTTCTAGATTTTTTTTCCCCCCCCTCAAGATTTTTCTAGAACAAGTTATGGATGCAAAACTCTCCAAGTTTAAATTGAATTTATGCTCCTAAATCACATAGTTGGACTCCAAATTCCTCCCTTGTGATGAAGATGAAAGGTGTGTACTCCTATTTCCTGCTGAAATCAATTGAAACACTGTTTAAATTAGGATAAGCAGCTCAGTTCCAAAACGAGAAAAGTTAATTTAAGCTAAACTAGTTTGGGAGCTGTCCATCAAAGTATGCAAATAAGAACAACTGACAGCACAGTTCAAGATTTTCTACAGAAACGTTTTGTGGAAACGTTTAATTTTTTTCAGTTTGGGAGAAGGAACAGCACCACAGCACAGGAATCACAGAGAGGCCTGTATTTGATGACTGCCAGCAAACAAAAACTACAACAGAATAATACACCCTTACATTTTGTCCTATAAACCAAAACTCTCCTGATACTTTGCTTCAGGCAGCAGCAAAGGGGGTCCTGCCAACCACAGCCCTTTGGGAATATAGGAGTTGCTGGGCAATGCTATGCAGAGTTGGATAGAAATATGTTTTCTTCCACCTCCTTCTTCTTGTCATCTTCTCTTCCTCCCATTTTCTTTCCTTTACAACAGGAATTAAGCACCCTGTGCTGGCAAAAGGTACAATTTCCTGTCTCCCAACCAGCTTCAGGAGAAAAGACCCCAAGAGAAAGACTTCAGGACACAAACACTCAGAGAAATTCACACCTTGTCCTCTGAACTTCACAGAAAATATGCTAATAATGTCTTGATTTCTTCTTGCTGCAGCAAAAGGTACTTTTGTGTAGTTTGGAGAGACAAAAAGGGTTGTGCTGTCAGGGAAATGGGAGATGATCACAGGACATAAGAGCAGAACACCCCAAATGTCTAACAGATCCATAGGAACTCAAGAGGACCCTTTCCTGCATCTCTACTGTAGGAAAGAAAGGAGAGTCCTCCCTTACGTGGAGATTGTGGTGAACTCTACAGAGCTGGCCAGAGCCATGCTGACAGCCTGTGTCATGAACACTGAATTCCTCCTGCTGACAATGAGTTTGTATGCGTATACAGCAAAATCAGAAAGGATTCTCCAGAGTCTGAATTCCTTAATGCCGGGTTTTGTACATAAGGGCTGAATTCTCAGCAAGAAAAAAAAGCAACAGGAACAGATTTCTTCAAACAGCCTAAGCCTCAGTGGGTAACACTGCAGTGGGAGGCTTTTTAAATCTGTTTATTTCACAGTTGCAGGAATTCCCCTATATAACCCTATTTCCAATAGGCTGCTTCTATTGCTGAGGTGCCAAAGCTTTCAGCACTCAGTTGCTGTCAAGAGGACTTACCAACATGATCCATTTTGGTCTTAGAAAGCTGATGAGTCTCAAAACTTGCTTTTATGCACCGGAGCACTCACGAGCCTGCTGAGTGCTCAGGGAGGCACAACTGTGGGTTGGCACTCCCCCAGTAGAGCTCGGAGCTTTGATTCTCATCAGGTGACACCTATTACTTAACAGCAGTGTTCTGAGTCAAGTTCACTAGCAAATAAACATAATGAGAGGGATTGCTAAAGAGCCAAATAAAAGAGAAAACACAAAGCAGGAGATTTTGCTCTTGAGCATCCCACACCCTGATCACTCTGAATAAGTATAAGAAAAATTCCTTTTTAAAAAAACTGGCACTCAGAAACATCCTATTTATATATGTTTAAGAGAACTTATAATAATAATGATGATATCAGCTTCTACAGCAGAAGACTGCAGTGCCTTTCACACTGCTTGATGCTTACTTGTTATATAGATGGCTAATCAGAGAGGTTTTGTTCTATTTAACGAGGAGCTTTGACTTCATCATCCTTTCGGTTGCAAATCCATAATTGTTATGAAAATCATACCTCTCTTCAGAAGAAGATGATCATATTCATTGTTATACACCATTAGGTTTTTTGGTAACAAATCAGTCTCCTGTATCACTTGTTTCACTTGTAATAATTTTCCCCCACAGATTTCTGTTTAAAGACATCCTAAGTTGAATAACAGATGATGGATCATGCTCACAGAATATGAGATGCTCTGCTCCAGGTAACAGACCAGCTGTACTGCAAAAACAGAAGAAACTCTGTAGGGCCTGAGATAAGGCCCAATACATTCACTACTTTCATTAACATGAACAGAACGTGGTTTGGGGAGGAATGGTATGACCTCCTGTGCACATGGGAGTTCCTCCTGAGTAAGGACTGTGGGACTGGGTCCTTGGACATAAAACATATTACGAAAATGTCACCATCTGTTTGAATCATTAGGATTTATCTATGATTAGTCTTTGGAAAGACAGTGTCATTAAGCTGAACTAAAAATTATTAAGGTCAGTTTTGCCTCTCTACATCACTTGGCAAGGTCTGTGGAATTTCTGATATATAAGGTCGATAGGTTAATCACTAAGAAAACAGATTACATGTTTATAACCACACGGAATATGGTCTAGATGAGAATTTAGACAGGGAGAAAATATCTACCCTGAAACCTTTAAACTGCTCAGTGCTACCAGGAGAAGGCAGACATACACTTACCCATCAGACACTATGCCCTCAGCAATTTCACACACCAGCACAAACAAGAGGATAAAAGTCAATATCCAGCGTAAATTGTGGCCAGGAAAATGAAGCCATGTGCTATGATGTATATGTACTTTGGAACTCTGGCTTCCCCATCCTAAATGAGAAAAGAGAATCATAAAGAGCTTTCTTAACAACAAGGGTGACACACAAAGCTCCTGCATAAAAGAAAACCAAACCTAAACATAGATGTAACAATCTAGTGTACCAACATGGACAGAGCTGTGTTGTTAAAAACACATGCATTTGAATATTTTCAGAACTGTGTTTACTCCACTTCATATGGAATAATATCAACAATGCAGACAGGACACAGCCTTAAATTCCTATACTTTTGGCAACTTACTAATAAGTAATTACATTGCACTAAACATTTTCCAAATACATTCACAGTTTAGAGAAACAGCAAATTAACATCTCGACAAATATGCACAAACAATACAATAAACACACTACTTGTTTTTTTCTTAAATTCTTTTAAAAAGTTAAAAAAAAAAAAAAGGCACGAGTTAAGGTGTAAAGCAACTCATTCTCTTGACCTAGTTAAAAATTAACAATACTGAGAAACTCCAGACCAACACAGAGGACCCTCAGCAGCTCTTCTGCTGACCCCGTTTTAACAGTCGTGCTGGTTGTTATTTCCGCACCGGACTTTTTGTGATCCACAGCAGCGAGTGTTAAACCACGCAGCCCGCGCTGGGGCCCTTCAGGCCGGCCCAGGCTGAGGAGAACTGGACCGGGAGCAGTGAGAGCCGCGTGTGCTGAACCACCGAGCCACCTACCGGCACCCCCGGGCTTGTGACACCAAATCTCACCCACCGCAGGTACCGCAGGAGTCGCAGCCGCCGGGCAGCCCTCTTGGCCAGGACCCGTAATGAGGAGGGCTGCCCGGCGGCTGTAACTCTGCAGTTATTACCGGGAGCATTGTTTGATAACGTAGGACTTACTCGCCAGGTTTCCCGGGGGTTAATAGCACATTTATTTCTGCTTCCCGCGCTGCTCGTCAAAACCGGCAGGCAAATCCTGCGGTCTCCTCCAGCATCACCCATCTCTCCGCTGCCTGCGCAAGGGGTTTTCACCGGCGGGAGCCCCGCGGGCTGTCCCGCGCGGAGGCCCCGGAGCGAGAATGGCATCGCGGCGGGGCGGAGAGCGAGGGTTGCGGGGCAGAGGGGGAGAGGCGGGGAGAGCGGCCGCGGAGCTCCGCAGCTGCAGCGTTTCCTATAACATCTCCGCAGCTTCAGCATCTCGAGGCACGGAGGGCCGGGCTAGGCGGGGGACACCGGCAGGGGAGCAGGCAGGCGGGGGAAACCGGCAGCGGGGGAGGGAAACCGCGGCGAGCAAAGCGGCGGGGGAACACGGCAAGGCACACGGGGCGGGGGGAGGAAGGGCCAGAAGGAAAGGGGGCGGCAGAAGGAAAGGCACAGGCGGACAGGGCAAGGGAGACCCGCAGGCACCCACCGATGAAGAGGATGGGGAAGGTGATGAAGAGCAGGAAGACGTGCGGCACCACGTTGAGCGCGTCCACGAAGCAGCCGTTGTTGAGCACGCCGTGGTCCACGTTGTAGGCGGTGGAGTTGCCCTCGCGCGCTCGTCGCAGCGCCAGGGGGCCTGGAACCCTGCGCGGCAGCCGGGCGCGCACCGGGCAGGCGGGGGGGCGCGGGTGCGCGGCGAGGCTCTGCCCAGCTGCCGGGAGGGCACGGCCCGGCCGGCCCGGGCACCGCGATCCGCTCCGCCCGCCGGAGTCGCCCCGCCCCGGCACCGCCCCCGCCCGCCCCGAGGGGTCGGGAAAAGCCCCGAGCGGGGGAAGGTGAGGGAACGCCCGGCAGCGGGGGAGCCGGGACATCCCTTCCCCGGCACGGAGCGAACGCCCCGTGACAGCCCTCGGTACCCCAGAGCACCAAACCCGGTGTTCCGGGGCTCTCGGAATTGAGTGTTTCATGCATTGTTAATATGACAGAATATAAAAAAATACCCCACTAAATTAGTGATGACAGAGGAACTATAGGCTACAGGAAGTGTATTCTTTCAGCCTTGTCAGCTTCGTGCTTTTTTCTCCGCTATGATGAAGATATTATTAGATTAAGTCGTGTATTCAGCCATACTCTCTCCTCAAAGGAGGATTCTACATCATATCCTAAACAGCTGTTATGTTCGTTCCTTACCTTTTTTTACCCCTAATGCGTCCAAGCCTTTTTCTTTTCTCCACCAACACTTCCACAATCTATGGAAATCTGACCTTTAATTTGAGTGGGTTCCATCTCACTCCCTAAGCATTTTTATGTACATCAAAGTAATCTATAAATCAAACTTTTCAAACCTTTTTTACTTGAGTGGAAGTTAGGCTCAGCTGAGCTAAAGCTGAACAAGAGCTCTACCCAAATATCTCTCTGCTAGGGGATAATACTGGAAAGTAAAACTTGACGTGCATCAGAAGTCTGCACTTCCCAGCACAACCTGTGTCAAAGCCTGAGATTCAAATATCTCTGGTGTGTAGCCATGAAATACTCAACAATAAGATTCATAACCAAATCCTTTCCCTTGGAGCTCCTTTCATTCCTAGTCACATTTTTCCATTGCTTTGCTGAGTACTTCATACAACTTGCCACATCTTACAAACAGAAATGCAAACAAATAATGCCCATATATCAAGGCTTCACTCTTCAAAATATGAAAGCTACAAGTTGGCTGAATGCCTCTAAGGGAAATGACCCCATGAATAAAAAATTTCTTTGTTCTTCCTTCAGCATAACAGAGCACATTCAATTTCTAGGACAGACAGCTCCACTAATAGACCTGAAAATTAAGTTTGTCATGCTATTGATCTTGCTGTTGGATAGGAGCAAAGAAAAAGCAATGCTCTGCATGCATCATATTATTTCCTATATATGCTCTTTTGGAACTACAGCAGTGCAGTTAAGAATAAAAATCAAAAGACAAACCCCAAGCCAAATCCTGTGTATATGTATTCTCAATGTGAAAGTTACACCCACGCTGAAAAGACTACAATTATTTTAAGTTTTGGACAGAATCCAGCATTCATCTGAACTTCTGGTCAAGCTCATCTCTGTTATCCTAATACTTATTTAATAAACAGTACGAGCAGTTTGCATGAAGATAATTTAAAAATAATTTATATTTTACTATTTCCTGAGGCCCCAAGTGACACTAGGGCTCTGTGCTACAGAAGAACAAAGAGCAACAAAGAACTCTTGACAGTTTACACTCTAGAGACTGAAATCATGGTAAAGATTTGGGGGTGGAATCATCATCACCTTCACTGTGGCCACAGAAATGAACACAGAAATTTAAGTTTGCCCAACGTCTCCAAAGGAGTACAAGAACTGAGCTCACAGAGAACATCTACATGTTCTCTGAACCTTTAGACCATCTTCCTTTATTACAAGGTGTCAATCACAATATTTTTTTAAAATATGTATCTCAAACAATAAAACATCAGGCAACTCCATAATTTTGAATTTGAAAATTTATCTTTCAATGGTTTTCAAATGCAGCCTGGATTACCTAGTTAACATGGTGGTTTCAAATTAATGGTCTCAGTCCAGATCCTAGGACAGATCTGCACCCATCACAGAGCTAAAGTTGAGTTGAAAATGTGTTGGCAACCTGAACAGAAAAGTGATGGATTAAATGAGGAAGCGTCTTGGATTACAATTAACTACTTAATGAAATACTGAAAAAAACCCACACTAACAGAAATCAAAACAGTTGGTAAACTGAAAATGGTAAGCTGAGCATTCATAGCAATAACTGACACGCACACACACAAACTCTTTAAATAAATCACACTTCCAATAGCAATGCTCCAATTTTGTCCCTGCTCTAACAGTGAAAATGGGTGCCAAATGTGGACAGATACTGGTTTTCCTCACTAGAGCAGCAAATGACAATTTCTTTTTCACTTGCAAAAGGTGAAACATCTATTTTGTGACTTCACAAAATAATGCTATAGTTGGATCATTTTATGTAAAGCTTAGATGTGATTGCCTGTGGTGTCTTAGGACTGAACCTCCTTACCCAGGCTACCTCTGCTAGTCCTGCGGGCTTTGGAGCAGAGGAATAATTTCTTTCTCAAAGCTGCAATTTCGTGAAGCTTTGTGAGAGCAGAATCGCTTCTCAAAGTACAGAAAAGGCAAAGAAAATACGAAACCGACAGGTAGACAGCCACGTTCATCTGCATGTTGCAATGCAACCTAATTTTTCATGAAAGTCCCTTTAGATCTTGTTTCCCTCACTCTTTCCTGACTATTTCCGTATCACAAAAAGTCGGCTTCCTTCTTCATTATTTCAGTATCTCTGTTGGAAATGAGGCATCAAGTTAGATTCTGGCAGCCACTAGCACATTCAGTAGGTGACTGGAAATATTTTGGAAGCATTTTGATTATTTAAAATTGATTTCCAAAGAGACAAGGGCAATATTTTAATTCAAGGAAATTAATTTAAGGAAAAATCTCTTTTCATGCTTGCCTTGGAATTTGACTTTGTCTACAGGATGTAGAGAGGTTTTTATTTTGTAGTGAAGCACTAACACTTCAGAATTTGAAACCTGATAGTTGTTTTCAACTGATATTCATATATCTGGAAGCTTTCATTTTTATTTTCTACCTTTATAATTTGTTTCTTGCTCCTCTTATTCAGCTGCTTTGCACTGACTTCTCTTTCTCATTAATGCTATGTAGGGGAAGTAGTCTCTCCCTAAAAATCATATTTTGCTACTGGATCACTCTGCAGCTTTTGGCTTGTGTTTGCATTTAGAAACACAGATACAAAAAAGTCCCCACAAAACTTTTGAAAGTTCTGAGCAGCTACAGCCCACATTCAAAGTTAGATGGTTAGGCATATGAATTTAGGCATTAAGCAGGAAAATTAAATCATTAGTGAGACCAATTATAAACAGGAAATCTTAATCAGAAAAAAAACCAGTAATAAAACAAATTCTCATTGTGATTTAGAATTAGCTAAACAAGATGCACTGATCTATGACTTTTGGTTCCTATTAAACTCTGCTTTGGAGGTAGAGAGGAAGGAAACTACCAATCCATTTCAAAAACACATTGGGAAAGGCTGAAACGAAAAAATTGGACAAAATCACCTCCAGAGAAAACTGTTGTTTTATTCCTGTGGAACAAAGAACTCCATTTGATAGTTTCATAGAAGATATCATTTAACAAAGAAAATGAATTTTCTTTGCGATAATAGTCTAAGGTAAAATGCTACTATTAAAAGTAATGCAATAAGCATAACCATAGAATCCTAGAATGGTTGGGGCTGGAAGGGGCCTTAAAGATCATCTTATTCCAACCCCCCTGCCATGGGTAAAGATCCCTTCCAGCAGACCAGGTTGCTTGGAGCACTATCCAACCTGGCTTTGAACGCTTCCAGGCATGGGGCATGCACAGCTTCTCTGGGCAGCCTGTTCCAGTGTCTCTCCACCCTCTGAGTGAAGAATTTCTTCCTGGTATCTTAAACTAAACCTGCTCTCTTTCAGTTTAATAATAGTGCAGAGATTCACAGAAATAGCTGTTTTTCTGTAAATAAACCTTATTAATTTTTAATTGCTGTCCCTCATTAAAAATGAAGCAAGAACTTATGAGTAAGCAGATCTATCTTAAAGAGGAAACAAAATACAAACTCTTTGTTGGAAAATCATCTTTAGGCAAACACTCAGATAAGTGTTTTAGATTGGAACAACTTATCTTTTAAGTGTGTGCCACAAAGTTCAGGCATCTTGCGGCTTCAGCTACATACACGAGCTCTATCAAGTCATTTTATGAAGCACGTTTTCCAACACCCAATATAACATTCAGGAAATCATTCTTGCTTTGAACTAGCTCCTCAGTTTAATACTGCTTCGCAGTTCAACAGGGCCAGAGCAGTGCTAACTTGGCAATGCCACATGGCACCTGAAACTTGGGGGAAAAGCTGGCTTTTCTCTTTGCTCACTCTCCTTTGAAGTGTTAAACACTCAGACATTTGGGGCTACCTGGCAAAACTCATGGTGAATCACCTGAAGGGCTGCAGGCTGTTTCCCTTACCAGCCTGACCTAAGGAGAGGCTTGATGCTCCCCTGCCCTCCTGCATCATCAGAATTCTTCTCAACAGCTAAGACTACTCTCCAGGCACAGTGCTTTCCTCACGTGGCAGAACTCTACATCTTGCTCTCACTGGGCAGAGGGGTCACTGTTGCATTCATCAGTTCTCTCTCCTCTGAACATACACTTGTCACCGCAAAAGAAAAGCCAGCTTTTCGGTGAAAGGTCTGCTTTTCCTCTTAACCTGCCTGTGTATTTACTCCACCTACAGACAGCTCTGATTCATCCTGTACACGTTTTTGAAGGTAATTTATTACCAGCTGCAGTTAGCTTGGTTGGTGCTCAACACTTGAAAATATTTTGAGCTGAGAAATGCTGAGGCAAAAAAAGCAGCATTAATGTTTTGAAAAATCAGTCCTAAACCAACCTTCTATTCACTCCTGACAAGCCTTGTACACAGATATACTTTTACAATCTCTTCATGATCTCACTGATCACATCATACCTTAGTTTATTTTCCAGTATCTAAATGCTTAGTGTTTTGAGTACTCCCTGTGTAGTACTTGTAGTACAACTGTTGTGTTCTCCTTAGGAGAATGAGTTGAGCTCTGTGAACTAACTCATGTCCATAAACAGCTCCTGGCTGGCTCCAGTGTGGTATTCTTAAGCAAATGTTATTTTCGTTACTGATTCAGTTAAGCACTGATATGATGCTTGCCTTGTTACATAGGCTCTTGTATATAAAAGATTATTTTGCCTGTTTATACTAAAATATACACACACATTAACAAATAACCATAACAAATAACATAACCAGCATTAATTTCCAAAAGATTACAGAGCTAAAAGTCACTGGCCTTTCTAGGAACCCTTCCAAAAACCAGAAATTAGTCTGAAAACTAAGATTTGAATTGTCTGTTAAAGGTTATTAGAAACAAAACAAAGATATCTTTCTTTTTCAGAATAGAAAATGGTTTTCTGTTCAGGCACACAGAGAGTTTTAGTTAGTTGATTTGTTTATTGACCACCTGGGAACAGTTTCAGACTATCTTCAATTTATCCAGTGGGTAAAATCAACACGACAATTAGAGAGAAACAAAGCTATCAATTCAAACTTGGATTTGGAATGTATTTATCTTGTGCTGCTATTTGACAAAATTATACAGAAAATTAACAAAAAGAGTGTCACAGTTTAATGAGGTTTTGTATGCTTTGTATGTTTTTTCTTCTATTTTTTTTAATAGGATGCAATGTGGTATTTATTCTAGATATTAAAACAATGACCAAAAATCATATTATGGATTAAAAAAAAAATCATGAGTATGCACAAAGAGTTTGTTCCTGCATAGCCAATAATATTTATTCCCTGTTGTGATTTATCATATAACTAGTTAATTGTCAAAGGTCTATTTCAGGAGGCTTTCCTCTTGAGCTCAGCCCACATGCAGACTACCTTTGGGATTTTCAGATGCTCAAGGGAGCTAAAACAATCAATACCCGTACAAAATATACAGAAAATTAATTTAATAGCTTAGTAATTGAACTTGTAGCCAGTAATATTTTTTTCCTAATTTCCACAATGATGTTAACCTGAAGCTTATTTTCTCTTGGAGTAGTACAGTGTTGTTTTTTGTACAGCAAAGTGCTGTACCTGGCTTTTAGGTCTGGAAGCTTTACATGAAATTAAGTTGTCTGTGACACTGTCACCTGGAAGCAGTAATTTCTGAGTGTCCTCAGTTATGGCAGATGTTCATAGCCTCAGCCTTCAAACCAGCCAAAGATCCTCTGCTCTGGCTAAATATTCTTTATATTGCCAGTATTCAGGAGGAATCAAGTAGCTTTTGTAAAAGGGCAAAAATAGAAGAGATAGCTGTACAACTCTCTCCAGTACTGAAACTTGGCAGTATTCTTTGCTGACTATAGCAAAAGAAAAATACATTTTGAATGTTAAGTGTCTATAGACTTATAGACTTGTATAGAAAAGTTACAAATTTGCAACAAGAATAAAGAAGATAAACTGAGTACCAAACCTTCAAATCAGTGTGCAGTATAAAACCCCCTTAACCTGGGCAAAATAATGCAGCATCAAGAGGGCTAAAACTATTTGCAAGTTTGAGTCACATTTAATTGGTGTTTTAGCCAAAGAAAGTAAGGAAAATACAGGAGCAACTGCCCAGCACATAACACCATGTCAGTTGTTTTAGTATACAGAAAACGGGCTTTGCTGAGACAGGCCAGCCCACCAGGCTCTGAACAACAAGTAGTTCATCCTTAGGATTCAGGGTCATAGAGTCTCTCAGGTGTTCAAACTAATGCCACAGGTCCTTCACACTGTGAATAACACAGAGGAATCACCTCCCGGACTGATCGTGCCCTAGTATTTGTACTAATATCTACTCTTAAAACTATGAATTCCTTAAAGGGCTGAAATAACGGGTGAGTGCGAGTAGTGAATATTCAGGTTAGTTTTAATGTGTTATACAGTGCATTTACAAGGTGTCTTTTTTTAAGAGTGAATGATAGAAACAAGGACTTTGTACAGCTAAGCATCCCTCTAAACTTAGTGTGTTGGAGAATGGGTTGAAAATAACGGAGAGAATAATCTCTCAGGTCAGGAAGGAAGATCCAGGGAACTACAGGCCTGTCAGCCTGATGTCAGTACCCAAGAAGGTCGTGGAGCAGATCATCCCTGAGTGCCATCACGTGGTACGTACGCGACAACCAGGGGATCAGGCCCAGCCATCATGGGTTTAGGAAAGGCAGGTCCTGCTTGACCAACCTCATCTCCTCTATGACAAGGTGACCCGCTTAGTGGACAAGGGAAAGGCTGTGCACGTTGTCTACCTAGACTTCAGTAAAGCCTTTGACACTGTTTCCTGTAGCATTCTCCTGGAGAAACTGGCTTCCATTGAGTGGACAGCAGAACTCTTCACTGTGTAAAAAAAATGGCTGGATGGCTGAGCTCAAAGAGTGGTGGTGGATGAGTTACATCCAGGTGGCAGCTGGCCACTAGTGGTGTCCCCCAGGGCTGTTTTCCAGTCATGTTTAATTTCTTTATCAATGATCTGGATGAGGGGATCGAAGGCACTCTCACTAAGTTTGCAGACCCCACCAAGCTTGAGGGGGAGTGTTGATCAGTTGGAGGGTAGGAAGGCTCTGCAGAGGGATCTGGACAGGCTAGGTTGATGGGCTGAGGCCAATTGGATGAGGTTCAACAAGGCCAAGTGTTGGGTCCTGCTCTTGAGTCTCAATAACCCTGTGCAGTGCTACAGGCTTGGGGCAGAATGGCTGGAAAGCTGCTCAGCGGAAAAGGACCTGGGGAGGCTGGTTGACAGCAGCTGAACATGAACCAGCACTGTGCCCAGGTGGCCAAGAATGCCAATGGCATCTTGTTCTGTATCAGGAATAGTGTGGCCAGCAGGACCAGGGCAGTGATTATCCCCCGTACTCAGCACTGGTGAGGCCTCACCTCAAGTACTGTGTCCAGTTCTGGGCCACTCACAACAACATTGAGCTGCTGGGGTGAGTCCAGAGAAGGGCTATAGAACTGCTGAAGGGTCTGGAGCACAGTTCTGATGAGGACCAGCTGAGGGAGCTGGGGGTGTTTAGTGTGGAAAAAAGCAGGATCAGGGGAAACCTCATTGCTCTCTACAAATACCTAAAAGGAGAGTGTAGCAAGGTGGGGGTCAGTCTCTTCTGCCAAGTAACAAGTTACAGGATGAGAGAACATGGCTGCAAGTTGAGCCAGGGCAGGTTCAGAATGGATATTAGGAAACATTTCTTCACCAAAAGGGTTGTCAGGCACTGGAACAGGCTGCCCAGAGAAGTGGTTGAGTATCCATCCCTGGGGTTATTTAAAATCTGTGTAGGTGTGGTACATAGGGACGTGATTCCACGGTGGACTTAGCAGTGTTGGATTAATGGTTGCACTAGATGATGTGAGAAGTCTTTTCCAACAATTTTATGATTCCAATTTTATTTCTATGTAGAATTGTTCTCTCTGTGAAAACAAGAATATTTAGAGGTGGGTGCATATCAGGAGTCTGATGCTGAGTGGCATTATGTGAACTAGTATAAGTGGCAGCAAACAATTCTAGGTACCCACCTCACTGCAGGATGTAGATATCTCTATAACCGCTTTCAGAAAAGTATGAGCTATTGGTTGGAATATTACGTGCCTAATGTGAAAACTCATGCTATAATTAAAAGTCTACACTGTTCTGGTAAAAAGAAGCAAACAACAAGTTGGAAAAGCTCCTTTTGTTCCTGACAATGGTTACAAAGAGAACAACCCCTTTCTCCTTCAGAAATAACTCTCCCCTTCAGCACATATATTAAATTGCTCCTGCCTAGTGGTACCACAAGGCTGAAGATAATGTTTTGTATCGTACATCTCTTCTTAAAAGAGAAACTATATTCTTTTGTTGTGGAAAATTTTCTGAAAGAAAATACCTATTTTCTCAAAGTTGAATGTTTTCTTTTTACAACAGCATATGTTCCAATGTTTCACTGTGTAGCAACAGATACAAAAACAATGCTGACTCGTGAGCACAGCAGCCAATTTGCAGTGTGCTAAATCTGTAAATACAACTGTGATTGATAGAGCTGATATCCTGCTGAAGATATAATGAGAATTGACAAGTAACATGAATGAACATTGTGTTGGGTTTTACAGTTTTTAGAATAAGTAGAGAGCCATATGAGCTTGTAAAACATAGTAGAGAGAAATGCCTTACTTTACAGAAACTAGTTGGTAGGGAGTTTTCTGAGTCCCCTTGGTTGGAGACTGATGTCTTAAAAAGGTCCCAGTACTTCTCAGCCTACGTCCAAGGCTCCTCAGTAGGTACCTGGGCAGCCATGTGCAGACACAAACACTCCTGTCTGCCCACCTGATACTACAAGTTGACATGTCAGAACCATCTGTGCAGGGTACAGTTCCCAGACTCTGACCTTCCCTCCTATGTGGAATTATTCCTGATTTTCTCTTTTTCCCATGGGTGTAGGTAGCTTGTCCCAGCACGCTTTCCCTGGGCTATATTTGTCTCCTGTGATAAGGCAGCAATACGAGTGCGCGGAAACTTTCTGCACGTCTGCATTTTGGCAGTTCCACGTGAGGGGGGATGTCAAGCGCTGAGGCTCAGCCATGGAAGTTTTTCACGTACAATCCTCTGCTGTCTGTTTTTCCTCTGCAGTGTAACAGCAATGCAGTAGAGACAACAAGAACAACCACATCCAGCTGGAGAGCACTGACAAGTGATGATTTTCTCATGTGTGCCAGGGATACATCCTCAACACGTGCTCAAAGTAACTAGGCAGAAAAAGTAAGATTGTTTTCCACATATTCCCAATCCTGAAACTGTCCAGGGCTTCTTGAAGAAGCTGAACTTAAACACTGAACAGACTGTTCTTTTCACCACATCATAAATGAGCACTGGCCATTCGTTCCCCTATTTACTCATAGGTTGGGCCATGAAGGCTCAAGATACTCTAAGATAAGGAATGGGTCATGCTAGACCTAGATGAAAAATCTTCTCTCTTCCACTGTTGGGAACAGTGACTACAGTGATCATTGCTCTGTGACTAACATGAATATTAAAAAAAGAATAGTTGAGATTTAATACTCAGGTGTTTTCTGCTTTCTAGGAAAATGGTGACATGCTTCATGTAAAAGTCACTTGGCACTGTCCTACAGTAAGAAAGGGTAAGCATTTTGTCCCTTTGTGTAATTTGTAAATCTAGCCAGTTCTCTGCATCTATTTAGTAAGTTATTTTAAACATCTGTTCATGTACACATGGGTTTAAATATACCATTAGAAAGGCAATACCAGGTGATTTTATCATTGAGAAGGTACGTAATTCACAGTGTAATCCAACAGCACAACAGAAAAAAGGCATGTTTGTCTGGCTAGAGGTAGAGAAATGTGAATATTGTCACAGTTAAAAGCAAATAAACAAACACAGCTTTTCTGCAGCAGTACAATCTAGGACAAATCATTACAACTTAACGGCAACTTAATACAACTCAAATAACTTTTCCCTGTGAACAATCCAACCACAAAATATGCCCATCCACTCCATTTAATCCATTCTATGATGGTTAACAGAAATTTGTTTCAATCAAATTCTCTACTCTAAGAAGAGCAACATCATAAATTATCTTGTACCCACCTGTAAACTCTTAAATCACAGATGAGAAATTCGTATGTTAGTTGGAGACTAGACTTGTCTGTGCATCCTTCTTTCAATCTGGACTTTGTGTCTTGACCATTTGCGTGATCTGTAGATCACAGTCTGCTTTGTGGACTGACTTCTTTATAACAGTGCTGATTTATTTAAAAATAGGCAAATTGCCCATACCCAAATGTATGGGATAGGTGATGAGGAAGCTGCCTTCCCCTATATGAAGAAAGCAATCTGGAGCTCAGAGCACAATGGACACACCTCAAACATCTCAGTTCCTTCTATTCTCTTAAACAGCTACAATCTCTGTACAAATGGTTTGATGTCTGTGTTGTTCTGAACTGGAATTCTCTCACCCAGCTTGAAGAACTCTTCAGGTTTTGATTCCTGCTATGCATGTCTCTCCTCTGCACTAAGATGGAGCTGCCTAATTTTCACTAACGAAGTATGCACTTTCTTCTATCCTACCAGGTTGATACCCCACATTTACAGATCTGCTTCACCACATTTTTTAATGAATAATCAAAATGGAAAAATGAATTTCTCCTCTTTCTTCCCCTCTGTCCTGTTTTGCTATTGGAACTGCTGCTAATCATAATTTGTTCCTGGGTTTCTCTCCTCTGAAAATTCCATGTTTTATGCTGGGAGGGGGAGGAATGATAACAAAAAATAATATTTGAAAAATTATAATCTATTTAGTTTCCAAGGACAAGCCCAAAAAGCTACTTCACCCTGTCAGGGAAACGCTTATCATAAGATTTTAGTCAAAGCTCCATTTTGTGCCCAATATTTCTAATTAAAAGTTTTGTATCTAGTGTGCTTTGCATTCTGTTCAGTGGCATTAACGTTCAAGCTGTTGCCAGCATGAGCATGGGGGTCTCAGTCCCCTGCTGGCTAAAGCATCCAGAATGTTTAGGGGAAAGGGAGAGAGAAGAAAACAAAACCTCATAAGAAGTAATTTGAAACTCCCTTGGTTTGGAAGGAGTAGCTTTGCATAAAGAACAACCATTAGCAAGTTTGCCTCTCACTTCCTTACTGTTTAGAAAAGTCCTTGTCCTCAAAATGCTGTCTGATTTCTATCTTACTCAGTTTATGTTGGGAGGATCTCAGTCTCTTTCTCCCAAACTGTCCTCTAAGCACCACATAAACAAACTCTGTTATAGCTATTGAAGACTAATGAGTTTTACTGATGTTTGGAAGAGAAATGGTGAGAAAAGATAAGATGAGGACAAGCTAGGAAAATGGGCAGTGGGAGTTGGTGGGAGGAATAACCTTCAAAAATTATTTGATAAAATGAGGAGGAACTGAAATTCAGTATGAGTACTAGAACTTCAGCATTAACAGCTTTCCATACTAAGCATCTCCAGGGCTAAGGCATCCTTTGCCTTCAGATTTTGACTTCAGGCCCCAGTCCAGCAAAGTACTTAAGCCTGAGTAGTATTATCAAACTCAACCAATGTCAATGAGATTGGCTCATATGCTTAAATTTAAGCACGTACTTAAGTGCTTTGCTGGACCAGAGCCTTGCTTGTTCTAGTCTATGGTTACCATCTAAGTAGGAAATATCTGTCAAGCACAATTCAGATGTGCAAGGGATAACCATTGCTTATCATGCAGGAGGTTTTGGAATACTGGATGAAGCAGCTATCTGCAGGACATCAGACTCCATGTTTTCAGGTAGACAAACAGTCTGAGTTCAACAACAGCTATGCAGACTTAAGTATCCAAGAGATGGCAGTCTGCAACATATTTATTCGAAATTAATTCCTTAAAACTTCCTTCCAGTGGCTTTTACAGTGATAGTTTAGCACCTTCATTGACATTATGGTTCACAACCAGTATCACAGTTCAGAGAACACTTCTTATAATCCATGATCCTCTGAAAGCTTCACATTTCAAAAACCTTCTTTCTAGAGAACAGAAATGTTATTGATTGCTTTTCCTATGTCTGTCTCCAGTTTCTCTTTCATCCTAGATACTTTCAGTAAAGACCAAAAATAGACCAAGTTACCTTGTTACCTTGTTGTAAGTATAAATAGACCCTGAGCCTTACCAAAGTGTTGTACTATTAGCTGTGTCCTTCAATCACACAGCAAATGCACATCTAGTAAAGGAGGGAGAAGTATTCCAGCATAGGCCCCTCATATTCCAGCAGAGGCAAACATTTTGCTGCCTTCCTTAAGAACAAGGAAAGAAAATATCCTAGTCAGTCTCCATGAAAATAGTTTGCATGACTTGTGAGCAGCCCACCTGGAGCATCCTCAGATTTCTAGTCTGCAAGAAGGCAATTTTGAAATCTGTTCCAGAAATTTTGGACAGTCAGAAAAAAAAGAGACCTCCTGAGAACAAGAACAATGCCAAAAAATAAAATTGGTAGATGAGAAGAAAAACACTGAAGGTCAAACTCAGTATCAGGATCAAACACTTATTAGCTTACAAGTATTTTTACAAGTAATTTTAGACTCATCTGATTTATAATCTTAAGGGTCAGCTCCTTACAGGTAAGACACTGGCTTTTCTACACTAGAGCTGGTTTGGATTGTGTAAAGGTGACTATTCACATCAACACAGATCCCAGGAGAACATGTCTGTGGTGAAAGATGGCCAAGAATTCCACAGCAGCTACCTCAATTCTGACCACACTTCATCGATGTCAACATACAGCTAAAGCATACAGAAAACATCTATCAGCCATTGCATATCAAGCTCCTTACAACCAGATACAAACCCATAATTTTCATCCTTTGACATAAGCCCATAATTTTCAGTCTCGTTTTTAAGGTAAGGGGATTTTTAACAACTTATTTATATTCAGAGTTTATAACTTGTATTTGTGGAGTGCTGTGGTTATTTGTACGTGTGTGCCCTTCAAATTAAATTTTGGAGCTTTGGATTTTAAAAAAACTTATTGTTGTCTGTACACATATAACCCCTCTTTATGTATGTACATTTGTTTATGAATAGAGCATTTTTTTAAAACCAAGACCTCCCTGAAATATACACACAAGTTCTAAAAGATGCCATAATCATACAGTAAATAATAAGCCCTCAAATAGCAGAATAGCAGTAATAAATAGATCAAAGACTTCCCTATGCTAATATCCATATGAGTAATAAACCACAGTATTTCCTATCCTGTAATGAGTGTCACGGTTCTGATCCATAGGGTCTCACGTCTTTTGCCTGCATACAGGCACGCACAGGCTCACAGAGCAGATGTGAAAGTCACAAGTCTCTAATGTAATTCATGCTCCAGTTCAGCAACTATGAGGGTATGCTAAAGACAACGCTGTGACTAACACGGCCAAGAAATTCCTGAGAGAATAAGAATGACTGTTAACAGTTCTGAGAAACTCTTCCTCTGGGTTATTATCCCATAGAGAGATATAATGGGGTTTAGTGGTCTTAACCAAACAAACAGCTCTGAGAAACAAGACATATTCCCTCTGAGATTATAGTGAATGAAAAACAAAAAGAACATCTTATGTTAAAAGTAATTTGAAACATTCGTGATATTGTCAGGGAAGTACTTGGGCTTCTTCCTGCTTTGTGCATCAGGTCAGAGTTTCCATACTCCCAAAGGGAACTAAGCATTGGCTGAAAAAGAGAAAGTCCCATTTATTGTTATCTTTTCACAGCTGGCTTCATTGGACAGGGGTGAGGCCTGGGCACACACAGTGATTATTACAACCACCAGAAGACAGTGCACTAGCAACTCAAACGGGCACTCCTGTTTAAATTATTTACATCTGAGACACTCTGCTCACCAAAGTAACTGAAAGGGAAGTTGCTTGAAAAATGTATTTTCTTGTAGCATTTTCCAACTCCTTGAGCTAACTGGCAAATGAAAGATGTGATCCAGTCTCGGGGCACTGAAAGTCAGAAATAAAGTAAAAAACTACCTGACTAATGGCTTAGGATCATTTTAACATTTCTGAGGTGTCAGGTTCCTTTTTTCTAACACCACCTCCTTACACTGCCTAAAGAAACTTTGCAGTTCTTACACAGGCTAAACTCACTAAGTAACACTTTCTTGTTATACCTGAAGTAATGAGCAGTAACTATTTCCTCAACTGCCTCTCATGCATTTTAAGCTGTATCCAAGCAAATCATGTGAACAGGGTAGATGGGGAGAAGAAAGATAGTTCTGTGACTAAGAATCAGTGCTAGAACTCAACTCCTGGTACTCCCACAGCTTTCCCAGCTCAGTCTTCTGTGCTCCTTTTGTCTCTGAAAAAATAACAACAGTAGAAATATTTCTAATATCTAACCTGTAAGTTTTTTGTGTTATGTTTCTTAGTATGCTGAGACAGTGATTAGCAAAATCAAGCACTGGTTGCAGGCTGAAGTTCTTTAACATCATAGGAGCCCTCAAGAGAACATTTGATAGCATCACTCATCTATCTGCATTGTCATACAGTCCAGATGGTTGCAGTATGTAGGCAACTGGGAACCAAAGCAGCAGGAGTAGTACATCCTGCTGCAATTTCCTTCTGGTGCTAATCTTGATGCATTTAGCATTTAAATTAGTTTGTTGGTTAGGAAGTCTACAGCTCTGGATAGATGCACCCAAGGAGACCTAGCAAACAAAATATACCATAGCAACTGTGTTCAGTAGCTTGCCAACTAGCAGATGACCAGATTTGCCCATAAAAATTCTATAAAAGATTACTGCAGCTCAGCCAAGCGATGATTCCCTACTCAGCAGAGGGAATTTTGAGTTCCACAAGGGTGGCATTCTGTTGCAAAGGGATCTGTTACTAAAAAAAACCTCAGAAATCTGTGTACTTTAGCAGATTAACTATTACCATGATGTACTAACCCAGAGACAAAGAGGAAACTAGACTTCTTCCATTTGGCAAATGCACTTTTATTTCTGAATTAGCTGTAAGAGTTAAAATATTAAACATTCTAACATATGTACCCTGCCACACACATTAATTGGCATACTGGAACCATACTGCAAATAAAGAAAGTCAACATAAGTAATCATCTGCGTATGAGTATAGAGTTCTCAGGAACAAAGTTGTTATTTTTCTGTGTTACAGAAAGGAGGGTTTCCAAATCTTGAAAAGGCAAGACTTGAAGGGGAATTTGATATGCCCAAACTGTCTCTCTTTAGCACAGGTAAGAAAAATCTAAACACAATACAAAAACCAGAATACAAACCAGCAGATACAAGAAAGGAAGAAGACAATGACATTTTTAAGGAGATGGTTCGTTCACACAAATAAATTACTAAGTCTACAACTGTAATCATACTTATTTAAAGCCAAGTTAGTATAGATTTTATGGTCTTGAGAAATTTACTCAAACCTAAGACACAAAATTACCAAAAGCAGAATATTACACTTGGTGACTTCCTGCATAGTTTAGTCACACATATAGCCTCACTGAGAACAAAGTACACAACTGCAGACTGTGAATCACACCCAAATTTCCCACCCATGACTATGTGAGGGAGGAATTTTTGACACCAATACAAATACTCAGTAGTAATGTGACTACACATAATTATTTTATCTGGACTACTTGCTAGCTATCTACTTTGCTGGTAGAGAAGATTCTTTATGCTGCATAAATATCACCAAAATTATTCCTCATAATGCTAGCACTCTTGGGTTTTTATATTCAAAAAACCTCACAGCTGAGCAACAGAAATGGACATGAAGAGAACTACAAGAATATGAGTGAGAACATAAGTTAACTATACATTCCCACTTTCCCAGGGAAAATCACTATGTAGGGAGCAAAAATATAATCCTTTTCGCACCCAAACTGGCCTGTGAAGGTGTATTCTAAAGTGTTGCATGTGGGAACAGACATCTGTGTTCTATCTTCATTTGTCATTTTAGTGTCTATTTCCAGGAAAACTGAAAGATAATTTTCAAAATTTGTCCCCCCAAAATAGCAAAAATAGATTGAACGCTCACAGACTGAACTATGCTCACCGGCAGTTCTTCTCAATCATCTGGCAAAAAAAAATTTTACTGTATGTCTATATTTGAGTAATTTAAAATCTTTCTAATCTGAAGAATCTGAAGTCTCTAGTTCAATTTACAGGTCTGATTGCTCACATATCAGTCAATAAAGATGTATTTAATGTGGTTATTGATTTCCTATTAATTTACAGAGCAGCAGGTTTCTGCAGAGGGAAGATTCCATTTTTCCAGTTGTAGTCTTCTTTAAAAAAATGTTCTGCAGAAAAAAAGAAAAAGATAGTGAAAAACATGCTGTTAGCTGTAGTGTAACTTTCAGTCTTTCTGATAAGCACAATTTTGCAACTCGATCTCGAGTAACTTTGATTT
The DNA here is from genome assembly GCF_001715985.3 of Manacus vitellinus. NCBI lineage: Eukaryota > Metazoa > Chordata > Aves > Passeriformes > Pipridae > Manacus > Manacus vitellinus. The sequence goes on along the minus strand of NW_021940291.1, from coordinate 3,313,261 downwards.
GTATTGTAAGTAATAACTGAGAAGACCCACATGCAACAAGAAATCTTACCTTTGTGTTTCTGGAGATCTACGACTGTACTTAAGAGTGATTACAGCACAGAGAAGCCATATACAGTAATCTGAGTTTCTGACACAAGGATCATTTCAGAACAAACTCATTGTATAGTGACAAATTAAGAGATGCAAACTTCAGTGAAAACCAAACACTCATGAATACCTGTTTACAGGCACACTGTTGTAAAACACAAGTGGAAACTTGTTCTTTGGACAAGCCTTCACAAGGAAGTAATTTGTACTTGCTTATATACTTATGAGCTCACAAAGCCACAGCAGTGGTCCACAGATAACGAAAAAAATTAGGTTAATCCTACTTGCTTAGGCAGGGCCTATTTATTTAATAGTCTAGCAGATGATAAACCAATTCTGCAGAGGATCTCTAAGGGACTTTATGCAGTAGAAACTAAATACTTATATTTTAATAGCACAGGCATGGCAAAAGCCCAAAGAACACTCCAGCATGCCGGGAACAAAAGCAAGCATGGCAAGCAATGCACAGGCAAGCACATGCTCAAAAAATAACGCAGCCTCACAATGGCCAGTCATGTTAACCCAGGTGTTGCTATTCACCATGAGGGACACTGCAGTGGCTACAGCTGCAGGAGATACCCTTGTCTGTACACGGGTGCACTGCCTTCAAAAACCTTTCTGTGTGTGTTGGGACTGACTGTTGATGAGGGAATAGTAGGGCTAAACATACAGGATATGAAAACAAAAATAACAGTGATGGTTATTTCCTTGCTTGTTATTCTATGCGCAGGTATTAAACACAATTTTATGTCAAACTACAGCTGGGGCTAGCCAGTAAGAGAATATGGATTTACAGCAACTAATACTCCAATACTCTACATGGAACAAGAGTCCAAATTAACAGTGACTGCAAGTCCTTACTCTGCCATTTTACTTGGTAGTAAGGATATCTTCAAATCCTTTCCTTCAGTCAAGCTAGAAAACACGGGTCTTCCTTTTCAAACTGTGTGTCCAAAGTAAAGCAAGTTGTATTGACTCACTCTGTCTATCCCACTAGAAGCTATGGACTCTTCTGTTTCACATCTATGCTGGCTATCTTTAAAAAAAGGCTTCTGCGAATGTCACAAATTGCCAAGACACCCAAATCATTTAGCTCTTTTAAAATTTTACACATAAGTTTTCTTAGACAAGGACAGTAAATGCAATCTAATAAAAAACCCCAAAACCAAACAACAGAATTAAACGTCTGGTTGTGATGAAGAATCCTTGTGGGCATTCGTTTCCCTACATTATGATCTATGGGAACACAGACTGAAGTTAAGTATAATTTCTAAAAAAAACCCAAGCCCCAAATTCTCAAACTTTAAACTGAAAGTATGAGTGCGTAGTCACGTACAACCAATTCTGAGAATCACCATTTTCCAAAGTCTGGGAACCACTGCTGTAATGCATGACAGCTACTTATAACTATCAAATTAGCAACCATGTAAAGCAATAAGTTATGCAGTCCACAAGAAATAAATATTTGAAAAATGTTTGATAAAAAAGCAAATTGGATAGGCTACTGTTACTAGCCTTTTAATCCCCAGAGAAAAAAAGCTTATGCACTCACATTTCATCATCATATTCCTTTGGAGGTGATGCTGCAATGACTAAGTCAATCCAGTCCTGAAAAAGAAATGCACAGGGAAACACATACTGCTTTTAGAGGTGGCTAGTGGACCACTATGTAATATCAGAAAGAGAGTCAGCAGAGTAACCTGTTCCTGAAAAACCACAAGGAGAAGCAGAAGAGGAAGACCATTTAAGATTGAGCTGTTTGATTTCTAGCTTGAAATTAAAGAAAAATCTATTGTTCTTGCAACAAGATTAAAAAAACATATTCTAAGAATTATCCCATATTTGGTCATCTGAGCAATTAATACAGTTCTTGCTGAGAAAAAACTCACTGTAGCTGAAGCACAGTGTTACTTGTACATCGAGAAATCAAAGATAAGCTATTATTAGAAAATTCGAATCAGCTTGCAAGTAATTTTCAATATCAAAGAATGATTCTACAGATAAATGTAATATAACCACTCAGAATGTAATGTGTTTAAATACCAATCTTGATATGTGGCTAAATGGCATGGAATTTCACAGTAAATTACATACCTGTTTTTCAGAGATGCTACACACCAGTGTATCATCTGGAGATTTCATCTCACTTTGGTAGTACATGACATACCTGCTAGTTTTGATGCTTGCAACCTTATTTGTGTTGATGTGACAACGTCATAATAGAAGGCTATCTTTCATGAGCATTAGAGGTAAAACGAGGGAGTATTCCAGGTTACTTACCCCACCCATGTTCCAAGCTTTCGCTAGAGTTGCCTGTGCTTCTGCCAGCTTGCTGTCAATTAATATCTTGCCATTTACAGCTAGTATTTCATCCCCTTTCACTATGCCTCCTGGTGAAAAGACCAATATGAAAAACATACACATAAGCAAAGAAAATTCTGTGTCTTTTCTGCGCCATATTTAGGCAGTAATGAGTATAACAAAAAGTGTTTTCACTAGATGTGAAGGTCTACACCAAAAATTAGAGAAAGTTTGCTACAGGCAAAAGCAAACGGAATTTTTAAGCATGGCAAAGCCAAACTAATCTCTTATTGATAATGACCAGTAAGAAACCAGTTCAATAAGATTTTTCCCCAGCAGCAGTTTGCCTGTTTGGGTAATCCAGCTATACAACTTACAAACTATGACAGACTGTAGGCTGTTACTACTATGCCCCATACCTGGAAGGGTTCAAGGCCAGGCTGGATGGGCTTTTTGAGCAACCTGGTCTAGTGAAAGGTGTCCCTCTCCCTGGCAGAGGGCTTGGAACTAGATGATATTTAGGATCCCTTCTAACCCAGGCCATTCTATGATTCTATAAAAATAGCTCAATTAATTAAATTACTGAAGGAATGAAGTGGCATTTGTCAAGTGTCTGCAAGTTTGTTAATCCTTTCCAAGTGTATGTGTAATGTTTAGTCCTTTGAACTGGTTTTGATTTGCTAAGCTGGAATGAAGCACAATCAGCTAACTGGGACTGGATTTGAAGTGGAAAAAACAAAGATGACCAGGGAACAGCCTTATATGAGACACCCTAAAAAGGGATATGAAGGGACAAAGCCAAACAGAGTACTTAGGAGATCAAGTGGCTGAGATGTTTTCACAAGTAAGTGACTCGAACTTAGGTTCAGGCTGGGACAAGGTCAGCAGTGCAAGGGGATATTGTCCTGTCTGTCTACCTGATCATCACAAGAGTTCTCAGGGAAAGGATGAGAGATACTTCCAACCAGGAGTAAAGCCTAGATGCACTGGTGCACATGTTCTTGAGCCTTCCAGAGAGCTAAACTGTTAGCCAGAAGACTCTGGCCTTTAGTGAGGTTTTGGGACTAAAGCCGGTTGTTTTACAAGACAAATTACCAATGAAAGTAGCATTAAGAACAAAACTAAACAGTATAGAGTAGCCATGGTCAGGTAATTACTTTGCACATTAAAGTACTGCATATGTCATTGCTTGGAAATGGTGAAATAATGGAGACCATATTCCTTGCTTAACAGAATATACCAGAGAATCAGGTGTTGGTTTTTATAAATTTTACATAATTATTAATTTGTGTGGCGCTCTTGAAACCATGAACTTGTCTCTGGGGTGCCCTTTGGGCTGACACAGAACTTGGCTCCTTGGACAATCTCAGTGTGCCTTTCAATACTAGGCATAGCTTTGAAAGCAGCCAGCAGCTCTCAGACAGTGTAAGGAGCCACTTTGCTGCAGCATTCAAATTCCCCATTGTTACTCACCGTGTTTGTCTGCAGCACCATCTTCATATATGGCAGACACAACTATCTTTCCAACTGGAGAATCAATTCCTCCCTCAACTGCAAGGTCTAATGATCCTTCCTATGAAAAAACAGTTTTAGTTCAGGCTGTCAACTTTTGCCATTAACAGGAGCTTAATCTTTCCTTCTTCCCAGTAAATGATACTGTACATCAAACACTTACATGAACCCTTTAAATATCAATCAAACAATACAGTATTTACCTTTTTAATTCGTAATAGCCGTACATCTTTTCCCATAATCTGTTCTGGGGTGAACTATGAAAAGATACAATGGTGAGTCATTTCCACTTTGGAAACACCAAACAATTATGTATATGTATATATGTAATTTCTGGCAGAAAAGTGACCTTTTCCTCCTCTAAAATAGTGTTACAGGAAGCTCAGAACACAAGATCATCTTTTCGTATGTTGAACACTCCTTTTCAACATGACTAGAACAGACAAATACACAAGGCCCAGCAAACCAACAAGCAAGAATCTTATCCTCTCCCAGCCCTCAAAATCGAGGATTTGTTTTTTTCCAGTGTATTTCATATTACACAGTGAAGCATATTTAAATTCTCTCCTTACCATTGAATATGGATCAAAATCTTCCACGTACTTCTGGAAGCCCTGAGAATAAAACAATATTTAATTGTAAAAACATCTGACTCATGCACACACTTAACACACAAACTCCATTTATTTATTAGTGAGAGAACATATAATTCTGTAAGCTATGAAAGAAGACAGTAAATGGAGAAAAGCACAGAAAGACAGCAAAGAGTCCATCCTGACAGTCAGAAGACATTTCAAAACCTTACGACAGATTAACAGTTGGAGCTGGTCATACTACGGAGCAGTTCTGAGGAAGAGTTTACCACTCTGTCAGCTCCACAGTTCCTCTCTACACCTAACAAACAGAAACAAATCTTGAAAGCATCATGGGCAGGTATGTTCTGTCACAGTCTTCTGAACAACATTTCTTAGGATTATCACCATGTTGGATGCTAACAGGTAGAAATTACAGGCTCCAATTTTGCTGTCAGCAACACTACTCCATGTTGTCCGGGTTTTAGGACTCTTTTTCAGACCCTTTCTCTCCCCCTTGCCATGGAGTTTCAGGGATTTGGCTCCATACCACAAGAAAACGCAGGACATCCACCACTTTTTGTTTTCATATGGTTCTATGGATGATTTAAGGTTTGTCAGGGAGTGTCTGAAACGCAGAAGATAATACTGCAGTTAGGCAGAGAAAGATTTAAGTTTTGAGAGGACGCACAAAACCTAGTGCTTAACCCTTGTCAGACCAAGACTGCAGGGAAAAGCAGGAGTTATCTCTTCTGCAAGGATGGGATTACCTGCATCAGCAATCAGGAATCAATGGTATTTGAGTGGTGGTTTTTTGAGGAGGTCTAGTAGCTACTGGGTGATACTGTATGGACAGGGCTGGACATTTATAAAAACTCTGCACCTATCCTGTATGTTAAAGTAAGAACTTCAGAATTTAACAGAAATCTTTACTGAGGCACCCAGATGCTGTATCACTCTTATGGCCTCAAGCTGCAATAACCTGGGGGCAGGGCAACAACACAGAACCCCACAACCCTTCCTTGACATAGCAGGCAAGCCAATATCTGACACAGACGAGCGGTTCGGTGTGTGATCAAGCTTCATATTTTCATTATTGTCCTCTCTTCTACTGGATCCATTTGATGACAGTCTATTCCACTTTCAGACTCAGCTAAGCCTTTTTCAACTTGTAAATGAAATGCACAGCTTAAGGTTCCTCTGGTATGTTTAAGTACTGGCTGTTAAATGGCAAAGCTGCAGCAGAAAACACTAATGCCTCATGTGCTATACTCTATCAGCTCTCTCAGTTGCCTCATTTTGATGTGACTGACAATGACCCTCTGGGATCTGACCTCATCCTTACCAGCACTGCCTCTCACAAAGTCAAGGAGCGCTACTACACAGGTCTGCATCACAGAACTTCAAATGTACAAAAGTGCTGCCACTTTGTCTCACCACACTTAAACAGAAAACACAACAGAAGTGGTGATGAGTGTTGTGTGGACTGACAGTCATTCCACACAGGCACACCGAATCATACAGTGTGGACTCTGGTTTTCCTCAGGCTGCCTCTCTAACTCTGCACAACTGCAGAGCTTTTGCTTACTGCCACATGTATTTTTTTTTTCCACAGGGAAATATGTATTAAAATAATCTTTTGGGAATAGGAACATGAAAGATGTTATTTAGCATTTAAATTATGGATTGCATTACATCTGTTAACTGCTAACTTTGAGGAACTAAAAACAAATGGGAATTTCATCACAGACATCAGCAAGGGTAGAATCTCATCCTGGGGGGAAAACCCCAACCATTCATTCATTTAGAAAGTGTATTAATATTATGAACAGTTAAACTAAAATTGTAAGAGAAACATTTTACAATGATAGCTACCTAAAAAACTAATACTTTGAATAACTAAATTTGTATTGCCCTTTGGAATCATGGCTGAAGTAGACATCTATAGTTTTGTAGCAAGCAACTTAGAGAAAAGAACTCCAATCTCAGCCAAGTCACTAAGTCATTATGTAATCTAAAGGAGGTCAGTGAACTCTTTGTCCCAGGTCGGCCTCATGAAAAGCAGATGTTGCCCTTGAAAAAAGTTTTCCTGGGAAAACAATTTTTAATAAGGGAAAAAAACCCAAAAGCCAATCAAACACACAAAACCGCACAACAAAAAAACCTGCAAGCAAAGTCATAGAAACATAGAATATCCTGAGTTGGAAGGGGATCACAAGGGTCATCAAGTCCAACTCCTGGTCCTGCACAGGACAACTCCAAAAGTCACACCATGTGCCTGAGAGCATTGTCCAAACACATATTGAACCCAAGAGTCTTGGTGCCATGACCATTTCCCTGGGGAACATGTTCCAGTGCCCAGCCACCTTCTGAGTGAAGAGCCTTTTCCTGATATGAAATCTAAACCACCCTGACACAGTTTCGTGCTGTCCCTTTGGGTTCATATCACTGTGTATCAGAGATATGGTCTGGATCCAATAATATACAAATACAGGTAAGATAAAATGAAGACATTCACTGAACTGTAATAAATCTTCCCTGAAATGTGCATCACAAATTCAGGGAGCAGAGAGCAGACTCAACATCCAAGCACAGAATAATGAACTAAGAAATACCGGGTGAAGTCGGAGCCCTAAGCCTACCCTCCCACTCCAGGACATATCAGGTGAAAGAGTTAAGATCATTCTAATTCCTTCCTGACTTACGATAAAATTTACAGGACTGAACATAAGTTGAATCCAGAACACTAAAATGCTTGATTGCATTGAAAAAACTCTCTGTCTGGACTTGCAGATGAAAGGTAAAGTTATTATTTAAAAGAAAAATCAACTCCAAAAATGCAAAACACAAGGACCTAAACCAATGGTACTGCTCACTGGTTTCCAGCATCAGTAGTCAAGAGAAATTGAGACGAAATAAACAAAAGAACTGAAATTCATAACTGGATATAATAAAATTTTACAAAAAACACATTTGTTGAGAACACAACTGTTATATATTCAGAACACACTGACATTTAATGGAAACTGAATAATCTCAAAGTTGGATTTTTCTCAGTCAAATCCAGTTTTCCCTTCTCGATCTAGATTGAAACTGATCAAAAGAAGAAAAAAGTCATTATTAATCTTAATTGTTTACCACTCAAAAGCTCATGCTGTGAGCTCACTACTGTGTACCAACTTCTTCATATAACACTGCAATGCATCTAACTTAGCTTGCACTTACAAAGGTGGTCTGCATAGAAACTGGCACACTTTATAGCAGCAGAGAAGTTAAACATGAAGTCCACTTCTTCAAGCAACCGTCTATTAAACCACCAGTCAAACAAAGAGGAAGAGATGAAAACTTCATCACTATGACAGAGGAAAGCAACAAAAGTAATAATACAGTGAGAAGATCCTACACAATACAGGAAGGCTGAATGAATAAGTGCTTTCCACCACCAGTTCTTCTCATTTCCTACCAATAACTATGTTGTGATAATAGCTCTGTTTGTTAAACTAATAAAATATTTTGTTACCGAAAGCATTGCAACTGGCCACTAAGAGAAACATGGAAACCTTAGGAATATCAAAAACAAAAGCCAGTATAATATCAGTTATGAGTGCTCAACTATCTTACAGGTTGCATTTAACCATATAAGTAGTTACAGATGGTTCAAGAGAAAGGAATTACTATCCTCTCATTCCTCATCTGCCTAGACTAGAAGGAGCCACAGGCACACACAAAGCTTACAAAGACTAGCAGTTCTCATGCACTAGGGCTGTCTTGCATCTTCTGTTTTAGAAACTGAGCAAAAGGATTAGAAAAGAAAGCTTTAAATCTATGATCAGTCAAAACAAGAAGTACCACACAAAACATGGAAAATGTTATTTTACTTGTTTTTTGTTAGATCTAAATGATGAATTGTAAACCACCATCCTTTTAAACATCTCTTGTGGCTGCAAAAGAAAGAAAATTGCCAAACCAGATATTAACTTCTTGCTGTAAGTAAGTATCACCTACTCATAAATTATCTCACTATTTATTTTGCTCTTCTAGGGACTGAACCACATTTGCATTTGTTAGTGATTGTTCCCTGTATCATTTCAAAATGAGAGAACACAGACAATGAAACAGTACTGCATACATAGTAGAAAGAACTCTAGAGAAACTACATAAATAATGCACATTTCCATACCACAAGAGTTCTTAAAAATATTTTCCATGACTCCTTTTACACCTCATTTCTACAAAACAGTGCTTGGATCCCTTATCCGTGATTCATGAAAAAATAATTGGAAAAAACCCCAACCCAAAATACAGACAAACTGCTAGGCAAGTAATTTCCAAAATATTGAAAAGCCATGATAAATACATGTTTATGCATTTAAGATTTGCTCTGCTACCATGGATTTCCTATACTGAAAAAGTGAATTCCATCATTAAATTCCTTACGAATCTGATAAGCTGAAAGAAGAGATATGTGTATTTGGGCTCATCCTGAAAGAAAGAATTACCTAAATACCAATGGCTAGTACAGGTTTATTCTACTTAAGGAAAAACTCCTCCAGAACTTAATGAACTTATTTCTATTTTCTTGCTCCAATTAGAGTATCTATGAGTCGTTTCACTATATCAATTAATAACTGATGGATTTTATTTTATTGTGTTTGGCTTCAAGGATTTTAATCCCATATTCATTCTGTTTTTCTTTCAATTCCACTACTCTAACAAAATGGTACACTGCAGTTTGGAGTCACTTAAAATAAAGAATTTCTTATTAGGTTCTAAATATTTTCAAAAAGGAAGTGGGCTAAAACACCAAATAATTATACAAAACGCTCCTCACACCTCTCCAGCCTCCATTCAAAATCCTGCAGCAAATCAGGTAACATATTTAAGTGTTCTGAAACAAGAACAGTTTTCTACAGACTGAACTATGGCATTTATACTTCCAAACTCAATTTGCTTTTAAAAAAATTACTATATATCAGTTTCACTACTGATTCTATCAGTGTCCTGTAGTCACACCATTACTTGGAAAAATATATTGCAGAGTTAACGAAAACTCTGTGGTTTGCATTCGATCAGTACAAAGACTGAGCTTTTGTCTTGAAGGATTTGTAGGCAAGTTTGGAAAGATTTTCTCTTTAGACCCCCTCTAAAAAAAAGTAATTAATTTTCAACACAGATTGTTTTGGTATAGCCATAGCGAATAATAACCGGAATTTCCAATCCTCACACGTCTTGCCACTCAGTATCTAAGCACCTGTGTTGCCTGCAGTCCTGCAAAATCAGGCTTCAAATCTTGCAAATTAGAGGAAAGCTTAAATATTACTTTTTTTCCTTTCAAAAATGCTGCATCCAACCCCAAAGGAGCAAGGGAAGAAAAATCTTTGGTAGCAGCAGGTGCATCGAAGCCTTGTAACTCACACAACAGGATGTTTGTTATAGATGGGAGAGCAGAGACTGATGTTCATGTTGGCTTTGCTTCTCTGAAAACCCCACCACTAAATCACAACAATTCTCTCCTATTCTCTGAGTCAAAATTTAATTAGCTCTGCCATGAGTGTATTCCAATTCACTTTAGTACAACAGAGAAAAACAGCTCACACTGATTTTGACCTACAGCAGCCCTCAGCATTCAAGGCCACGTGCAAGGTTTAATCATCTCTAATAATTTCCCTATTTATGAGAACAACTTCATTTTCATCAACTGTTAAAAGATCTGGGAATTCTGATCTAAATTTAGTTTATAAGATGACTTAAGTCACAACATTTGGCCCCCCTGCCTTCAAGATAACAGGAATATTTTACCCATTCTTGCACGTCTATTTTATTCTAAAGTGAATGCTTTTTCATCCTCTTTACTAGTAACTTTCTTGAGTGCAGGCCAACTTGATTAGCTGCTCAAATCAGGATGAGTTTCTAGAATTTGGTACTCAGGACAGTTAAACTCAGGTAAAAACAAAGTAGAAGAAATTATATGCATTACATCTTAATATGACATAACAGCTGCAGTTCCATAAGCTGTGTGAAATCTAGCAAGACAAGAAACATGGTAGCAAATGATATTTGTATTTGGTGATACTTTCCTTTGCTAAGAGAAGCTGAACTGGTCCTGTATCTGCACCATGAAACTAAATAAGGACACCCCCCCTACTCCCAACCAACCAAAATCCACTCCTTCTGCATGAAATCTAATTATAATTCTTGTAAATTTGTGGAAACAGGCAGGTACTGTCTTGTTTGTTTTGTCATACACCAGCGTTGTCTTTTTTTAACTAATAGAAGTAGCTTCCTTCTTTGGTATTTGTGCAAATTTTACTTCACAGACAACTGTGACTTCATTGCAGTGAGATACTCTTCACTGCAGTAAGTCACAAATGGAAATAAGAGGTATCAAATCTACAAAACAAATTTATAGACTGCTCTTTCTCTCAAAGTCCTATTAGAATATTACTCCCACTGAAATTTGGATCTTCCAACTGATATAAGGCAGTTTGGGAATGAAGATGATTGGCATCTGAAAGATTTGAGCAGACTTGTGATTTGGAAAATGTGCACACATGCATAACAAATCATAAGGCATTTCCCTGTAGAAGTGGATCTTATTGCCAGTTTCTTAAACTAATTGTAAGCAGTCATTAACAAAAGAATAATTTTAAAAAGTGCCCTTCAGAATTGGTACCACGACTGTTTGGTCACATATAAGGGTATTATCAATTCTGCAAACTAGTTCACATATGCATACTTTTTCAAGAGCTAGATTATATTAACTGCAGATTATGACTTGACTCTGTTCATTCCTCCCCTGAGGAATTTCATACTGCTTAGAAATGCTGAATTACTGAACACAAACAAAATGAGAGCTTCAACTGAAGGAAACATTACACTGGAGGGATCTGAATTTATTTTTAGCTCATATACCTGCCTTCTCTTAAGCAACTTATAAAAACTGCTTTCATTTATCATTCAATCCATTTCTAATATAGAAGTTTCAAGATGGCTATGGCTGTGGGAAAACAAGTTACTATATATCACTTAAATTTGTTCAAAGTGTAACTGGCAAAATAAAGGAACAAGAGTATCTAAATTATTAAAGCAATAAATGACAAAAAAATCCATTGTGCTTTAATGAAACATCTAGGAATACTGTGCACATTATTTATTGTCAGAAATAGCAGAAGCTTCTAATTAAATAAATGAAATGCAAATATGATGTTTTCCCATCACTTACTGTTTTGCTCATATAAATGTATATATACAGGCGTGTCCACACACATGCGTGTAACAGACACAGAATTCCTTATGCAAACAGCATAAGTCATGATGAACATCAAGAATAAATACTACTAATTGGTCCACCAGGTATTTTAGGTAAATTTTAAGGGGTTGTCAGTTGGGAGTTATCACCTGTCAGAGCAGTATTTATCTTTTTCTTGTTCCGTAAGCCTTGGCTCGCCCTCCCTCATATACTACAATTCCCAGAAGATGAAACATGGTTGGTTCTAAAATGTTTAACCTCTGAATTTTTTTTTTCATTTACACTTGAAGCAGAAAAGGAAATGAAAGAAGAAAAAGAATCTGATTGTGAGTCAACTTTGCAGTAACACTGCATGACCAGTATAATGGAGTCTGATATAACAACACACTTTTTTATCTGGAAATGAAAAGATATATATGGATTTTTTATATATATATATTATATATATATATATATATATATATATATATGTATATTATGATAAATGACATAATGAGGTATAGACCTACATTCCAATTGTGTTCATGACTATTTACAGAGGAAGAATACAGTTTAATTAAGTTTTATTATTTCATTTCTGACAAATGGATTCAGAACTTATAAAAAAACAAAACCAAGCATGTGAATAAATGAAAAATAAGACATAAAAATTCTAAGGCTATACACTGCCCTGGAATTATACAACCTTGTACAAAATTGTCACTGAAAGTGGCTTTTAGATAATGGGAAAAATACAGAAAAATACTCTCTTGTACTTACCATTACTGATCACTTAAAAATACGTGAATTTTAGTTAGCAGGAAATGAGACAAACATTGACTCTTTGAGGACGTGTCAAAAACAACCCCCCAAAGTACTGGAGCACTCAGAAGAAAAATATCAAAGGGCTTACCAGGGCCTCTGATTTGATTGTTGGCCTGACCATAAAGTTTGGGTCAGGATGCAGCATAACTGGTTTAGAGACTATTGGTACCCCTGGGTGACGTTGGGTAGGTGGACTTGGAGCAAGTTGCTATGGAGTTAATTTAAGAAAATTACAATTCACAACATAATTTGTGCAAATCCATCATTTTATCAAGACACCTCAATTCAAACAGCTTATCATAATGAATTTAGCAACACTAACACAAGAAAAAGATTACAGAATTATTTTAACTAAGGCTTACAAAGTCAACAAACCAGAATACAATTTCTCTTGTATCCAAACAGTAGTTTTGCCCCTAAATTCTGGCTTCACCAGCAAGAGTATGGAAAAATCTCAGCCCTGCTCTTGGTATTTTTCCTATAAAGACAACAAACTGAGTGAGAAGCTACAGGAAAAAAAAAACCTGCTGAAGTTCAGTGCAAGAACACAGTGAACCCAAAATAAGATTTTAACTAATCCACGGCTAAATAGATTTTTTAAAATACAAATCTCCAGGGCTGCAGCAAATGGCTTTCCATAAAGAATTTTAAGTTAACTTATCTTGATTTAATGGCAAGGGTTAGTTACACTAATTACCTGCCCCTGACTCCAGGAAGTACAGATACCAGAGGCATCTGAGACCCAATCATTCCGCATGTACTACCCGATCCTACACTTCTCACTCAGCCAAGACTCCCACTGACGTCAAGCAGAGTTTTATTCAAGAAAAGAGTTCAAAACTGAGCCCTGTGGGTTCAGTTTCTGACTTAACCCCAGCAACTCTTAACACACTTTTCTCAATGTTTCTCATAGGAAATGTGATGTGTTCCAGATATCACTCATATAGTACAAGCTGTATCCTCTGAAATTATTTACTTGCTTCCAGCAAACTGGTTAACCACTTTTTTTTTTTTTAAGGGAGGAATTTTTTTTTGTGGTGGTTTTTTTCCCCTGTATCCTTTTCAAAATAATTTAAAAAAAAAGTTTGGAACCAGATATTTGAAAGTCCCTGTGGATATCCCTTAACTAATGTTGTTAAACACTGCAAAATATATTGTGTTGTTAAGCTTTCTGATCTTAGAAGAATCAAAATTGACAGGTTCACAGATACCAATTTGTTAAAGCTGCACTGGAACTGGATGATTTCTCCCCGAGCCACATAATTTAGCAACAGATTTTTCTAGAGTGCAGAATGGGGAAACCTGACATCTGGCCATCCTGACTCAAAACCAGTGCAAAGAGCTATCAAACAAATGTTGCTCCCTCTGAGATGAAACTTGCTTCTTAGGACACATCATATTTAAAATATAGATTCGTACTAGATTCTTTTGCCTTGACAGAGGAACAAAGTACATGCTCCATGACATACAGACATTTAGAACATGCAAACATGGACTGTATATTGCTCAGCTGCTGAAACATGAAATCCTTGGACCATTAGGAGTCACTTCCACTACTTGGTATTGGATAGCTTCCAACACAGCAATGGAGTCACACACGTAATTCCATGTGCTGAATTTTAAATAAATTAGCCATGCAGAGAGAAACCCCTTGACACTTGCTTGACATTAGCATTACATGGGAAGTTCATAAAACCACAGTCATTATTAACAGCACGTGACATACCAGCGGATTGCTTGACACAGAAGATACTTTGCCGACGTGGGAGGTGTTTCTTACAACCTAAACAATAACAGACTTAATATTGGGTTCATATAAAGTGTAAAGCTAATAATAATTTTGAGAAACAGACCATTTATACCCAATATGTTAATAGTCAGTTGTCAAGAAAGTATTTGACAGGATTTTATTCCTTTTGTCAGGTATTTGTTCGAGTTGAATTGGAAATTAAATGATTTGGGGAAAAAACCAAAAATGTACCAACACAGAGATTTACCAGTTTGTATAATATTAGGAAAGTGAACTTATGGGACAACTACAGCTGTCTTACTTTTTGGCTTTAGCAGGCACAAACACAAGATCTTTAATCCATGAAGTCACACAAATGCACTGCTTCTGCTTATCTGTGATTTTAAAAAGTGGCTTTGTAAAAACTACCAAGGATAAATTGTCAGGCTTCTAATTTTTCTTCCATTTCTGAAGCCAAATCGGGAATACTGAGTTATCTACTTAAAAACAAAGCAGCTTTGGCTCAGTATTAATATTTTACTAAGAGTCTAGATATTTCCTCATATACAGTAATTATATTCAGGGAAAACTGACATTAATTTTGAAGGCAGGTTATTGGTTGTTACCTAATCTATTTTTCTTAATTATTAATTTCTTTTCTCTAACATATCTCACAGGGAAAAACTGCCAGAAGCACATATTGGAATATATTGGTTTGGGGTCAGATCCAGTATGGCAGTTCTTATGTTGCTTCTTCTGTCTGAATATTTTCTTTTAGCTTTAGAAGAGTGTATTTCTCCTCTCAATGTATTATTTTGTACATCTGTTTCCTTTCACATAATTTTTATTTTGCAAATAACTTGGGAAACTTGTTATCCATAAGAACATTTGATATTTCTGTTTCAGTGGATCTAGCATCTTGGCACTTCAAACATATAAAACCATTCAGATTGAGCACTATCAGAGATCCACTTAAGTTTACAAGAGATTCATGGTTTACATAAAAAATAATCTATTGGTTTCCTCCAAGTAGTGATTAACTCGCATATCCTTCCCCACCCCAACCAGAATCATGCAAATATTATTTAGTAAACATGCAAAAAACCCCAAACCAGTCAGTCAATCCATGCAAAAACTGTGTAGCAAAGAAGTGACCGTATGGGATCCTCTTCTGCTCTTTGAAATAAATAAGAATCTTTTGCCACAAAAACAAGTATATGAATCTAACTACAGAGCTTAGCAAAGGAAATCATGACGAGATCTGGCACAAGATTTCATATATTTGATCCTCTTTTGAACTCAGATTATTAGTAATAAAGAGAAAGTAACAGGATTTCTCAAAGAAATCTCTAACTCCTGTGCGTTCAGCAAGTCAAACCAGATTACCAACTCTTGCTTCTTTCTTTTACTGGCAATTGATACTGTTTTGACCTTTTAGAAGTTTGACTTTCTGATTTTAAGCCAATTTTCCTTGTCCACTCTTCTCACCTAACAAAGCAATTTGATGACATTTTTAAAACATTTTCATAAGTAATTTTCACTGCATTGATATTTTTCTCAAATTTAACAATGAATTAAATCCACTGCCTGCCACTGTTTTTTGTTTGTTTGTTTGTTTTTCAAATCTTTAAACATTCAAGACCAAATTGTCTTTTTTTAACCTACATATTCTGCCTAAGACATCTGCACGTGATAGGGTTACAGTGTATGGAGGCAGGAGAGCAAAGTCCTCTTGACTTAAATTTAAAAAATGTTAAAATAAAGCTACCTCTGGACTGCATTCACTACTAAAAAACTATGAAACCATCTCATTCTCTCTTGCAGCATTGCATATGGCAGACGGGTAGATCTAGTGGACAAGGTGGGTGATGGATCAGGGGCGGGAGGCACGCAGGGGAATGGTAAGGGCACATGCATCCAAACAGATCATGAGGTCACCTGGGAAGCTGGTGTTACCGACAGGGCTGGACCTCTGGAAAGTGGGACGTTTGAGGGAGGAAGTGGATGAGGTGGTGGTGCTGGAGTGACTGTGGGTGGTGGTGGTGGAGGTGGTGGGGCGCGTTGTTTCGGCTTGTCAACTTCATCTAAGTTTATATCATCAAGATCTGTGGTGTGAAGCTGCAGGCCACCGGCAAAACGCCGCATTGATGTGGCAGAAGGCGAAGCAGAAGGACGTCCACTTGCCAGCTATGTGCAACAGAAGAGAAACCTGCCTCAGCAGTTCTGCCTGCAACAGCTCTGAAGAAGTTAGTGACCAGTCCTAGAACACCACTCAGTCTAACTGCTCCTGCACAGGAAGCTCTTGGCTTCTCCCACACAGAATATACACAAACGTTTTCTCTGAAAGTCTTTTTAAAAAGCACTCTTTGGGATTCTAGTTTGAACAGAAGAAAATGACAGCAGCCTTGGCTGCTTCGGTAGGGGGGACAACAAAAGAAACCCCACAAAACCCCAATAATATGAAGTCTTCAGAAGGTAAAATCACAGGACAAATCACAACTCTTCTCTCTCTAGCTCTCATGAAGTGAAAGCAAAAATTACTGCTTGCAATGGTTATTATCTGAAAAGAAAGTAATCAAACACAGGCCCTGAAATTCTATGTCATTAAAAAAGGGAAAGGGGTTAATGTCATGTAAACATAACCACACATTAATACAAGAAAGGAAACTACACTTAAGCAGCTATCAAAACAAAATTTCAGTGTGCTATGAAATTCAGATCCTCAAGGGGGTTGAGATCTTATAATTTATAATAACTTATAAATATTTTATCTCTTATAATATATGGATAATTATTCCATACCAGATCTATTGTGGGGCTAACAAACTCCAGAGTTTGAACATAATAAGCAGCTAACCCCAAAAAATAAGGTTGTGTGTGTATGGAGGAGGATTCTATGTATGTTTTTAGAGTTGCTAAGATTTCTTTTATCAGTTATCAAACTGAAGTATTTAAGAAAATTCAGTCCATACTTCTTCATTTTGCTACTGTGTAGTCTCAGCTGAGAAAATATTACATAGATGAACTGTCTGACAGACACATTCTTCTTAGTCTAATACAACAACACTTCTCTCAAGTGGGTAATGCTATTAACATTTTTTGGATCTCCTTATCTAACATAACCCCTGGTACTGAAAAATAGGTATTCCTTTGGCAGAGGTTAGAGATCTTGACTGCTCTCACGCCAAAGAAGCAGTTCATGCCTGTAGTACCTAAATATTGTTCAGATGCATTTATCCCTCGGAAGCACTCAGGTTTTGTATTTTATGTGAGTTTAACTGCTTGGGTAGTTTTGAAGAAAAATTGTAATAGAGCCTTTATACATAATGTAATAGAAGAATTGATGGAGCAAATACAACACAGAATGCTTGTCTTAAATCTGGGTAGAGCTCTGAAAATACAACAGTGTTTGTAATCCGTAATGTTCCTTCTTACTTTACAAGGTAAGGGGGACAAAGTTCTAGCAGAACACATGCAGCCAAGTTTACGTACTAAGAGAACACTCAGTATAATCATTCCAGTGTCCTAAAGGCCTGCACTGAAAAGCCACATGGATCTGAGCCTAAGGCCACGAAGAACAGAAGATCAGCTGCTTTTTTCAGAGCTGCTCTGCATTGACCTGAAGGAAATTCATGCGAGAGTGTTCCCCAAGGGTCCCTTTTGTGGTTACGATTTCTTGGGGATCCCACAGGAGTTCAGCAGATTGCAGTGTTCCTGTTGAAACCAGATGTACTTGGAAAACAGCCAGAGTAGCAGGATGGTGGGAAAGCCTCTCTCCACATATAGAACTATCAGGCTCTAAGGCACAATCACTATCTGCAACTCCCCTAATTTAAGGGGACTATTTAAAGCACAAACCCAAACCCTAGTCTTTGGGAGTTTCTCATCTTTTTGTCATTTTCTTAACCTGTACCTTTATGTCACGTAATACAAGGAAGCATCCAAGAGCTCATCATCAATGATGTTCTTATTGTCATAACATACTAATAAACATAGCTGGGTATTCTAGTCTCAGTTTTGTTATTGGTAGTATGTCCCACCTAGCCCAAACATCTCACGAGTCAATAAAACTTAATTTTGTGGTGATATTATATTTAAAGACAAAATAAAACCAGTTCATTAAAATAATGTTTGAATCTTCATAAAATATAGAAACAGAAAGTGGTATAGATGATAGTTCATCAATTACTGACTTTTTTTCCCCCTCTTAGAATGAAGGCTGAGGGAGAAAGATAAAGACGGATTTTTTGCTGGTAAAAACCTGTTGCTTTTAGAATACAGCTAGTGAGTTATTTAGAGATCATGCAGTATATGGAAAAGCCAGAATTTTACCTCAGGAGACTCATTCTCCACAGAGGAAATCTGTTCTAACCGTGTTTGACAAAGTCTTTCCACCCAGTGCTGCACCTTTTCCGATTCTTCCAGGTCCTCTCTTTCTGTCTCAGATACCTTAACCATAACAGTGGTGCGTGAGAAAAGGTTATAGGTATGGTCACAATACAAACATGTTTCACAAGCATGAAATGCCATTTAAACTAGTTTTAAAAACAATAATGCTTTTGAGGATGATTCCCTATTTTGCTGTGTTTCATTAAATTCATCACTACACGTGGACACTCATTAACTGCAGAGCTATCCTTGTTTGGGCAATACCTGACTAGAAACAAGCAAATGTGGGAATAGAGTTTTGCAGTGAAACTAAAACTTCATTGCCTTTGACATAATTAAGCAAGTGCTAAGATAATTTCACTAAAGATCCAGCTCATTTTTTTCAATATAATTTTGCACTTGATAGATCACAACATACCTCTTGCACAAGACGATTTATTTTCAGTTGTTTTTCTTTCTCCAGCATTCCTTCTTTCTCTTTGGCGAGTTTTTGCTCAAACTCCATTTCCTTTTTATTCTTCTTCTGTTCACAAAAGCTATCACTTTTTGACTTCTTTCGTTCTTTCCCTTTCTGAGAAGTTTTTTTACAAAAATCATTTACTAAAACCACCACAAACTTCACACTTGGTACATGAGTGCCGGCCTTGAAAATTTAATTACAGTCGATGCAAGCATGGGGATGGTCTTTTAAAAGAAAATCTACAGTCCATTTACCTAGCAACTTGCAGGAAATTGAACTTTTTTTGGAGGGCCTCTGCCAATTAACATAAGTTGGATGAGATCAGACAACTCAACTTTTTTTCTCCTCTGCAAGTTACAACTTTAGGGCACACAGGTCAACCACAAAACTTTGAATAAATCAAACAGTTTTGGTTGGGTCTTGATTTGCAATCTCTGTTTTGGCACTTTTATATATTTGCAATCTCTGTTTTGGCACTTTTATATATAATTATATATTATAAATATATATATATATGACTAATTGTTTTCAGGTGACAGATGCTCATGTATAGGTAGATAGTCTATGCATAAAACAGGTTCATGCATATGTCCTCAAACCAGCACTGCATCCCTTAATAAAACTGAAACAAAGAATTATAAAGGAAAGGCTTAGATCAGTTCAGAAACTGAATTGCTTCCAAGGAAGAATACTGCATCACAAAGACCATGTAGCTCCTACAAGCACTGGATAAAATCTACCCAGATGAGTTAACTAATATAGCACAAAGCAACTCTGAAATTCTAGATGTAGGGTGCAACCAAAGGGAAAAGGTGCTTAGTCTTTCTGAAGCCTCTGTTCCTGTCGATATTATTCACTAAAAAATTAGAAAATACATTTAGTACCATCTACTAAATGTAACATCAGGCAGATCAACCTGCTAGGTACCAATGTTTGAAAAATTACTGAACTCAAAGGCACACTAAGCAGTACACAGGCCAAAGTCTTCCAGAAGATGAACATATATCAGACAATCTTAGCTGTCTTCTCTGCATTCAGATACAGCAGGATGATTCATCCTTTCCACCAATTTTCCCCATGGATTCAGTTTACTTCCTATTACAGATATTTTTAGTACAGAGTGAAATTTTGGTTTTAAAACAAAACAAAAAAAAATCACTAGCAATTTGGAGTAGGATGAAAATTCATCACTGCCAGATTTAAAAATATTTCTAAAAGCAAAAGATTAAAAATACATCTTCTGAAGTTTCTAGTGCACACTGTGTCAGAGTTCAACAGTAATTGTGTAAGATCTTCATTACTATATGAAAAGGAATTTTGTACATTCTGTAAACTATATTTGCAGCAACAATACTCTGTTTGTGCTAAGAGACTGAGTTTTCATAACATGCATCTAGAATTTTCAGATAGAAATCCTGACTGCACTGGCTTTCACACAGGTTACAGATCCATGGTGATTTACAGTTGCTAGCAATACAAAATGGCATTGGAGTGTACCATCTTTTCCTATTCTTTATTAAGGAGAACAAGCATATCCTGGCAGCATAGAAGGTTAAAGTTATAGTCCTGAATGGTGACACAAGTACTTCATTTGTCAGAAACAATCTTGACCTCCTCAGAAACCTTGAGTTCTCAGAAGACAGGCACAAGAAATCTTCATTTCAATTCTAGCACAGTTAATTACAAAAAAAAACCACACCAAAGCACACAGCATCATAGCAAACCCCCATAACATGGCAAAGACACACTGAAAGAAATAAAGAGAATAAAGCAACAGCGAGAACAAATTTGAAACTCTGATAAAGTGAAATTGCAATACTTCAGCAGCATCTCTAGAGACAGAAAAATTTTCTATCACCTTAAAGACTGCTGCAGTTTTTTTGCTCACTCTGTGAGATGCCCATGCCTAACACCCTTTTGCCTTCAGCACTTCTCCTACTGGGAAATTTGCAAAGGTGTAACTGGGAACTGAGTATTTAATTCCCACTTAATTTTTTTCTCTGTACTGTTTGGGGTTTTAATATACATGATTTCGAGGACTTCTGGAGAACACAAAGACATGCACTGCCTACCTGTAGTGAACACCTGCAAAGTATTGACATAGAATTCCCTCTGCAGCTGGTAGAACTCAAAAGTCCAAAGCACTCAAAAGGACAAACTCCTAGACACGTGCAATTCAAATGCATCTTAATTTGTGCACATGTTAAAAGAAGAAGCATTTGACTATACAGAATGCTCAGTAATAACAGAGAAGAAGAAAAATGGGGAATTCAAATTCAAACACACAGCAAACACATTTACATATCACACTTTGTACCTTACGGATGGTGGGAAATTTTCCTTCATACCGATAAAACCACCCAAAAGCTAAAAAAGGTAAAGGAGAAGTCGTTTTTTTGAAGAAAAGCCAAGGACTTGTTCATATGCAGATCAATCCGTGCTGACACATGTAACATTAAAATTTATTTGAAGGCGAAACACCAAAGGATTGCTATTACATGACAAGTTCTTAGTCAATTTGTTGTTAAATTGTGCCAGTACCTTTAGTTATGTTTCCCTTATTTTAATGATACACATTTTATGTTAAACAAAGCAAATGCAACAAGTAAACTTCATACAGAACCACACAGGCAATGCACTGCTAAGATTTCCATGGTCACAGTCCTACTTTACAGTAGTTTTAATAAACCCTCTTAAAATGAAGCAGGTATTCAAACTCCTTCAAGCCTGTGGCAGGACACTGGCGTTTGAGGAGACAAGAAAAACTCCATTTCCTAGGACAAAATATTTCAAGCCAAGTGCATAAATAATACAAAACATACTGCTAATTAAAAACATACAAAATAATCTCTTACCATAATTTTATATATGAAACACTGATAACACACAGAGTTTGCAATATAATCCATGTTTCTGTAGGACTGTTAGATCAGGTATCAAGGTATCTTTAGAAAGCAATAACAGCAGCAGCGTCAAAACCTTTAATCTTTTACCAAAGGAATTTTACCCTAGGAAAACCAAATGGTCAGTTCTGTGTCAAGACTGACTGTCAGGAGGAAGTGAGACACAGGAAGAATTTGAATCAGGATAGGATGTTAAGGCTGAGTGGCAAACCTGTTTGTCCTGCTTCATCATCACTTCATCCATGTCATCTGTTTCAAGCTGGTCATGTGCAACTCCCTCTAAATCTACTAGAGAAACAAAGGAGGAAAGGAGTGAGGAGACAGAAGCGACAGTCTAACTGGAAGTTCCCATGAAATGAAAAAGAGATCAGCAATGTGTGATTAGAAGTTTCCATGAAATAAAAAAAAATAGTAGCTAGTAACAAGATATTTTTCTGCATAATTGAGGAGAGGAAAAAAAGTAAGGTCCTGCTTGAATCAAATCAATTTCCAACCTTCTCCAACTCTGAAGAGCAGTTAAAATCTGCATGTGGATCATTAGTCTGCCCTGTGATGAAGGTGGGTGCAGAGGTAGGCGGTTTTTCCTGTAACCAAACCATCAGCAGTTCTGGGATATGTACCTTCAAAAAGAAGTATTGGCCTTCTACTGCACTGTCACTGGGGTGAATGCTACACAGAGAAAATATTGTACTGAAGAGTCAGAAAACTAAATGGGTAAGGAGATGGTTGCAGAAGAAACAACTCCCTATCTCAGTTTCTCTTTCATGAAAAGTTAAGTGACTTCGCTGAAGTCATACACAAAATAATATAATCACATTAGGAATAGGCCCAGTTCTCCTGTAAACTATGCAACGAGCACTTTGCAGTTGTTTTTTTTTTACAATACAATTTTAGCACGCTCTCCACATACTCTTTGTACATTCCCATGTAACTTCTTAACTGTCAACTATGCTCTGCCTTAAATTCCTAAGACAAGTAAGTCAGACACACTTCAGGGCAATTCTTCATGGAAAACTGCAATGTACAAACAGAACCTCCTCTGTCTCTTGACTAATTCTGAAGCAGAGTGCCCAGTGATATCAAATCCATTTTCAGGTTCACATGCTGGAGGAAAGGGATGCCATCCAGAGGGACTTGGACAGGCTTCAGAAGTGGGCCTGTGTGGACCTCATGAAGTTCAATAAGGCCAAGTGCAAGGTCCTGCATGTGGGTTGAGGCAATGCAAGCACAAATACAGACTGGGAGGAGAAAGGACTGAGAGCATCCCTGAGAAGAACTCGGGGGTGCTGGTGGATGAGAAGCTCAATATGACCTGGCCAAGTGAGCTCACAACCCAGGAAACCAATCCTATCCTGAGCTGCATCCAAAGCAGCGTGGCCAGCAGGTTGAGGGAAGTGATTCTCCCCCTCTACTCCACTCTTGTGAGACCCCACCTGGAGTGCTGCATCCAACTTTGGTGTCCCCAACATAAGAAGGATGTGAACCTGCTGGAGCAGGTCCAGGGCAGAGGCCACAAAGATGATCAGAGGACTGAAGCACATCTATGAGGAAAGATTGAGAGAGCTGGGCTTGCTCAGCCTGGAGAAGGGAAGGTTCTGGGTAGACCTTAGAGCAGCCTTCTAGTACCTAAAAGGGGCTACCAGAAAGCTGAAAAGGGACTTTTTAAAAGGGCATGTAGTGGCAGGACAATGGGGAATGGTTTTAAACTAGAAGAGGATAGGTTTAGATTAGATATTAAGAAGAAATTTTTTTACTGTGAGGGTGGTAAGACACTGGAACAGGTTGCCCAGAGAAGTTGTGGATACCCCTCCCTGGAATGAATGTTCAAGGCCAGGTTGGACTGGTCTCTGAGCAACCTGGTGTAGTGGAAGGTGCCCCCATCCATGACAGGGGGGGTGGAACTGGATGACATTTAAGATCCCTTCTAACCCAAATTGTGAAAAGGTTGACAAGCAAAACATTGAGGAGAAAAAACATGGAAAACAATGCACCAAAACCCCAAGCTAAAGAGGTTTATACTTCATGACGATTTCTTCATAAGCTTTTTTTTTTTTAATTTTTGCCCTATGCTGCTGATGGTTAACAACCATGACTATTAGAGTGGATGTAAATTTTGCAAGATAGGTACCTGTTAAAAAAGAGTTGTTAAATTAATTTACTGTGTTTCCAGCCTTCTGAAAATAACCAAGTCACAGAATCCCAGAATATTCTGAGTTGGAAGGAACCCACAAGGATCACCAAGTCCAGCTCTTAAGTGAATGGCCTGTACTGAGATTGAACCCACAACCTTGGTGTTATTAGCACCATTCTTTAACCAACTTGGCTTGGACACAAACTGGTGATATATTCCATACAGCTCAGTGATATGCCTGAAACAAATACAAGGAGGTAAGCTGAAATCAATTACTTACTTTTGTGTTTGGAACGTGGGACAGAATGCACTTCTGCAGTTACAGTTTTTAAAGACTTGGGTGGTTCTTTAGGACCCCAGTCTTCTTCCCACTCCTTTTTAAATTTCTCCTCCTCTGCTGTTATCCTAGAGGAAAAAAATGCAGCTAGGAATTCCAAGTATCAAACCAACAGAATCAATATATACAGTGCAATTATTTGTGTTTAGTATGTTTAGTTTTTCTTTTAATATAAAGCATAATAAATTCTTCCTTCTCCCAAATTCCTTTCATCATTCTTTTTAATTTACTAAGCTACTAAGATAATTTGCAAAATACAGCGTAACTGAGTAAAATATTCTTATTTGATATTGAGACTTTTAAGGCCAATTATATAAACACCTGCACAGATACTAAGCCCAGAGTGATACACTACAGTACTGACTGTCCCCTTGACTGAAGTAAAAAACATCTCTCAGCTAGTAATTTTTCATTTTTAGAACTGGAAGTATCTATTAGAAAAACAGTCAGTTTTAACTATAACACTGGATGACAGAACATCTACCACATGCCAAAATCAGACATTACAATGGTGAATTATACCAAAAAAGTACGTATCTTCCTTCTATATCTTAGATACATTTTGATGATTGCTTCCCAAGCACATAGTTCTATGTTGCACTAAAAAGTGACTCTTCCCAAAAAAGAACTAAATACTGTTGAAACACAAACCATGTTAAGTTCAGGATTCTAGAAAAAAAATGAAAAACAAAGAAATAAAAAAAGAGAACAGAGGGGAATGGAGGGGTAGAGAGAGAGGGCAGAGGGGCAGAGAGGGAGTGTCACACTTCAGGACAAAGGAGCTTGCAGAACAAGTAAATTACCTAGAAGGCACCTAGAATGGCACCGTGACCCGAAAAAAAGGACATTTCAAAGGAAAATTCAGCAAATACCAAGTAGGTCACAACAGAAGTGTCATATAACCTAACAGCTTGTAGCTTCATATATGGGGCCTTAAGTGATCCAAGATCTATTTTTGACTATAGCTGGTCTTGAACTCGTAAACTGATACATGGTGCCAAAATTTACCAGGTCTTAGATATATATGATGCTACTTATATTTGGATTATCTTTTGCATTTCTAAATTAGCTAAATAAATTGAAAAAAATATTCACATGGGGTCAAAGAAGTCTTAAATCTGTAGCTGAGCTCAGTATTTAAATTTAGAGGCATAGTCAATAGCAGGGAACAATGGACAGAATGTCTTCCATTTAATTTAAATTTAAAAAAATGGAGTTACATTGAAGTACACGGGGTTAGGGACTTCTGTCATTGAAGCACATTTGAAAATTTTTCCAAAAATGCATGCAAGATATCAAAAAACAGCACAGTAGTGACTTTACACAAGGAATTACTGCAGAAAGGATTTCTAAAAGATACCAAGCGGTGATCCTCACAAACCATTAATGCAGGAAAGCATTGTGTTCTAGTGTAACTGCCTGCCACAACTGCTTATTAAATCTAAGCTTTAGATTTCATCTAAGTTCCTCTACTACTATTCTTCCTCCTCCTCACCAAGGAGATTGACACTGACTTAACATTTTGGTTTGTAATATGGAAAAGTTTTACAGTGCCTGAGCAGCACTTGAAAATTATACAAGGAAGTATAAAGCCACGCTACACCTTACAATGAGAAGGCCTCAAGGCATGAAAGCCCCCCCATAGTGAGTAAAGATGCACTTAGTTCAGAAGAGCACTGCAGATATGCAACATTCATTATAACAGACAGGCAATCCGGATTTGGAGAACAGAGCCATTTGTCATCTGTGATGGTCTGCTTTTATAGCAGCTTTTGGCTTTTGCAGGGATTTCTATTATAGACCATAATAAAGAACAGGATTATCAGTTCCCCAGGAATTAGAAAAGGGAAAGGCATAAGAATTCATCCATGTGCTGCAGCAGAGCCCAAGGCCAGACTGTCAGAAAATTTTTCTCTTGTGACAGCTGGGAAATATATTCCTTTTTGCACCTTACAGATTCAGATCAAAAGAGATACTGTGTAACTTACTCTTCTTTCATGTAATTTCCCAACATTTAGAAAGGAAATTAAGTACTGTGAAAATAACAATATGTAATACTGGTTAATTTCAAACTTCCAAATGTAAAAAAATGCTGAAGTAACAAATATAGTAGTGACTATATTATGATACAATCTTTGAATGTGTCTTGTTCTAGAACCATAACTTTTTAAAACCAAGAATAGACTGTGCGCCCTTCCCAAATCTTCATTTGCAAAGCCTAGCCATGATGATGAGACTGTGATAATAAAAATCAGATTTCCTGAATAAAATAGGTTACAGAACTGCCTGCTTTTGGTGTCACTGTTTTAATTAATTCTCACCTTAGAAAAGCAAAAGCCTAGTTAAAATGTATGACTCAAGTCAGTTAGCAGCACATAGTCCTTATTTTACAGAATCACAGAATATGTCGAGTTGGAAGGGACATACAAGGATCATTGGCTGTGCACAGGATCATCCCCAAGAGTCACACCATGTGCCTGAGAGTATTGTCCAAACACTTCTTGAACTCTGTCAGGCTTGGTGCTGTGATCACTTCCCTGGGGAGCCTGTTCCAGTACCCAACCAAACTCGAGGTAAAGAACCTTTTTCTAATATCTAACATAAACCTCCCCTGTCTAACTCTACATAGCTTTTGTTGTCAGAACTGACTGACAGCCTGAAAAGACTATTAAATTCTGTCTTACAAATCATGAACAAACTACCTGTGTTCTGTTTTTTTAAAATATAAGGTAAGTGGATATGTCACCAACCCCCCGAGTATACACGTTTCCCAACTCTTTAGTGATTCTTCTCTGTTTTTAACCTGATCTGCTTCATAGCAGTACTAATTTTTTTCTGTTAGAATTAAATGAAGACAACCGAGTAAACAAGTTTAGAGACACAAAACTTCCTTAAGCCTAAGTTTCTCTATATGTTAATAACATATTTTAAAAATAAGTGCTCAACTTCAATTTCACATTGAATTTATTATTGTCATAAGCCTCATGTTTTCCAGGTGCTGATTTTCAGATCAGTTTCCTATTCCGTAACTGTGGTGTACTTACTGATACGTATTGGACCCTACATTTAGCTAAATGGAAACATTACACAATTTTATTAGACAGGAACATGCAGAATGTTTTTACCCAGATCTAATATAAAAGAACTCTTTTTCAGGTGGCATACTGCCTATGTCAGATTTCTACTTACTGCTCTATTTCTCTGCGATATCTCTCTTCTTCCTCTGCAGCCTTCTGGGAAATCTCCAGTTTTCTTCTGTAATACGAAGAATTAGGACACCATGATAAAAATAGTATTTTCTGAGTAAGAACTTGGACAAAGTGTGACAGCATATAGTTAGTAAAAGATATAGACAATAAATACAAACATACTGGGGAAAATTTTTAGAAGTCATCTTAAAACTACCAAGGGTTCAGTATGCTTTCATAGGAACCCTGAGGTGATTCCTGACCACCTGGATAATAAGGACACTGAATCATATAGGTATGACAGTTGGGGAGCAACGTGACCCCTCTACTCGAGATGAGTTTGAATGACATTAGCTTGGAAAACCCAGAATGTCAAGAGCACCACAGGATAAGCATTTTATGAACAGAGATTCTGCAACAGCAAAACCAAGTTAATCTAAGTTGGGAATCTTCTCACTTCTGCGAGAATCGTCACAGAAATCACAGTGTGCTCCTGTCTCCCATGCCCTTTCCAAACCCAAGCTAAGTTTTTCAGACTGTCCTATACACAATCCTTACAGTCTCTCTTTCTCTTGCTGCTCTTTGATGATTTTGTTAGTCTCCAGCGCAAGCCGCTTCTGATGCATTAACTCCTGGCGTTCTTGCTCACGGAGACGTGCTTCTCTTTGTCTTTCTTCTTCAGTCATGAACAGCTCCTTCCCCTGCAATCACAACCACCACCCAAATCAGTTGTGAGAAAAACTCATGAATGTAGATCTTTTAGGAAATAATTCAAAAACCAACTACATACTAGCACATCTGCCATTTCCTCACTTTTTCTGAGGAATGCATTCTGAAAGACCCTGGAAGATCTGACCACTTCACTCCAAAGAGCTATTCCAATTTCATCCTCCAAGTTACGATGTGCTCAACACCTCATAGGAGTCATGCAACAACAGTGTAGGGGTCATGCCAAATACCTGCTCAGTGTGTCACCCAGAAAAAAACTTGACATTATACCTTCTTGAAACCTAACTGAGCAATGAAATGTCAGAGAACAGCACATTGAATGATTCCCAGTGTGAAGACAACTACATAGTTACTGTGTTTTAATATTCTCATGCCTGGCTGCTGCTGAAAGGTACCGTCATTCAGGGAACCCAAACACAGGGAACACACATTCCCAAAACATTATATAGTTGAAGTGTTTCAGTTGTTTTTGTTCCTGTTTCATTTGCTTTACAGTTAAGACAACATCACTACTTCCTATTCAAGGAAGATATTTCCATAGTGGAACATCGATAACATTTATCTAATTTTCATTTCTGAAATTAAAACCCCATGTTAAATTAGGAAGGCAAGATTTTTCATGTCTCTAAGGCTCAGACAGCTTAAACAAAAGCAGGCACTGAAGAATGCCTTTGCACCCTAGTCTTTGCTGATGAAAAGCAGGAGTAGGGAAATTATTTCCTTTTGCTATCTCTTCTCCAGTACAAAGATGTGCATTGAGGAAAGGAGAGACACGCAAGGTGAAGCAATGTGGAACAGAACACTTTCATAGCAACAGTTTGCTGTTCTAAGGACAGAACCCCAGCGGTGCACACTGGAGTAGATCTCATCTTTTCTAACAGTTTGTAACACATCTGGAAGTTGAAATTAAGTCCTTAGGATGTTGAGTTTCTGGAGTTTAATAATTGGGTCTGGAGTATTTTTTTAAACAATGTCTACAACGTCTTTGAAAAACTGCATCTTTTGTTACCATAGGAGCATTTTAAATAAACCATTAATTCCTTAATGTAGCAACACTCAACCCTTAGGAAGTAGCTGAAGTGATTTATTACATTTTTTTTTTCCCCTATTTAATTCAGTTGCAAGACAATTAGAAAACACCATCTTTGATTAGTCTATGGAACTTGATTATCCTCTTGTACATAACCACACATTTTGCAGTAAGAAGGATTAAGGCAGTAAAAACATTCAAACATTTATTAAAAGTCACACTGAAGTCAGAGAGAAGATTTAATTAATTTCAACTGGCTTTAGATTAAGCCCCAAAGGTTTAAAGTTGTGTTGTAAGAAACAGTGGAAATGGAAAACTGAACAATTTTCAATGTGTTGATACACTAAATAGATCAGATAAAGAGTTACACAACAAATTAATTTGGAATAAGCCTAAAACATCATCTATTCAGGATTTGACTCCAATCCAATTTACCTTTTATGTTCCAGCAGAAGTAGATATCTATTTGAACAGAAGCTCTCAAACACGAGAAGCCATTACGGTAAATTTAATTTCCACTGTAAAGGGAACTGTTTTGCATTGGCCCACAATCATGAAACAGTTTCATTTGAGAACACTTTGGATGGTATGAAATAATCGAAAGCCATTCAACACTGCCCTGGTTTGACAGAATTTAGTGGTACAGATCTTATAAAGAAACAGAGGTTTAGTTTTTATAATTTTCTGTTTACCATTTATTTGCTGACATAGGAATTTTCACTGTGTTCTGCTTTTACAAATATACTACTTACAGCGCCTGTTACCACAGAGATAGTCAAAGTACGACTACTTTTGAGCACTCTGACAGCCTGCAAATTAAAACAAAACAAAAATCAGCCTGAAACAAGTGGTAAAAAAGGCCAGTATATATTCAATGGAAGATGCTGGTTGTCAAGGTTGGAATTTTCAGAACCCCCACCTGAACTAAACAAGGTGGTAGGTATGCAAACCTCCACATTCCCATGCTCCATTCAACCCCTTGAGTTAGTAGCCTAGTATGAAAATCAATTTTTTGTGGCCTGGAAGATCAGAGAGATGTTTAATAAGCTGACAACTACAAACTCAGGGAATTAGAAAGACTTGATCTTACCTCTTTATGATCCACGTTAGAAAAGTCCACTCCATTTACCTCAACAATCTGATCACCAACCTAAAGAAATTAATACAAATTTTAGTACAGATGCTAAGTTACTACATATATTAAATAAAAACAAGAGGTCCTTGTGGTACCTACCTTGGAAGGTGACATACTCACCTCTAAGCCCACCTCTGCTGAAAGAGAACCCGGCTTAACATTGCTGATAAAAATGCCTGGTTTTTGTGTCGGACCACTGGAAATACTGGTAATATAAGAAACCCAAAACATTTATAGGATGATACTTATAGAATAATACAGTATAATACAGTGAATAGTTTTAGTTGTTTAATCAAAAATAACTTAGGAGAAAAGAATATTTATGGCATGAACCTACTCTGAAACAAACACCATAACAACTTATCATCCTGCTTTTTTATTTTTTACACCACAAAACTCTTATTTAAAAAAAGCTTAAAGAAAAATATTCAAGCTTCTAGATTTTGCCTTAGATGTTGCAACTAATACAGTATACTGACCTACACCTTCTAAGGGACACCAACAGTATTTGAAAGCGAGTAACCCAATGAAAAATTACTAATTGCTCACATGTTTACTCACTGAACTGCAGTATACTCTGTGTATAAAACTGTGTTATTTTTTTAGGATTTTGTATTAGAAGCAAGAAGGATGTTTCAACCAGAGGAACATCTAGCTTGGAAACTTTAAGCTGCCATCTAAGCTGGGCCCAAACACAGAAACTACTTTTGTAGATTATATATCCAACAAGTGATGTTGAACCACCCTCCCAGGTCTGTAAATAATTTTTAGAAGTCTTTATATCCTCCAGATAACATGAAAGAAAACTCCTGGCAATTTCAACTACATATTCCTAAATACATAAAAAAATTCTACAATATCCCTTCTACCCCAAAACCTCCATAACTAGTGCGAGGACAAGAGTCTGAGAATCAGAGAATCATATTTCTAAAAAAACCCTGCAGATTCAACATTAATTTTAGGAACTGGATATAGCTTTATGATGGTTTTTGTTTTGTTTTATTTATATCAGAAATTTTAACACGGGTATTTATGTTTTGTCTAAAAATAAGTAATATGTGCCACAGATACCCTGCTGTTGCAGTTTGCCTTTCTGATCCAACGTAGATCTTTATTTTCATGATATCATAGCAACAAAGGATGGAAATAACTGCCTTGAATGTCTCACTTAATAAACCAGTGACATTAAATAACAAATGTCTACGCACCTGCACCCCATGCCTTTTGTACCTATCAAGCTAATGAAGACTTTCTTCTCCTTACTGTCTCTCCCTCCAGAAGAAGCAAGTCCAGCAACACTGCCCTTTGCTTCCTATAGAGGGATTAAAAAATGTTGCAGATGTTACTCTGTCTTAAATTCATATCAAGACTACTATAAAATTTCCTATAGCCAAAATGAAACCCCGCCAACATCAAGATAAGATTCCTCCAAGGTCCTATCCTACTGGAAATGAATGTGAATTAGAGTCATTTCAGTGGATCTGCATGGCTAACGTGAAAGACTGAACTTATCAATTTGGAGAAGATTACTTAAATAGTCAAACTTGGTCTTCAGAAAAGGCTGAAGAAAAATTAGAGGAAAGTGATATGGCAAAATAATCATTTAGCTGTTCCCTGACAATAGGGCTGGAGAAATACACGACAGTGCTCGCTATTGAACTAAGTCTTTCTTCCTGAAAGGCAAAGAACAGTAATTGTGGTATTTCTTTTCACTGCTGCAACCCTTTGCATTCAAAGTTGTCATTCCTCCACTAATACACCTAATATAGGCAAAATAATCTGATAAAGATTTATACAGTAGAACTACAGGTTGGGAAGTCAATAAGCTCAAGCAAAATAAAGCACCAATTAATGAGTAAAAGCTATTTCATTTGTGTCCTGCCCTTTTTTTACCTAATGGTTCTAGAATAATTTCATATCACAAAAAATGTTTCTAACAGAACACTTGTAACAAGATATTGCATCATAGAAATACAAACAATAGTTTCTATGATAAGGTCAGAGGAGAAACTCTTTCAGAACCATTACAGATTTCCCAGAAGATATGTTAATAAAATATTGATCTCTTACCCCAGATTCTGATACAAACTGATCTACATATTGCCATTTAAGGGGTTCATCTGCTGAACTGGAAGAAGAAAACAATTTAAAATAATGGCACAAATAAAAATGTACTCAAGAAGCTACTTTTGAATGTGGTCTTCTATTTTGCATTCACAACTTTCTTTGGATACCATTCACAACAACTGGTTTATTTGCCAGCAATTTAAATAAAACATCAAACAACAATACAATTATTTAAGCTAGTAAAGTTGGTCAGATACAAAATTGATCAAACCTCCTCAAGTGAAACAATTTTAGGAAATTCTAAGAAAGACTGTAATAAGAACCATAACAACTCGAACAGCTTATATAAAGGTCTATGCAGACAGACATCTCCCATCACTAAAATTTCTGAAACATTCCACTTAAAGGTTCAACTTTTCAACAAAAATTAGAAGTGGACAATAATTCTAAATTTTTCTAAGCTCTGAAGCAAGTCTCAGATGCTACATACATAAAGAAGCAGTGGATCTCTCTGTTAAGGTAGGTACATTGATAATAAAATTTCCAGGAAATATCCATGAAAAACGAGGAAATAGAAAAGGGTTAAGGAGGCAACCGGCATAAAAAGTCAGATTCATCAAAGAAGACATCTGCCCATTTATTACAAATTTACATTTATTAAAATTATGACATTTTAATCAGCATTCAAAACATTTTCATAATAAACACAGGTTCTTTGGATACAAAAAGCTAAGTGAAAATAAGTGATCTAATTTGTTTTCACATGAAATACCCTTACCTTTTGACAGGTATCATACCAACATCTGAAAAAGAAAAATTCTCTGTTAAGTTTCTACAGATCATCAGCAACCTATTAATAAGAGTCAGTAATCTATTAATAATCTTTGGTGATAGAGGCGATTTTTTAAGTTACTTACGTCTTACTTTTATGGACACTATTTTCTTTGTACGAATGAGGTTTATGACTTCTTCATGTGTACACGATGAAATGGAATATCCATTTATACGAACTATCTCATCTCCAACCTCAAAAATGAAAGGGAGAAGAAAAAATAATTGTGAATTAATATTTTAAAAGGTTTGCGAGCAATAATACAATCTGGTAATAATTTTGATGCAAAGGTTTGATACTGTTGAGTCCTGAATACTTTCTGAATTTCAGGTAATGTTTAGATCAGATTTACCCATATTTGTTTAGACTTGATATTGAACACCAAAAGGCAGATTTGTGGCCAAATAACAATTTTATAAATACTATCTAGTCTCTACACATCAGATTTGTACTCCACAGATTATCTTAAATACAAGGTCCATGTGTTAATTCAAATAATTTTGCAGTGATTTTCTTCCTTTACACTTCAGCAGTTTAACTTTGCTTTTAGTATCTGTTTTCTGAGAGACCTTCCTTCAATAGGAAACTTTCACTTGGTCTTATTACCTTGCCCGATTCCGGATTCAGAAAATGCATCTCTTTGTCTTTTTTTGGGGACCATGCTAACCTTTATTGGCAATCAAATGGCAGGACCCCAAGAACATTCCCTGGCAGTGTTCAATTTACTCATGTAGAATAGATAGGGTGGCCACTTCTATAAAATTTCAAATTTTATTTATCAGAATACAATCAAAAGGCTTCCCTTCCTCTAGTATAAATCCAAATTTGATATACTACGATGACTAGACTAGAAATTTCCAGGTTGCTATAAATTCTGCCTAATAATTCCCTCAGCTAGGGAGGCTGAGAAGAAATCAGTGATGGAAACATTGCCCACTCCATTTAAGGTTGAACCTTGTGAGCTGCTCAAGATAAGACTGAAAAATGCAGGTCCTGGCTAGACCTTTACTAACAAAGACTTTTACTTAACATGAACCACGCGACATGGCACTAGGAAAACTAGAGCACGACTTCTTCCACTAGGCACCACAGATCAATCCAATGCACAATAAGATATACAAATAATTACCAGGAAACGACTTTAACAAACCACCAACAGTATCTTCTTATACCTCTGTACTTTGATCTCTCCAAGGACAAAGTCAAATACTTTGGCTTCCCTGCTCTCCGGTAGCGTTTCCTCTAAACTACTATTAATATTTATTATGTGAAATGTATCAAAATGCCACACTGATAGTTGACGGGACTTTTCTCATTAATGTCACCAGCACAGGATTTTGTTCTTAATCAATGAAACTTTGTGTGTCTCCTCACAAATGCATCTGCTTTCATGGCAGCATTACCGCTGGTTAATGATTGCCTAAAACGTTCCATTTGAAGACTCAAGTTTCAAGCTCCCAAATTTCTTTTTAGGCTTAAGTCTTCCATGCTGGTATCTACATCAGGCTGATTTCAAGTTTCAGCAAAGATAAAGCAACTCGTTTTAATCAAGAAATCTGGGTGGAATGCATTGTCATGCTCGTTAAAAAGAAATATCTACAATTATCTTGTTGCGAGGCTCTGTGCTTTCACTTTAGGTCTGGAAAAGGTCCTTATGTTACAAATTAAGACTACTATTTTTACAGTCTTAGTGAAGATCTTTATTGACTAAAAAGTTAAGGGGAAGAGGCAGGTTCATCAAAACACACTTCATGAAAGTGAATAAAGACTCGCTATACTACTTCTGATCTGGGGGGAACCTCCCCTTCATCTGCTTGCTTTGGGACTGCCAGTGCACCAGTCCCTGGTACCAAGATCAGTTGTGAACATACTTTCAACTGCTGCTGCAGACGATCAGAAAAGCTGGCTCTTCCAGAATGCCAGAGGCACAGGAGACTCATCAGGAACATGAAGAAATGAGAAGCTTCATTCAACCCTAACCACTCAAAAAAAATTGCCGTTGTGCAAAACCCAAACCCCACTATCTGCTTACAGAATGGACTTCATAAAGAATTCACAAGAGTATTACAATAAATATTGTAATCTTTAATGCATTTGTCAAGACTGTGCCACCTTAGATAACCCCGGGACCTATTTTTTTAACATAACAGTTTTGGTTTTTTCTTTTGAGCCAGATACTTCTAGTCCAACTTTACCGTCACTGAAATGACAGAGATAACGGCATCAGTCTTAGTGGTCTACTGTGGCTGTACAGACCAAATCACACAGTGTATTCACTGTTTTCTCCATCACACAAGGCTGATGGGAATATCTGTGACTGAAAAAATTGAAGTCACAGTTTAGGTAGTAGCTTCCTTGTACCTTGGTAACAGTTTTAAGAAAAAGAAAAAGGCCATAGCTGGAGATTCCTCCTTTGACACTGCACAGCTCAGTGCTGAAGGCCTAAATTTGCATCACCAGATTTATGTGAGAGTGGAACTGAGAGTAGGAATTCCTCAATATAGCCTGTGTCTTAGAGATTGTCACATTAACTCACACTGGACAGGTCTACCCTTGCATGACAGGACATTGGGTCGTCACCTTCTGCCTTTTTTCATATGTAATAAGTACTACTGAATCTTCCTACTGTGATCTGTTCAATTGAAAAAAAAAAACCATAAACAACAAAACAAGAAACTACCCACTTATCTTCTTTACTTGTTTCACAAGCTTTTCTAATTCTTCTGAGAAGTGCCACATGCTCTGCAATATTACACAAAACATTAACAACACATCCAATCTACCATCATAGCTCATGTAGCACATTTTCCACTGAAGATGAAGATTTTTATCTGACACAAAACAGCATCAGCAGGCTACAAAAGCACAGAAAACGCAGTATGTGACTGTGCGGCAGGAGAGAACTCACGGCAGGGGCAAAACAGGACTGTTGTCTCCAGCCCCTGACAGTGGGACATCCGCTCCCTCTGCTGGGCATCCAAAAAATCTCACCCAGGGCAATGGCCTGCATTCTGAAGAGTTTGAATGTTTTTAAGCCAGCCAGTCTTTTAAAATTATCTCTAATAAGAGCAGAAAGTGGTCAGTAACGAAGGGTTTTGAACGTTCAAACTGTGGTAGAAATGCAGAATCTGAAAAGGAAAAGCACATGGGATCTGCAGTCCAGAGTTGCACAGCTGATAGCTCTCACTATGAAACAACACTCACTTAACCAACTTGTTCCAAATGTTCAAAACCACATCCATTCATCCCACAAGCCTGGTAGCCATGCAATTGCAGTCCTCTTTTTTCCTGAAAATACACCACTAAATTCTAAGCTAGTTCCACACCCCAAAACCAGGAAGGTTTATCTGGAACAGGCTTCCCAGGGATATGGTCATGGCCCCAAGCCTGCCAGAGCTAAAGAAGTGTTTGGACAACACTCTCAGGTACATGGTGTGATTCTTGGGGCTGTCCTGTGCAGGGCCACGAACTGGACTTCTATGATCCATTTGGGTCTCTTCCAAATTAGGATGTTCTACAGTTCTAAAAATTTACTCTAGAGCTGTTTCACTGCCCTTGACACTTAGGAAACTCACTGTGAATAGCATGTTTTTAGGACTAGGATTAGAACTGGAAGCAAAATGGCTCAGAGACAAGTCAGACTTGTAGTACTGTGTATAAAGACTCATAAGCTCTACAAACCATAAAGACTCTCAGTCTATTTAGGATTCTGCTGATTACACTAGTAGGAAAGCAAGTGACCTCGGCTTTTCAAAAGAAGGTAGAGTTCCTTAGTGACAAAATGCTCAAAATACTTTCTCCATTCCCATCTCTGGCCTCTCTCTGGATTAGTCACTTGGAAAAGTACTGGAATTTTGTGTATAACTTTTCTCTTGATCTTATGTATTGGAGGGAGGGGTGCTTTTTGTTTGGTTTTTGTTTAGTTCAAGATCCCTCATTTACTCACATCTTCCACATCATGCAGGCTATAACAGACGATGGAGTCTGGTTTTGCACAAACTCAACTCTTTAAAAGGATAACCTAACAATGTTTTTAACTGCAATGCCTTAACACACAGAAGTACCCCAGTTTCAGGACTGCAAATGTCAGTGCCATCATGGGGCTTCTGGATCAGCAGAACTTGTGCTGCTCTGAGGATGTCATCATTCACTAACCAGTCATATCTGTTAGTATTACATCATCTCCCTAAGAGGCACACACTTACAAAATTATAAATGTACACAAGAGCATATGTTATTTTTCCCTCCAGTATGGGAACAAGCTTTCCCCGTACAGATATTTTTAACACTCCTCTTTACTAGACTGTCATTTAATTTCTGAAACTCAGCACTCTTCATTCAACCTAATGACATTTGTATTATTGACTGACAGTTACTGATGGTGCTTTAGAAATAACCCAACCTAGGCTGAACTACAGGAGATGTATAGGCACAAAACAAACTACTTCTCTTCAGGACACTTGAACAGCTTCTCCTGAACAAAGTTGTCTAATACTAGGGTAATTAATTGTTGTTTTCACATATTTTGTTACTTTTGAACTGGTATACCAACCTAATGAATCTGAAGCAGTAGAGACAAAAGTCTGCAGGACTGAGTAGAGTAGAACGCTAGCAATTACTCTGGTATTATATATCACAGTTTCTCCTTTCCCTATTAAACAGGGAGATGACAGAATTTTGAGATAAAAAGATGCAAACCTAACTTTTCCCAAGAGAAATGCCTATTATTTGCAACTTTTAACATAAGAAATATAATATATAGTGCTTCTAGAAAATTGAAGGGTTTATATAATAATATCAACTGTTTCAAATTTCACATTTGAAACATTCATATGATGAAACTTTCATCACTCATACCAACCTCCATCTCTTTGTATTCACCAGAATCCCCATACACATAAGTATCAGAAAGCAGTGGGGGGGGGAGAATGAAGTACATTTCTCCATGAAAGAACAAAACACTTGCAGCCTTTTAGAGAAACTGTAGTCAAAAAAGGGACAAAACTACAAGGGCCACAGTGAGCCTCCATGATTATTCAGTCATTTCAATGTAACTTGGAAAGCACTTCAAGGAGAAATCATGCAAAATTAACTGGAATTTTTTTTAAAGCAGCAGGATGTAAAACCGACGGTATAATAGAAGATCATTATACCTTTCTCAGACAGCATTTTTAGGATAGAAAACGCGTAGAGATTTAGTTAAATAAAGCAGGTAGGTGAAATTTCAGAAGCAGTTGGCTTTACCGTGAGACAGCAATTTAGAACAATGGGTTGCCTGTCAGGTCTTGTTATTCAGTGAGGTTCAGAAAGTGCCTAGTGCCGCCTATTATTCAGGCACTTTAGGCTGAGCTTTAACACCACATATCAAAAAACAGATATCAGGCTGCAAAGCAGGAGCTGCGAAGCACCATCTGCTCATATTAATTCATATAATCTAAGCCTAAAAAATTCACAGTCAGTCTCAAGTATACTTCCCCCTTATTGTCCCTACTATGTGTGCAAACTCTAACCATGTCCTGAGTTGCAATACAGCTTGTACAGCCCAGTCCTAAGATCCTTTACAATCCCATTCATTGACACTAACATGTAGTGCAATGACCTCAGTCACAGCCTTTTTGTGTACTGAGAAATCAGGAAAACTGACATCCTTAGAGTAACACAACTGAGCTTAACTCTTTATCTAGTGATCGTGTCAAAACATTAGCCTGAAACAAGCTGAGAAGCAGAGCCGCAAAACAGCATTAAGATGTACATATCAGCATGACAATTTAAGACAGTGGCTATTAAGTCCTTTATTGCTCAGCATCATTAATGCCTTCCAGTATTTTTCCAGGAGATGTTTTCAAAAGCCATACAAGCAACTGGTCTTTGTCTTTTTCTCAGTTTTCTAGCATGGAAAAAGGATGCAGCTGGAATATCTCTGATGAGCTAACCACAACCCAGGAACAACTCTTGTCTACACTTCCTATTCTCACTGTCTAACATAGTAGGTGAGGTCCATGAATTTGTGCAGTGCAAACTCTGAGATGGTGCAATAATGCCCTTTTCTGGAGTTACTGACTGGTAAATCCCAGGCTTAAAAATAGGCTGACAACACATATAGCAAAGTGTTTGTCGTGTCCTAAAACACCCCCTCAGTTCTAATTACATACAGAATTTATGGTTTTGTTCTACAAAGGAGTTTCTAAAGCACCCAGGGAGCCAGTCATGTATCAGTCCAGAGCAGACTGACAGAAGATGGGACTAATTCAATGGTGATCCTAAATCAGATATACAGCTATGAAGGCAAAAACAAAAGGGCACACACATGCATGCAAACAGAGAGAGGAACAGTTATTTAAATTTCAGAAAGCTCTCATCATGAGTTACACAAACGTGGAAACCTAACTTAACTGCCTTATTGACAGAGACTTATTTTTAATTTTTAATGTAGGAGAGTCATGGCATAATACTGAAGCACATCTACAAAAAACATAAGTTCAATCAAAAACTGCAATGAGTCATGCCAGCCTAATATATTTTGCACTAATATTAAACATAATCCTTAACCATCAATACTTTCAGCAAATATTCAGACTTGACAAATTAAAATTAGTCCTTCCACTAAAACTCAGACCTTTAATACACCTTATCAGATTTAAAGTCATAGAAGGATGCAGACATCTGCCACAACAATTGCTCACTTCTCTCTTCACTAAGCAATGCCACATTCAAAGAGAAGCCAAACACTCAAAACTTCATGAATGCAAATTGCATAAGTACTGATTTAGAAAAAAAGTGTTCCTATACATAATTATTTTTGCCAACCTTGTTGGCAGGTTTGTGTATCTAAAATGTAATCACAGAAGTGCAATTCTATACAGTACAAAGGACACTGGAAATAGTTAAAAATAGCATCTTTCTTTTATTGTATAAACCAAAACCTCCACAATTTATACATGATTTCAAATAAACATTCCATTACAGAAATTATATCTGTGCAAAGTGGAACTAACACTTTTAGTATTTATAAGATCTATTCTACATTTAATCAGAATTTGGCAACGTAAACCACTGTTACACAGCCTAGAGATCTTTCTTTCCATCTGCATACATTTAACTGTTGCTACTCATGAAGTATAAACATTCCAGAAAAATCTTTACTCTTCAAAAATTATCATATCCCAAATAAGGAAAAAAAAAGGTTTACATATCACTAAAAATGGTGAAATGAACAGTGTTACCACTTGTATAATGGTATTGGCTATGGCACTGACTTACATATCTTATGGATTTTATTAGAAGAGACAAAGAGCTCCTTAGCAATAGTAACTTCTAAATGTTAAAGAACAATCCTTAGTGCCTAACATTACACGAATATAATTCTCTTACCTGAAGTCCAGCATTGTCTGCCTGTCCTCCTTTAACTAACTGGGAGATGAAGAGGCCACAGCCGAATTCCAGTCCTCCTCTCACACTTATTCCAAGCCCTTCAGGATTCAAACGATCCAATCTCACCTCTTTCAGCTTTCTGCAAAAACAGAAGATACTTGACTGGTCAGCTGAGTAACACCTTGTGGCAAATATGTCTCATATGGAATTTAGACACTATTTTTCCTGCTATATGATTCAGGTATTTAAAAAAGCAAGTTGACTGAAGTTTGGATGGATGTGTGTTAGCTAAAGACATCAAGTATTATTCGTACAAAAAGACATCTGTAACCACTGAATGTATCTGCTTCCAGAGGGCTAGAGCTATGAGAATTTTTTTATTACCAAATGTAGGAAAAACGAGAAAATATTTTTTTTACTCCTTTATCCTGCTTTTACTAGATTAAAGCAGGTGGCAGACAATTTCAGGTAGCTGTATTTCTAGCAAATAAATCAACAGTAAAATAACTATGCCCAGCTCAACACTAAACCAATATTTTACTCTGAACTTAGCTGGAAACCCAGTATTTCCTGCTTGATTTAAGTCAGCTGCATTGTTCTGCATTTTCTTACCGTGATCGTTTGGGTGTCAGCTGATCATATTCCACCTGGTGTTTTAAGGGGATAAGTGGGCGGATAGCATCAAATAGAGGCAATCTGCTTGGCTCATTAATCACGAGTTTTAGGTCCCCCACAAGCACTGGAAGATTCATAGATCTGCAAAAACACAGTGAGAAAACAAGCACAGGTAAACAACACAAAGCATTGTTTTAAGAGTTACTGTACGTGTGGCTTCAATATTTGCATGTCCTTTCAAGCTACTCAAAAAGTTATTTATGCAGATATTGGTCTAGCCAAAGCAAAATAGTCTCTCAGGAAGTAAGCCTGCTGTAAGTAAAAAAGAATAACAACTATCTGCTCCAAAATAACTGAAGTCTTCTATACGTTGACTTTATCTTTTAAGATCATGCACATCACATTTATAGGTGACATCCTTAATTTCATTCTCAGAGTCCCCACAAGATTTATGGAACTGTTCAGAAATAACTTTCCAGATTAGACATACCTGCCTACTAGATTTTCGTTTCCTTACCAGTTAGGAATCCTTTTAAGTAAATCTAGGCTACAGGCTCCTTTCTTTCCTGAACTTAGGGGACTGAAAAATTGTTTCAATCCAGGGAAAAAAAAAAATCACAATACTCCATTGTTAGAGCAAAGACTTGGCTTAAATTTTAATTTTTTTTTTCCAAATCAAATTTGAAGGATGATCAACCAATAAACAAAACCTACTGATAACTGTCAGCACTGTGATAGTTATATGTCTACAAAATATACTTTGTTGTACAGCTGCAAGAGGTGGAGGAGCTCCCTAAGGTTCAGTGGAGTTATTCCTACACAATACCCAGTTAAATTTACTCTGTATTATTTGCTGTTCCCTTTCTTATAATTTACATTTCCTGGCATACAGTATTACAGATTAGAGGTCAAATACTTCTGGAAATGGTATTCATAGTGAAGAAGATATTAAGTCTTCAACAGCAACTGTATGTATTTTTGCCCTGGAATATTTCACCATGTATTTCCAAAAAGTGATACATCATAAACATACATACAGAGACATACTGAAAATTTTGCCCAAGTCATTGCAATTTTGGAAATTAAAGAAAAGCTGCTATATGCATTGTTAATTTTCTAACTGCAAGAAGATTTTAAATAATTCAGAGCTACTGAATCAACCAGCTTTCCAAACAACAGCCTTTATGAATGGAAAAGCAATTAGACAGACCTGAGTGAAACTGAATCAGATATGCAGCTGAATACCCCCATAACTATAGCTCAGGGCAAACATCAGATGGAAACGGCTACATTTCAGTCAGCTGAGATGCTATTAATTACGATATGAATGGAAACAGTGTCTATCAGAGCCACTTCTCTATGATGAGTGGAAAATACATTCTCATCTTCTTTGAAAAAACAATGGATCAGAGACTGATGTAATTTGCAATGATACAAGTCTGAAGCAACTGTGGTTTAAATCAGTTCAGCAAGAGGATTGATAATAGGCCTATCACCTTACCAGTTTTTTACCATTGTGTTGTAATAAGCCAGAGTCATTAAACATGATAAACAGAGTCCAAGACGAAATTTTTTCAGCTTTCTGAAAAAATAGTTGCAAATTTTTTATCTGAATACTTAGCAAAAATTTCTGCAAAGCAATCTCAACAGAAACCTCTGTAGCAAATAGGTAACCATTATTTGTTTCCTAAGAACAGTTTTATCATCCAGGTGCTTTCCCCCCCCACCTCCCACATATGAATCCACCAAATTCTTTTAGAAAACTACCAAGTCAAAAAACCAAAGTAACTTTATAGGTGCCTACAGGTTATACTGTGAAACCGTAAGAGGTCATTAAACAGGATAAAAACTATTACTTCAACTAATTTTTCAGTAGCATATAGGAAGACAACTTAAAATCTTGAATATTCACTCTTTAAATTTAAAAATATTAGTAAAATTCTACACAAACACATAAAAAACTAGATCTTACTGGTGGTACATCCGCAGCACATCATAAAGATAATCCTTCTCCGCTTCATTGTCAATTAATAGATTAACCTGAAAACCCAAAGACATTATCATAAATCTCTGACTAAATAGCCACAAATGTTAAACATAAGAGAGTTTCGCAGATTCTTAAGCTATAGAGCCAGGACTTCATCAAGGAAAGACTTATTTAAGACTTATTTTTAAGATAAATATCTTTTTGCAACAGAGCATTACCTCACGAAGTCGCACTTATAACAAGACTTTCTGAAATTAGTATTACAACAATTGGACAAGGTGGCAAAT
Source organism: Manacus vitellinus (assembly GCF_001715985.3). Taxonomy (NCBI): domain Eukaryota; kingdom Metazoa; phylum Chordata; class Aves; order Passeriformes; family Pipridae; genus Manacus; species Manacus vitellinus. The sequence continues at coordinate 3,269,546 of NW_021940291.1, read as the reverse complement.
GCTGACATTTTTCTATGCAGTGGTAATATCATTACAATAATATTTGTCTTACCTGAAAATCACTGTACTGTTGAATAAATGTCTTCAGAAACCTTTTTGGCCATTCATTAATGTAGCACATGCTGTCACAGATAAAACCACTACACTGATATATGTTCTGTTGTCCAAACCACCAGTTTCAGGATCTCACTTACAACATTATGCAAACTGCTGCATCTCTGTTCCTCTCTGCTCCAGCTCTTAACTGATAGAACTTGCTAGTTATTCTTTCCTCCCCCACCAATAGTACATTTACTTAAACCAGTGTCATGTTACTATGCCGGCTCTTGCATAATTACAGTAAATTAAAGCAAAAAAAACCCCCAAATTCTTATATGAGGAGTTCAATTTATATTCAGTGATAGTGAGACCCCCACTAATCTTACTTGCAGCAAGAGGTCACATCACAGTAGTTTTACATCTGAAGAAGCTTGATGTTTAGGAAAACAATTTACATCTGACCTAAAGGCTAACATTACTGTGACGTGAAGACTGAGGAGCAATTTGCATACTTAAAGAAAGGCACTTTCTTTCTAGGTTTGCAATGGTTTGCATTATGGTCTAAACTCAATACATGCTTCGCATTCCTTTTGTCCCTTGGCTCTCTAAAGCCAGCAAGACTTCACATACAGGTGGTTTTCTGTTATTTGTCTCCCCTGGAAAAAAAACACTTTCAAAACACCAAAGGCCAAAAATCTACATGCAGGTCAAGACTGCCTGACAGTAATACTAGTGAACAAACCAATTTATTCACAGTGAATTACAAAGCATAGAGGATAAAGTCTGCCTTAAAAGGAAATAAAACAGTTGCAATCAAAACTGACTGGGCCCCGATACTGCGCACAGACTCAAGTCAAGGGGATACATGTAAAACTGAGTCCAGCATCCATTTTTTACTTCCCCAACAGGAAAAATATAACATATCAGTTTTGGCTCTGGTATACAGAACTCAATTTCCAGTGCTAGCTAAGGTACTTTATGAGCAGTGTCTCATGAAGAACATTAAATGTTTAAGCACGTCAACCCTACACAGCTAAGGGCAAAACCATCACTATCTCTTCTCCTCACAGGGAAAGCAAGGAGTAACAACATTCCATTTTTCTCCTGATATGCCAACTGATGGACATGTCCCCACTCCCTTCCCTCTCCGGAAATGGAGGTCCATATCTAAATTCTGCTCTTTCTTCTCACGAAATGGTCAGTCTTGCTGTTTGATTCCCACACTTCTCACCCTGCATCAGCAACTTCCTTATCCTCTGGACAAAAACAAATGCACGAATGACTTCTTGTATATTCAGAATGCTACAGCTGGGTTAACCCTCCTGGGCCATCTCTCCAAATGAGTCATTCTTCTCCCACTGCTCTCTATTCTGCATCACAGCCACCTGCATCTCTTACCATTTTCCTAATTCTTAAATTCTTTGGGATAGAAACTTACTGTAGACATATGCTTTACCTAGGTTTATCATCAGCTTCTAAAATCTGACTCAAATCTCATAAATCCTAAAAAATCATGGGCCCCATCTTCAAAAAAAAATACAGTGGTGACATCATGTAACTTGGATCACAGAAATATTTCAGTATATCTCTATTTCAGAAGAAAATAACTGTGGAGGCATGGGATAGGTATTTTCACACCTTTTAAACCAAGGATATTAAAAAAAAACCATCTGGACACAGCCATGGGCAATCTGCTCCTGGTGGCTGTATTTGAGCATGGGGTTGGAGCACATGACCTCCAGAGGTCCCTTCCAAACTCAGCCTTTCTGTGATTATTTAAATAGTCCTCACTGTAGTAGAATTATTTAAAATCCTAGAACATAAATAGTTGTTGATGCATTACTGCAGAATACGCACTGCTTTTCATAAAAATTAATAAGAAGTGTTCACAAAACCTGCACTTACATAAAAAAGAAAAATTGAATCTGTTAACAAGTCTACACAAGTTTATTTAGTAAAATAGAAGTTGTGGGGAGTAAAAAGCACTTTTTGGTGTGGAAAAAGTTCAGATTACAATTCACTGCTGTAGAACAAGCCCAATCTGTCAGCTTTCAAAGAATAATATACATTTCTATTTAAGCTACACAGACATTGAAAAACTATTGAAAGAAAGGAAAGAGCTGGTCAATATATTTGGATATATTACATACTTTACACTGGTACTTCATTGATAGGGAAAACTGATTAAAATTTCTAAGAAAAATAAAAAAGAAAGTGACAAAGAAAACTCAGATCCTATGGCAGAACATTTTTACTGGTTTGTCACAGAAAAAGCAGGCATTCAAGGCTTTGGATGCCACAGAGGCCACTAAAAGCAGGATGATACAAAATAATTCAAAGAAAAGACCTGTTACAGTATCCTGTAACTCAGATAAAGTTTTCACTTATATCTGCATCCTACCTATTTGCAGTAATGCTGAAAATACATCTTACGTTATCGGGGTGGGACTTGAATGATGTATGAATTACAGCAGCAATGAAAGGGAAAAGGTTTAAAGTTCAAGCTGGTAACCATCTGCCTAGAAACCAGAGTCTTTATAGATACATTGCACAACCCACTGCTGAGTTATACAGTAATAGGTAGCAAGGCAGAAATAAAGTGCTAGATGGCTACAGTCCTTAATGTTTTTGAACTTCAGTTTGACATAAAAGTGTTTTTTGCATTCCCTCTACTTCAACCTAACAATCTCTTAGTTAATGGGTTTATTACCAGGCAACAGATACTTCTATGTAACATTACATTACTTTGAAGAAATTGTGTTTTCTAGCTGACTAAAAGAAAACTGAAACAAAAAACCAAACGAGACCAACTATAACCTCTTTCATAAAAACAAGCAAACAAACAAAACCCCCCAAACAAACAAACAAAACCCCAAACTCCCAAAGCAGTACTGAAAATTTTAATCTGAGAGAGTCCTAAATGGCTTTGCAAAAAACATCTCTTAAACATGCAAACTATTTTCCTCCTCCTTTCCTTAATTAGAGCTTTTTGAGCTTCCTTTGCTCATACAATTTTGCGCTCTGCTGAGCACTTATTTAACTGGGTAAATGACAAAATGACGTGCCAGGCAGACCGAGTAGCTCCATGTATCAAATGCATTTGCACATGACTGCACATGCACAATTGCACCGGGGAATGTTAAGGTGGAACTGGGTGCTCGCAGGGCTGGGATGGGCACTGCCAGCGCCTGGACTTCAGCACCTGCGCTGCTGCCTTGCCCTGAGCTGGACCGGGCGCGACGTGGTATTAACATAACACATTCAGTCAAGCCCTGGAAAAGCTCCCGCGCTGGGAAACGCTCTTCCTTTCTCTCCCTCCCTTTTTAGGAGTTTTAACTACCCTCTCACAGGCGGCTGCCGCCCGCTTTTCCGCGCAAAGTCCCCCGACCTTCTCCCTTCCCCGCCGCTCCCTCCGGCAGCGCCGCCAGCCCGCCCCGGTGCCGGGAAGCCGCTCCCGGGCCAGGGGGGGCTGCTCTGCACGCAGCCTCCGCTGGCCTCGGGGCGACCCCGCCGTCCCCGCTGCCTTACCTTGTGGCGGAACTCTCGGCGACCCTGCGCTCCATCGTGCGCGGGTGCGGGCGGGGCGCGGGGCGGCTGCGCCGGCGAGGGCCGCGCCCCGGGGCGGTGGGAGGGACGCGCTCCCGCCGCCGCCTCCCGCATCCTCGGCCTCGCTCCTCCGGGGGTATCGCAATTTGCCTGCCACCCCCAGCTGGGGCTGTTTACGACCAAAACGACGGAGAAAGTAAAATTTAAAAAAAAAAAAAACACAAAACCAACAACCCCTCCCCCCAAAAAAACCCACACGTACACGCACGCCCCCGCGGAGCGTTACCTACTCTTTTCCCTGGGGTGGATTCTACAACCGGTGCTTCTCGTACTGCACGGAGCTCCCAATCCAGACTTGTCTCTTGTATTTGTAGGTGTATATATATATGTCACTAACCCGAGCAGTTAAGAAAAGCACGAAGATGTGAAATTTAAAGCATACTAACACCTGGATTAAAAAAAAAACAAACAAATCCCAAACCAAAACAAACCAACCAACCAAAAAAACCCAACCAAACAAACAAAGAAACCACAAACCCCCCACAAAATCCAAACAAAACCTAAGCCCAAGCAAACAGAAAAATCTGCTTCAATAAATGACCATATTGTAAATAACCTGAAATTTTTTTTTCTATTTTTTAAAACGTAAGCAGGGTGAATCTAATGTACCACTTACTGATTTCCACCAGCCTTTCCCACTAACAGAAAATTGTTGCTTACAAATAGAGCCTCTGACACGGTCCCTGGGAGTAACTGCAAAAGAATCAAACTCGGAGCACCTGAAAAGGTGACTATTTCAGACTAATCTCTTTTATGTTATTTTGCCCTGGGCTTATTCTACTGTTGTACAAAATTATAGACTTCTGCAATCAGGACTGGAAGCAAGATGAGGACACCTGCTAACGTATGTCCCTTTGTCTCCCTGCAGAATCACCTTTACCCATATAACTTCAGAGAGAACAGGGTTTGTTTAAGCACAGGTGGTTTACCTGCTCCTCCTTCCAACAGAGTGGAATACATATAAAGGCATAATAAATAAAACCCCTACACTGTCAAATACAAATTCTGTTTTATTATTTCTGTGTGGTAATTTTTGTGAGCTATACCAGCTTGTTTAGAAATTGCTCTTACCCCTTTCAGAAGATGGCTTTGCTGTATTGGAACATTTCAAACTTGATGGACACTACTTCTTTCTCATATCAGGTGTCAGGAAAAAGGGAGGAATGCATTTTAAGCCTGAATACAAACAAATGCAATTGTTTTCAGAAAACAATTTTCTTTCAAAATTTCAACTACTAGTACATGAATCACATCTCCTACCTGAGTTCCAGTACCACATTATATCAAAAAGCTATTCTATCCAAGCATTAAACACACTGCTATAGGACTCCCCTGCATATGCAAAGCAAAATTGTCTTACATTTGAAAAGAGAAAGAAGGAGACACAAGAAATCTAAAAGATACATTAAAACCCCTGTACATGTCCTTTAAATTTACATATAGACTATAACGGTAGTGATATCTACCAATTGTTTCTAGAAGGCTTTACAAGAATAGATCTTTCACAAGCTTGAAGTCATGTACATTTGAAAGAAAGCAACTGGATTTTACAATACAGATGAACTTTCCAGGAGTCAGAAACTCCTCCATGTAGTAAATGATTGTGGAATAATCTTCACCTGGTGACGTGAAAGGTGCTCTGAATGCTCATGTAAAGGACACACCACAGAAAGGATGACACACATGATTGGCTGTTGGTCTGCTGTTACATGAATTCCCATAAATACAAAGTAAACAAATCCACAAAGCTATCCCATGCTCCAAAACCATAAGTTCCATAATCAGTAAATTTAAAACATGGTTCTGAACTCTTCATTACTTCAAATACATAATCTTAAAAGATGGTAAAATTGTGACTCTTTATTATTTTTAGATAATGAACTCTTACCTAAGAAGAAATCAAATTGCATCTAAATTGGCTTTAAACTAGTTTCAGTTTTTCTTTGCTAGTTGTGGCATTAAGGGAAAAGGAATAAAAGGAGCAGCCCATTTAGTAGGCAAAGAAATACATTAAAGTGTGTGTTGAGTAACCTGATTCCTGTGGCTTTTTATCTACTTTCTCTACTTCATTAATGTAACATGGACCAGAGAAAGTGCACCGAAGCCAAGTGCATGTAGCACTCAAGAGTAGATGGGTTCTGCTGCAGGCAGAGTCTAGCATATAATTCTAGAAATCTGTTTGCGGTTATTGGGAAGAGGCTGTGTTAAAGAATATCTTTTATTTCTCACTTCCTTTTCTTTCATATGCATTTTTCCTCCAACGCTTACAGGAGAGAACAGAATTCTCAGTGAAAATATTACTAGTTTTCCATCATTTCATTAGAAATGAAACACTTGTTGCAGCAAGAAACACAATCCACAGGGACAAATTACAAAGGCAGAAAAGAGATCTTTTTAATGACTTACTGTTAACAGACTTCTCAAAGCAGTCAGAAAAGGCCCTTTTTCATCTGAGACAGTTTCTCACCTGGTATGGGCAGCTTCTAAAGCTTCTGACATAAGATATGCAAACCTGAAGAATGACGGGGAGAGAGACAGCAGCAGATGGGAAAGGGAAAAGAAAAAAGGTAACAGCGATCGGAAGAGGGAAGAGAAAACGAAGAAACATAATGTAAGGAAGCAACTTTAATCACAAGGAAAAAAAAGAGTGAAAAAAGAAGAGGAATAAACATGGAAAAGGCTCCACATTGTGAATTCATACTAATAAAAAAAACTTTATCAGAAGCTATGGAAACCATCCATACAGGTTAGCTTCATGCTGCATTCAGCTCATGTTTTACTCATGCCTTTCATTACTCTAGTCCTGACACCTGGTTCAGTGGCTCGGGGCCAACGCTCCGTGCTGAGCACGGACAACCTTTGCCGTTTCCCACTGGGAGCACGCGGTTCCCCGCGGGCTGGCTGCGCTCGGTCCGTGCGCGTTCCCAGGAGCTCCGGGAGCAGCCCCGGCTCCTCTCGCCCTGGGGTGAGGCGCAGCCTTAAACCGCACCCCACCGCGGGGGTCCCGGCTCCTGCTCAAACGCCGGGACACTAATCATTTCCTGAATCACGGAATCATAGAATCAACCGGGTTGGAAAAGACCCTCGAGATCATCCAGTCCAACCCTTGATCCAACACCGCCGTAGTTACTAGACCATGGCCCTAAGTGCCACATTCAGTCTCATCTGGTAAATCCATCACCTCCCTGGGCAGCCCATTCCAATGTCGGATTACTCTCTCTGTAAAAAACTTTTCTCTAATATCCAACCTAAGCCTCCCCTGGCAGGGAAGCCCAGAAAGGCGGAAAAGTAGAAATAAACTCGAGGAGGCGGCGAGGTCAGCGGCGGCACGGGCGGGCAGGAGAAGGGAGAAGCGATAGCGGGGCCGCTCGGCAGCAGGGAGCAGCCAGCCCCGGGCTACACAGCGAGGGGCGGTGTCCGGGGTGGGCGCTGGGGAAGGGCAGGGCCGAGGGGCGGAGGACGGGCGGCTGATAAACCCCCAGTCCGCCCCGCCCAGAAGGGCGGGATGAGCTCAAAGCGCAGGTAGCGGCCGGAGCTCCGTTGGATGGTGTAGTTGCCCTCTAGTCGTCTCGCATGGAGACCCGGCTCCTGCTTGGGGCGCTGCTGTGCGCCTGGCTGCCGTCGGGTGAGATCCTGCCGGGCAGGGCGCGGGGATGAGGTGGGATGGGATAGGATGGGAGAGAGGACAGGGCAGTCCTGGTCATCACTAACTTACCACCTTTGCCTTCCAGCCTTGTCTCCATGGGGCGCCTGGGCGCAGTTCCCTGCCGACGGGGATGTGCCGCTCCGCAGGTAAGAGCTGGCCAGGGCACAGCGGGGCTCCTTCCCCGCCGCGGTGATGAACCGCGGGAGGGCAGGGCCGGGTGGGCTGCCCGGGCCGAGCCAACCCTGCCTTGTTCTCTGCCCGCAGCCCAGGCAGCACCGGGGGACCTCGGACAGGAGAGGGCCTCTCCGCGGCGATACAGGTATGGGGGGAGAGCAGGGCGCTGTGATGGGGCAGCTGGCGGGCACGGCAGGGCCGGGAGCTGCGGCACCTCCTCGGAGAGGCTGGGATGTGCAGCTTCCCTCCGAGGAGCCCCGGGAAGAAAGCATCGACCGCGATGCGACCAGGGCTGATGAGGTGATGCGGTGCCGTCGCTCGTGGCCCCAGGTGGTGGCAGGTTTGCCCGGCGAGACCCCTCTGAGGGGGCAGGTGGCGTCGGATCGAGGGATGGCTGTGCTGGCTGTCATCAGGATAATGTGCTTCTCAAATCTTGCTTGAATATGTCTGTACATTACTGTGATACCATCAGTATTTCTGGTGGCTGTTCTTTGTAATTCTTAAAGACTTGTCCTCGAATGTGTATTTTGTCCCACTCACGAGGAGTGTAATTTATGAATGAAAGAAAACTTGGGGTTTGAAGTGTTTAAGCAATGAGGAAAAACTATATGGTTGTATTTAGAGCTTCAGCTCCTTCAGAAAGCTGTTTGTTGTAGGAAGCATCCTTGCTCAAGGGAAAGCTGAGGTCTGGTCTGGCTCATCTAGCAACAATTGCTTTGTGGGAGCCTTTTTGCTTCTCAGTAAAAGTAAGTGAGCTGGCAGTATCAGATCACTACAGCTCAGCACTCAGGTTTTTGGATGTGATTTATCTTGGCAACTCGACTATATCACTCATGGCATGTTGCTGAAATGTAATTAGGGTGTGTGGTTCCTGCTCCCTTGTTTGAGGGTGGGAAAAGGAAAGTTTGCTTTGTTGTCCTTGTTTGTGGCTCCACAGAAGAGTTGCCTTTCTTTCTGCTTTCTTCCTGCTCTTTCTGGGAAAAGCTCAGCAAAGAAAAAAATGTCACATAACTGCAAACAGGTAATGAAATCAACCACCAATAACAGCAAATGCTCATAGATTGAGGTTCTCCCCCTAAGAATTCAAGAAATAGCAATAGACTGTTTGTTTCCTTCTGGGTTAACCTACTGAGCAGGAGTCTTCAGTAAGAAATATGTTTGGGTGACTGGAAAAAGAAAAAAGGACTATTGCGCTCTTCAGTAGAGCGACTGTACTTTTTATTTCACAATGGAGTTTTTTGATAACGTAGTGAGCAAATATGAAGCAATGAGCTTACTAAAACTGGTAAATTTACTGATAGACTCTGAAGAGATTTCTAAATTTCTTGGTTATAGCTGCTGATTTATTTGTTCTTTCTGAAAGGAGTCTGGAATGGCAATTTATAACACCTCATCTACTACAATGTCCTTATCTCGGACCAGGAGACTTCACAGTATGAAATGTGGACCATCCAGTAAGTTATTTATGTTTCCACATGAAATCTCTTGAACTTTATTTTCTGCATAATTTAATTATTTTTTAGAAAGAAAAAGCCCTAAAATAACTAATACAGGTCTTTGTGGTAAAGGAGGTCTGCTCTGATCAATCTCTAAGATCCATAGAAGTGGGATAACTTGTTATGGGGTTTAACGTAGCTTTAAGTTTATACCTGGTTCTGGTTTGATCATTTGAAAGACTGTCTCTAACTGCAGTTTTTCTAATAAAAAGCTTTTGCTAGGGAAATCTGCTCTTGTAGTGATATACCTAAAAAGGTGGATTGCTGCTGGGTGCCATTAAATTGTCTGCCCTGTACCTTTCCTTTGCTTGGAGGTTTTTTGTTTGCTATGTTTTTGCTGAGGTGATCTATGGATGCTCTTCATGTATATAATCTACGGGTTAGCAAGATAGGGTACCTTAGCCACCAGCTTGCAGTGGTGGGTATTTTCTTGAGGAATGTGTCTGTTGGTTTTTTGGTTCGTCTTATTTTCACAAATGAAGGGGACAGGCTTAAAATATCTTTGCTGAAGGGTAAAGATCCTCTGTGTTAACTTTACAGAAAGGTCCATGTTATGCTTGTTCTGTACAGAGGAGAAGTATGAGGCAAAATAATTCCTCGTAGTTTTAGTTAGTGATGTGAAACCTCTAGTTTCTCTTCTGTTAGCCTGATGGATTGCATTGGATGTGGGACCTACCTGATAGTGAATAGTGTGGGTTTGTACCCCATAGCTTTATAGCACAAGAGGCAAGATGTGTGGAATGGGCTCATCAATTGTAGTTAGGGTTGTATTATCTCCAAAAGCTTTTAGTGTCTTTAATACACACTGTTTTCAGAAGCTTCTGAGAAGTGTGCAGCTGGATGTGGAGGAACAGTGCCAGAGTTTAGAGAAACATAGTATTGCTCAAATAAGAACTATTACCTATGAACCTCTCTCCAATATATGAAAAAGTCATATATGTTGCATATGGTAAAGTTGCTTTACGAATATAGCACTCTATACTAGTAAAACTCCCTCTTTTGAGGGTTGCATTTGCTTACTGACCAAGAAGTACTTATGATTTCATTTTTTAAAAACTAAATAAAGCAGCTTACAAAGAGAAGATAAGCAAATCATGCTGAGAAATTTGCTGCCATAATAATAATTTGTTTCCCTGGGTTTATTTTTTTTCTAGTCAAAACTCCTTTAATGGGACTAGTAGATTTCATTTTTTACTTCAGAGCAACCAACTGGGAAAAAAAACTTTTAAGATACATTATGTTACCATTCAAGTGTGCAATAAAACACATGTACACAAACCCTTTGCAAGACTTCTATTAAAAAACTCTTGCAAAGGTTTATGTGCAAGTTTATTGCCTCTTAAATAGGCCTAATATTTAAGAAAGGGGAGAAAAAAATTAGAACGAGGGAGAATGAAATGGGTAGAAAATTTCTCATGCTAACTCGTCACATGTCTAAGCTTCTAAAGGAGGATGCAATTACAATGGCAAAAAAATAGATTTCATTGCTCTCTGCAGATGTAATAGTAGAGCCTTTTTGTTTTTTTTTCTAGCTCTTATTTCTATGAGGGAAAAATAATTACGTGTGGATTTTCCATTTCTGATGTACTTGCTTTGGAAAGACAATGTTGTTGAAGACCTGCTTTAAAAGTTATTAATGATTGCCCATACTTGAAGGCAAATAAAATTAGTCTTATTAAACTTTTTAAACAGTGTAATACCCAGACCTGGAAGTTTCCTTTTTAAATTCCAGTAAACTCTGTGTGGGAAATGGAATCCATTGTTGTCTGTGTGTGAAAGACATATTGAAAAACAAAACAAAAGAATAACCTGATCTGCTTCATACAAGAGCTTAGGTATCATGCTCCAAATACTTGGAAAAATAGTTTCATTTTGGCCTCTCCAATATGAAGAGATGCAAGCTGCTATAAATCTGCCCATGGACTGGGACTTGCACCCATTTGAGGATATATGAAATAGTAAAGCTTTTTTTTGTTAAAAAACCAACTCACCAAACACCAAAAAAACCAGAACAAGAAACAAATCAAAAAAAACCTCAAAACAGAACAGCAAGGTAGGCTGTCAGCTGCTCTCCCTAGTTTAGCAATGTCTCTAAGGAAATAATCTTTGAAATAAAACTATAGTAGAATGAAATATAAGTTCATTATAATCACAGGCAATTCTTGTTGCAAGAATATTTTTGTCTTGGTTTCAGTAGCTCTCTGGAGATAAACCAACATGTTTTATGTGGAATGAGTGCATGACTTGTGCAATAGACCTCTTTACCTTTGTGTAATATTAGTCAACTGAAAGCAGTTCAGAAAGCGAGGTCATGTCTTATCTGTCAATGAAACAAAAAAGTTGCTACAGCACAAACAAATGCCAAGAGATAAATTCTTGTGTTAGTTTCTTCTACCTAGGGAGCAGGGCATTTAAAATGTTTATCGTAATAATTGACAAAGCTAACACATAAGTTTACATAGCTGTTAAACTTTTAACTTTTGGCACAAATCTGTTTTTCATGCAAAATTAAAAAAAAACAATAAATGAAGTGAAAAAACCAAACCCCAAACAGAAAACTGCAGAGCTAATATATAAGCATATAAAGAACCTGGGACAGGCAAAACAAATTATTTGTGGAAGTATTCAGATTACTGCTGAGAATTTATAATATGTTAAACACTTCAAATTTCTTGTGTTGAAATGCTGTAGCAGGCAGGAGTCACTGTTACTATAGAAGATACTTGTCCCTTACAATGTGTGCTTGAAGACTGATTTGAGGAGATGCACAGGAGCAGAACATTTGCAGCTAACTGGAAGGGTCTTGGAATTGAAAGGTTAAAATTGCATCCTACTCATTCACCTCAGAATCCCGAAGAAAATTTTAGATCCTAGTGTGGCCCAGGACTGTATTGCATCCTGTGGAAGCATGTGCCATCTGCCTGCCATTGCAAGCAGATATTGCAGGCAGATGCTTTCACAGACTATGAAGTTGAAAGGCAAAAGATAATGCATAAAATACTTGCTGTGTTATTTCTCCACAGTCAAAGGCAGTGGAAAGCTCTCAATGAAAGATTACACCTAGAGAAAGTGTGTGATGGAAATTATGCAGAGTTACAAAACATAACATTTAAAGAATGTTGACAGCAAAAATTTAAATATTCCATTTTAAGCATAACTTTACCTTTTTTTTTAATGTGTGACTCTAGGTCTAACGTAAGCTTCTTGAAAATTCTTATCCTGATCTACTTTTCTTCTTCATTTTTCCATTTCAGAATAAAATTTAATTTTTAATTAACTGATCATTTTAGTGCTTTTACCTTCAGACAAACCTCCCTCCTACACTTGCATGGAATTTTAAAATATGTCATTTTTTAAAGAATCCTGAAAAATATTTCTTTTTCTATTTCTGTCTATTTCTGTAAATGACTCTCTGGGATTCTAAAACTGTTTGGGTCAAAGTTGGTGTATAGGCACAATCATATGAACTGAGGGCACAGGTTGGACCTTGTATTTACCTTGCTTAAGTAAAACTTTATCACTTTCAGATCTCTAAATTAGTCTTTCATACTTAAACTTTTCTGTCCAAGTGAATCTAGTAATCGATATCCTGAGGAGAAACCTGTCTCTATTGCTTTGCATTAAACTATTCTTTTCTCGTGCCATGTCTTAAAAAACAGTAACAAAATACAGAATTTCAACACTAGTAAGTACTTAATGTTTTAGAGAAAAATAACCTATAGGAAGGTCCACCTCCGCCACAACTCTTCAAAAATTAGGTGTGCTGGTGATAAAGGTGTATTACAGTGAGGTCAAAACTGAGTTGGAGCATTTGATGGTTAAAGGAAAATCAACTATCTCAAAGTTGATGTGCATGGTAATCTCAGTAGTCAGTTGTGTTCTTGAATGAAAGTGAAATAGATGTCTCTTTGATTTAGTATTTTTGTGTGGAATACATATACATGCTTGCTTTGCAGTTAGATCTTTGTGCTCTGAGGGATGAGAGTGGTTCTTTAGTGACTGTATCTCACTTCATGCTGAAGGGCTTCACATTATATAAATTACTCTGAACTGTGCTTATTTTATTCTTCATAGGCATTTGATCAGAAGAATAAATCATGGATAAGCAAACCAGGGCATAGAGTTCATTTGCAACTGAAATAAATTCAAGAGGTCTTAAGTACTCGTTAGAGAAGAAGTAAAGTAAACTGTGTGCAAAGTATCATAGATGCAATATATGTATCTATAATAATATTTCAAAATAAATGTGTATTTTGATGAAGATGCAAGATGGCTTTGGACAGTTTTCCTGATGCTCCTAAAGCATGTCTCTTCAGAGAACATAAGCAGTAGTCACTTGTGTGAAGGTGGACACTAATCTCCAGAAACCCTTGCAGTGAAGTGCAAACAGCCTAGATTACAGTCACACTTTTTCAAAGGCTCTGATAAATAATGGATTTAAGATCCAGCTACTGCTTGTAGAGTGGCAGCACTGGCCTCAAGGCTCTTACTGCCTGACACTGAAGAATTTAAAAGGAGGATGAACTGAAAAGGAGGTTCATGCACCCAAGGGACTAATATAACCCTATGTGCATATTGTGCAGCCTATTCAGTAATTACCAGATGATTAGAATATTTAAACTGTGAGGAGAGAGAAGAATTCAGACCTGTGTTACAAGATGATCCTGCTCAATAAAGAGGGAATTTGGGATGAGCAGCTTCACGACTGCAGTGGTCATATTCTGCAGGTTGTAGTGGCAACAGGTTAGAAATCCCTTAATTACCTGTGTGAGTCAAATCATATTACTTAGACCTACCATTTTCTGCTAGAAAAGTCTCACAAGTTTTCAGTTTCAGATTCCAACCCAATGCGCTCAACTGGCATAATGTCAAAGGGGAAAGAGGAGCTGAGAACTTTTTAGTAGGTGTCACTTTCAGGTAAATGAAAGCCACAATATTCTTCCATAACTTTTCCCAATTCTAGTTTTCATTTAGTCTTGATGTTTTTTCCTTTTCTGCAGATATTAAAATGTTTCTCACATCTCTGGGGCAGACATGACATAACCTTTCCATAAACTTTTCCATTTGACATGGTCATGTGGGTTAGCTTGTTTAGGGAACTTATATTCCTTTAATGACAAAGATCAGAATTTGTTCCTGATATCCTAGGAAGTATTTCTGTGTTAATCGAGTGGAGTTATATGATTCAAGGAGGCCACTTTGTTTACAGTAGTAGGAGCACTAAATGTGATCTGAAACAATGCTGCTTTTCTCAGTACATGTCTAGGGATAACTATTATTTGCACACACAGCTCTTCTATGCAGTGTAAGGAAACATACTTTACAGTGATGTAAACAGGGATATAAAGAAATACAAGAGCTATAATTATCATATTTTCTTAGAATCTTACATACTCAGAAGAAAACTTCATAAAGAAGAAAACACTCATCACTGAGTCATTTCACCTCCAATTCAGATTTAACTCCCTTTCTCTCTAAAAGAGAGCCAGGGAGATCCTTCCTGATGACAACAAGGGCCCCCAGACCAGCTGACTGTGTTCACAATCTGAATATACATGGCTTGAAGCAGGTTACCTGAGCCACACTTAGGGGGGAATCATTCAACCTGAAACATCAAAAGGGGACTAACTTCCTCTACAGCCAAGAGGAACATGACTTGCAGTCTAATTGCACATTATTGTAACTGGACAGGTAATAGGGCAGAATCTTAGAGCAGTAAAGAATGGAGGCCTGAGCTCTGGTTACTCAAGTCTCACAATGATTGAGATGAAAGAGCAGAATGTCTGCCTCTCTTGACAAGAGGAACAAGGCTTTTGCATTATTGACAAGATTGGTCACTGTGAGTATGTAAATGAGACTGCTCGGTCAGAGTAAGTAGGAACCTTTCTACATGCTGCTTGCATTAGTTTTTATTGAACTTGGGCTGACCAGGCAGGGAAAGGAGCATTGCCTTTTGCTTTGTCTACCTGCTTTGTTCTTTTCAGCATGGCTTCTAGTTTTTTGGTGGGTTTTTTTTTTTTTCCCCAGTGTATATGTGGGGTGCGTGTTGAAAACAAAGGTATCAAAATTAATTGTTTGGATATTTTTAAAGTCTTCAAGTAACTCATTAGTATTTTTAAGATGATTGCAAATGGAAATAGCACCAATGAAATGTACTGTCAAATTTTGTCGGAACTTAGTAAGGGTTCTGTAAACTTATAACTGAAGATAGTATTTTGTAAAAATCACATGACTTTAAGTAGATGAACACGTAAGCTTTTTTCTTTAATTATATTTTGCTGTAATATTCTTGATGTCTTCCTCATTCTAACATTATGGTATTTAGCATGGCGTAACGATAATGTCTTGAAATTGGAAGAGAGTAGGTTTAGATTAGATATTAAGATGAAATTCTTTACTGTGAGGATAGTGAGGTACTGGAACAGGTTGCCCAGGGAAGTTGTGGATGCCCCATCCCTGGAAGTGTTCAAGGCCAGGCTGGATGGGGCTTTGAGTGACCTGGTCTAGTGCAAGGTGTGCCTACCTATGGCAGGGGGATTGGAATAGATGATCTTAAAGGTCCCTTCTAATGCAAACCATTCTATGGTTCTATGATTATTTTTCAAGAATGATGTGTTTATAAAGATAAAGAAAAGAGGGCTGAGTCTTTAGTTTGTCTCTTCCTGAAACAGTTTCTTCTGAGCAACTTGTCTGCAGCAAATGCAATCTCAATTTGTGTTCTAAAGTGCAAAAATTACATAATTATATAATAGGCAATTATTAAAATTCAAATCCTTTCCTAAAAAAACTTTATAAGAACAAGTATCAGCAAAATAAGTGAATAGATCACAATTGTTAAAAAAAGATTCAAGCACAAAATTTGAATTTGGTAGCAAGAAACTTTATTTCTGCTTGTGCACATCTTTGCTTAAATTGTGAAAACTTGTTTGGTCATATTTTGATGGGGATCTTCCCAGGGAAAATAAAAAACCCAGCACCTCCCCACCCCAAGCCAAAACCTGTCAAGTTGCAAGTCAGGGATCTGTGTCTTTATGGAAAGTGTTTGTGGTTCGTATAGTTAGAAGCTGCAAGATACAAGGAGGACAGGCAGGTGAAAGATATACAGCTGACATCAGAACATTTGTATTTCTAATGTGTTGTATTTGCTCTCATCCTGGCAGAGCTTACCCATAGGGTGTTACTAGTATAAGTAAGGATATAGGCACTGTGCTTTTTTTGTGTGCAGTACTTGTTCACTTCATCTATTCGTCGCTTAGGGGACTGAAAACATGTCAGACTAACACATGGAACAGTCATTTTGATTTGGCTTCTCTACATCTGTAATGTATTTGCTAAACTGGCTGTCTGTTTTGAGGTAAAGCTTTCGCAGTACTTTTCCTTTTTGTGGAGGCCAGTTGGATTCTCCAGGACCCTTTAATGCTAAGTCAGCCTCTCCTGTCATTCATCTAGTGAATTTTAGCTTTGGTGAAAACACTGGGTCTTAAGAAAGAAAATTATCATAATTTATTTTTAATATACCTTGTTTTTTTTCCCACTCAGATTCATTTACATGTTTTAATGGAGGTGAGTGTGTCTACAGGGAGCTGTGCAACTGCAGTCGATTTAATGCAACTGGACCGAGATGCCAGACAGGTGTGTAAAAAGAGAAAACTAACTGCAATTCTGAGATTGTACTTGGGTTCCCACAGCTACAAGAATGACTACCCTCTGCCTAAAGGTTCCTTTGTGCTCTAGCGTTTTTCCCTCCGATTCTATTCTAAGTGATAATATTTCACAGCACGCCACATATACTGCACCATGTCAACTTGAGTGTGAATAAAAAAAAACAACCCAGTGCTATGTCTAAAGTGACTCTCCTTTTGTTAGTATATAACACAGGTGCTGAAAGAGATCATATATGCAGAACATGGGGCCAGTATAATTTTGAAACTTTTGATGGACTCTATTATTATTTTTCTGGGAAATCTTCATATGCCCTTGTGAGACATGCTGAAGTAGATGAACAGAGCTTCTCCATACAGGTAGGGAACCATGCTTCTACATTCCTTTTAAGTGTTATTGGACATACTAATGATGTATTAATTTTAAGAGATTAAAAATTACTTGAGATGATACTATGGGGTTGTAGAATGTAAGGTAGATGTAATTCTAACGTGTTGTGGGCTGCCAGTTACCACAGCACAGAATATAAACAACTGGAATAAAACTGATGTGTGTACTGCCAAAGCTTGCTTTGTTTGCACAAAGCTGTGAAAAGACCACGGCTATGAAAACATCACTCAGTTTTTTTGTGCTAGAGTGGGACCAAACTACTTGTTCACTGCTGAGTGTGGGATTGGGGGTATTAGTTGTGTGACATGCGGATTACAAAGAATTTGATTAAAAGCTTGACTTTGACACTAGTGTTTTTATTTGGCAGGTGAATAATGATCCTGAATGCCGTTCTTCTCCTTATTCCTGCAAAAGGTCCATTAGTTTATTCTTTTCTGGAGATGAACAGATAAAGATGAGCAGTGAAGTCACCTATAAAGGCTTTGGGTAATTCCAGTCATGTTTCTGATGCTCTAGTTACATTAGAATTAATGTCATGGTAACATTTTGGTAGCAAAGATGTAAACTTATTTGTTGGTAGCTTGAAAAAGTATCCAGATCACAAATGCAATAATTACTTCTCATCTACAGAGTGGTGTCTGAGGAAGGTGATACCTGAATTGGTGGTATACAGTATTAAGAAATATAACCATTGACGTTCATACTTTGATTTTTGCTGTTGTTTGCAACTTCATTTGGTTTAGTGGAGTTAGTCAGTATTTACATCAGGAATTTTCAGATGCATGAGGAAGTCATTACATCAGCAAATAATTTATTTTTAATGGTTATATTTTCTAATGTAATGTTGTTTTTGATTCTGTGTCATTTCAGAGTACGATTACCTTATATTATTGGAAACTTACACATCCAGAAACTAGCTGGGTACTTCCTAGTCAGGCACCAGTATGCCTTTACTCTGGCATGGGATGGTACATCTGCAGTGTATATCAAAATGGCACCAGAGTACTTGGGCAAAACACATGGACTGTGTGGAAACAATAATGCTATTCTGCAGGATGACCTTGAAACTAGTTATGGTGAGTATTTAAGATGCTTCCTGTTGTATAATATGTGGGGGGTTTTTTCAGGTGAAATAAATGTTACTTTGCTTAGTTTTTAATTATAATGCTAAGTGAATTTAGGATGAACAACTTTTGTAATGGAAAATACAATGTGGAAATGCTTCTGGTAGATGATACTGTTAGTGAAGAGGACCAGTTTCAATACAGTTGGGGCTCTGGGGAGGAACATCTGAAAAAAGCTGTCTTGCTCAATTACCTGCAATGACATTTGTACTTCAGCTTCCTGGGACCTGAGAGGTAAAATCTGGTTTTAAATATTCGCTGTCCTCTTAGCAATTTTTCAGCCTGTGGAAGCCTGAGATATTGCTATTGGAAATAAATCAATAATTACTAAATCAAATAAATGAAAACTGTCAAATCTTGTTTGATCTGGCATTTCATTTATGATAACACTCTCAGAATTAACTAGTGATCCTTCATTATTAACTTTGGACACTTCCAAGAGTCTTGGCTTTCAGTAAATACTGAGTGAAGATCTCAGTAAAATAAACAGGGAAAGAAAAACAGGTCTCTTGAAAGGTATTTCAAGTTAGGCTATAAAAACTTCTGGTAATTATTGCTTTGGGCTGTTTAGCTCTTTGCTCCCCTTTAACATTAGGGTATTTCTGTAGAGTACTACTCCAAAGCTCAGAGTAGATGTGCTGGGTTTCCTCTGTTGTTTGTGCATGCCACAGTTTCAGAAAGCACCAGCCCTGCACTGTTGATAGTCATTACCCACACTGAATCCTTTGCTCACTAAATCAGATTGCTTATATTAATACCAAGGCTCATTGCCCCAGAGACTTTCCTGCATACTCTCACCTTTCTCAGTGTCTCAGTCACATTAAACTGTGATTGTAGCACAAGTCTAAATACACTGCATATGAGCTTCATCCAGTTAGCTTGGGGAGCAGTTGCCATGAAGATATGGCAAGACATGCATTTGTGGGTAATCCAGACAGTAATCAGTGCCACCACTTGTCCATGATGGATGATAGTAATAATGATTAGCTAGTTTCATTCTAGTGTGAACACTTCTACTTATGTGAAAGTGTCACACCCTGCTTGGCTAATGCAGACAATCATTTTGAACTATTGCAGTGACCCATGAATGCCTCGTCTTTCTTGGGTTTTACACTCTGTTAGGAGTTTCATATGAAATAGAAGCATAGACCTATATATATACAGTTTATTAAAGCTGTTTTTTTTTTTTTTCAATTGATGGACTAAGGGAGACACAGCCCTCCTCACTTAGAGCCCTTCCTTGCCAAATTGCCGGAGTAAGCTGCCTTCTGCTATTCTAAAACCCCTTCTGTAGTTCCTTTTAAAAGTATTATTTGCTTCTTGGAAGTACCAGATCGATTTCAGCTGATTCACTTAGTAGTAGGAAGGGTTGGGTGTTCTCTTCTTAATGTGTTTTGATTACTGAGATGTTTCCCTGGGAAATCCTATAGAAAAGCTGTTGTTCTTCCAAGTCACTGTGTGACTGTATGTGTGTGTCTTGTTTAGGAAAACTGACGGATGATGTAACTGAATTTGTAGAGAGTTGGCAGGAAAATCCTCCACAAGGAACACCCAACTGGGATAAATCTCTTCTCAATGAACCACCGTGCCTGACACAAACCCATGAATCTCTACAGGTTTGGATCAACACAAAAACATTATTACAATAGTTGGTGATTCTAATTAGAGCAATAATTTGACTTAATGCTTTGAAGGAGACTGGAAATACTCAGTCTTTCTGGAAATATTCAAAGCTCTTTGGAGACATGAATTAAAATGATTACTGCAGCAGATCTTCTCATCGTCTCATCCTGCCTCCCCCCTTCTGTATTTCTTGATCTTTTCAAATATTATATTGTCTGCATAGCAGCCAATAGAAGTGTTTGAATATGGAGCTAAATGAGTGAAAAGTTGTAAAAGACAGTCGTGTTCTAGAACTAGTTCCCGTTTCTTCCCTTAGGAAGCATAGAAAGAAGCAGGGACTCAAAACTAGAATGAGAGAACAGTTAATAATGTCAGTGTTTAAAAATGAATTATTTTCCTTCTAAGTAGTATTTTCAGGATATAACCCTTAGATGAAGTGCTTTGAAACTAAAGCTGATGACAAGCATGGTTTATTTCTGTTGCCTGTTACTGTGTAATTTAATTAAAATGAAGACCTTTTTCAGGTTATTTTGGCTTAGTTGTAGTTTCCTTGGGGAAGGAATATGTTTTACTTCACTGGTATGATACTGGTTATGGATACTCTGGCATGTAGAGCAATATGTTGCTAGACACTGCTTCTAGCTGGTGAGAAGAAAGTGATTCCTAGTCACAGATGTCTGTTGTGATTTTCTGTAGTATTCTATAATATTCATCTTATGTTTATTTTTTACAAACTTCACAACAACTGTCTCTTTCATTTCAGAGGACATATGCTCTGTGTAATATCCTGTTACATCCCCCATTTAAACAATGTCATGAATATGTGAGTCCTCTTTCTTTTATGGCAAGCTGCACAAATGATCTTTGCATGTAAGTGAATGTTTTGGTAACAAAGCTGTTATAAAAAAAAAGTCCTTCTATCATGAGAATGAATTGTAAATGTTAGTGAAACTGATTTGTGTCTTTTTCTGCATATTTGTTTCTATCTAACATTATTATTTTGTCTTTGCTCATTTGTTCTAGTTTTACTGCAGTAGAACACTGTGGAGTTGTTCCTATTTTCTTTGATATAAGGGTGACCAAAGTCAGGCTGTGATATCTTCATAATTTGTTAATGTATCTCCCATGAATATGGCATCTGTTTTGATTCTGGGTGTGGAATATCCTTAGTATTAGTATAGTATTACTATAATGAAAAGTAATAGTGAAAAGGTCATTTTTGGCATCTGCAAGCCATATGGTAATCCATTGTAAAGAGAAATTTGATTACTATTTGAACTTATGCTAACATATCATAATCTGCTATGCTCCTTGCCCAAGCAGTTTTTACCAGTTAAATCAACAGGCAGGACAGAAGGTAATTTCCATTTGCAGTACCACTGTGACTTGCTGTTGGAAATCTTACACTTTCTTGTGAATTTTCTGCAGGGTGTTAACCCTTTAATAAAACTCACGACCTTTATTCAAGTCTGTTAATACTGCTGTAGGTCTGTCTTTCATGGATTTATTCAGGAAATTAGTGTGAGGTCTCAAATATATTGATATTCATATTGATGATGTGTCTTCAAGTGTGGCAGAATGTCTAATCCATTAAAGACTTTTAACTTAGACCGGCAGCACAGTACAGTTTTAAAGTAGGTTCAAACAAGATGGTTGTACGCAATGCAGGAGCATTCATGAGGTTATGATTGCATGTTTGAATGTAGGTAGAAAATAATATGCCAATTTTTATTTGTGTAAGGTCAGCAGTTGATAATGCAACTTGGTGTCGAGCACTAACTGAATATGCCAGAGCATGTGCCCAGGCAGGAAAGCCACTTCATGGATGGCGTGAGCACTTTGAGCAGTGTGGTACGTAGATGCTTTCGTACTTAGAGGCGCTGCTTATCAGCTGTATTTTAAAAAGGATGCTCTTCATAGTTTTACTTTATTGTCCTTCCTCTTATTTTGGATTCATATAGCCCTTAATGAAACTGTCGAGTGAATGCAACTCCTTCAAGGCTACATAAATGAGATGGGATTTCTCTTTCATGTGTATAATTTGTACTGAATGTATTTAAAGTACTAAGCTTATTACAATGTGATTTAAGAACCTTCTTACTAAATGAGATATTTTTAAAGATGATTAACCATTTTTATTTTCATAGAGCTGCTCTTTCAAATGTCCAAATCTTCGTGGCTTTCTGATATGTGTATCATGAGTCTTAAAAAGAAATTTAAATTACACTTGCATAAGTCTTCATTATATAAGTCACTTAAAGTAAGTTTGAAAGAGATTATGTAATTTGTTCACCTACCTGTAACGCAGGATCCAAACTGCTTTGTCGTCCTGGACAGATTTCCCCTATGATTCCAAAAATCTCTGTTAATGGATGTTCTGACTGTGATGGTCTGAGTATCTGAATAGCTCTGCTGTGAGAAAATTTCTGAGTCTCCCTTGGTGTAATTAAGATTGTTCCTTCTTAAAGCACCTTTAATGGACAAAATGTGAATATATATAAGTATGTATCAATTCCATGAGTGTGTGTGTTATGAAAGCCATTTTTCTAGACAACAGATACTCAGTTGACTTGCCAAAAAGTAAATACCTGAAAGAAACATAAGCAATCTATTTAAACCCTGAGGCGTTACCACAATACCTTTTCTCTACCTGTTTCTATTTTTTAGTCATTACCTGTGCTGAACCCTTGACCTACAATGAATGCATCAACTGCTGTCCTGTTTCATGTCATCAGCAATCACAGTGCATTGACAGTGAGCTTTCCTGTGTTGATGGATGCTACTGTCCAGATGGTAAGTTTTGCTTCTCAAATACGTATTGTTTAATTCCATGTTACTTTGAGGTTGTTCTTCCCCAAGTTTATGTCTCTATATGGCCTGACTAGATTAAAGCATTCCCAGGAGCTCTTTATAAATGAAGTGCCAATGGTGTGTGGATGAATGACCTTATTTTCCTTACTGACAACAGCCCTTTCCTCCTTCTAACAAGTAGCAATGGGTTTCAGCACAGATGCACATTCTAGCTGTACAGACCTACAATTTGAATGAAAAATGGTGTTTACTCTCTTGTTACAGGGCAGCCATCCTCTTGATTGTGGTGGTTGCTGCTTGATTTTTGAGGAGAGGGAGGATTATTTTGGTGGGTTGGGTTTTGGGGTTGTTTTGTTTGCTTGTTGTTTTTTGGTTTTTTTTCTGCATTTTTTTTTCCTGAAGACTGCCTGCAAGGTTACAGAGCTTAGGAGAGCTCAAAAACATGCCATAAGTAAAACTCATCCATGTAGCCATAAACAGGTTTTCATACTGAGGTTCTCACACTGTTGTATGGTTCTGGCAAGTGACGTATTTACAGTGTGGCCTCTAGCAAAACTTTACCCTCTTCACCAAAATAGACATTGATGTCCAGTTTTCCTCTAGTTACTGGCTTCTCTTGGGTACATAAGTCTATATAAAAGAGGATAGAGGAAGTTATACCATGGATCTTCAAGTCATGCCTCTTATATGTACCCTGATTATTTATAAGTTTAATCATCTTTATTATTTATTAATCATTTTACTTTTTATGGGTTGTAAAGCCTTTTAGCTTCTGTCTCTCTAATAACAAAATAATAAACCAACCAGAAAACACCAAAGCAAAAACCTGTTTCAGTAAAATAAGGACCTTAAAACAGGCAAAGATTTGTAAATGTGTTTAAAAAATAAGCCAGAGGTACTCAAAGAAGTGTGGCTTGTGTATTTAGTTTTGGGGTTTTTTTGTGTGTGTGGTTTCCTCCCCCTCTCACCCAGTATTAAATATTTATTATTCATACTATATTTAGTGTATCTCAGCCAATTTAGTGATTTGATCCATGTAATATAATTTATTAAATATAATTCAAATGCACCTTTTTTTTGGTGACAGTCACTAACTACTAGTCTAGAGTATATTAACATACAAGACTACTTGTGTTGTTCTTGAATATACTTAGTAGTGCTCTGTCAGTCATTTGTAGGGGTATTTCCTCTTTTTTTCTTGTTATTTTATTTATTCTAGGCTTAATTTATGAAAATGAATTGTGTGTCAAACCTATGGACTGTCCTTGTGACTACCATGGAAGTTTCTTTGAAATGGGTTCGGTGGTTTATGAGGAATGTAATAACTGGTGAGTAGTTTTGCTTTTTATGCTGTGGACTTCATCTTTTCGTGGTCATAAGAGGCAACTTCTTCAAGGCCTATTTCAGTTGGACACAACAAGCCTAATGTAAATGTGACACTAAGCTGATGTTTTTGAGAATTTCTAAGGTAATTTTATACATTTGAAAGAAAAATCCATAGGAAGAGAAAGTGACTTTTATTGGATCACCTTTATTGAAGAAAATGGATGAGCTTGCAGATGCACATCGTTTTTTTCCGCAAGAGTTCTATTTTTAAGTCATAGGATTCAAATTGCTTGTGTTTTTTCTTCTCAGTTTTATTACTCCTTAACTTTTTTAATGGTTATTAAGGAGCTAAAATGAAATGAAAGTGTTGCTGGATGCATGGATGAAATTTCAGCTTATTGTATCTTCGTGATAAGTTCTTGCCACAGCTTTCAGGCATTCTAATGACTGTGATATCTCTGTACCCTTTTGTAAGATGCAAGACACTTGGTGCTCATTTCACAGAGAAGAAATCCAGGAAGAACAACTGAGGGACAACTGTATGTAATTCACAAAATAAAAGTATGAAACCTTTTTGTTTTGATTTCAGCACCTGCATTGGAGGAAAGTGGATCTGTACAAATCTTACGTGTCCGGGTATGTGAAAGTCTTGAATACTTAACTCTTTGATAACTGAATTCTTCAGGTAAAATATTATGATATTTCACAACATAATTTGCATTTTATTTCCATCTACATATAAATGCATCTACAGACTAAGTAGATTAAATATTAAACTGATCTAAATAGCAGGCATCTGCCTTCCAGCTTAGTGCAGCCCATACATCACCATAATGTCTCTGGTAGATGACACTACCTGGTCATTTATTTTCTTCAACCAAATTTTCCACTGCAACCCTCACTTGACATCATTACGGCAAGTTTAATTTATTTTACTCAGTGTTGCTGGCTTATCAGTTAACAGTGGGAGTGCTTAATGTTTCTGAAAATCAGTTTTAAGAGCCACAAATCAAATACCCACAATGTAAGGATTACACATATTTTTGCTGCTTCTTGGGGGAAGAGTTGTTGAGGTATCCCAGCCAGGCATCAGGTACAAACCCCGTTACAAAAGCAAGGATAAGGTTCAGCTCTTTAACTATGTTCCTAGTGCCTGGTTGTAATATGAATATAATTTCATAAATTATAGAATATTATCACAGTGTATAAACCCCACAGCAGTAGTACTTGTTGTGAGTGCACTGTCCTTGCTGCGTACTTAAATGCATTACTTATTGTGTTTGTCAGCTGAATGCTCGGTTTCAGGAGACACTCATTTCATGACCTTTGATGGGCGCAAATACACTTTCCAAGCTCCCTGCCAGTACATTCTAGCCAAGAGCCGTACGTCTGGAGCATTTACCGTATCCTTGCAAAATGCTCCTTGTGGACAGGTAAGTCTTAGAATTTTCTTATAGTGTTTATATCTTCAAGCGTCTATTATTTTGTGGAAAAAGCATAAAAAAAAAAAAAGGCAAACGAGCTACCTGCAACTGCCTGTAATAAATAGTAGTAACAACTTTCTGTAATGATGTAGTTGGACAGCAACAGAGCAGAGAAAGTCTGTACATAAATTCTCATGTTCACTTGGGACAATAGGAAAGATTATGCCAGTGTTCTGATTCACTGTTCACTGAGGTCATTCAATAACATGTGGGGGTTCATGCAGCACACCCTGGATGATGACTTCTTTTCTTGAGCTTTCTGGGTACATCTTTTTGAACTTGCAGCCAGCACAAAGACTACTGCTTATTATTGCTTGAAGGAAGAATGGCTTTATGTCTTCAATATAGATTTCTCTTTTGTCTTTGTTCTTGCAACTTGAAATTTGTTTTTACTTATGTTGATGTGAAAACATTTGGTTAGGTTTTTGGTCAGCTCTCTCAGATTTGTTTATATAAATGCATTTGTCTAAATGTTGCTAAGCTGGTAGCCTTTACAGTTGTTTTTAACCAAACATCCATGTGTGTGTAGGTAGCTGATACTAACAGTGCTACTAAAGGTGATATTAAGGGTGCTCCTACTTTATATTTGAAGGTTTCTGGTACTGTACACAGAAATTGCCAAATGTTTCATCTGCCTTATATCCAAGACCTGTTCTCTTTACTTTGTTGTGTGTGTGGATTTCTGAGCATGTATTAAAAAGCTATGTGTGAGGTATGGAACACTGGTAAGATTTTTTGACTACATTTTCATTACAGTCTTGATAGGATGAGAAGCATAGTTGACTGAGTTGAGCCGTTTTCTGGAATCAGGCTTTTCTCACTGGCTGAGTTCTACATGTGTTTGTAAGGGCAGAATTTGGCCCACATTTGTGTTAGGGTCATGATACCAATGTGGATGCCTACTTACTAAGTTGCTGGACTTGCAGTAGGGAAAAGATTTTGTATCTTGGCCAGAGTTCTCTTCTGTCTCTAATGGTCTTCTGTAATGATTTTTATTTAAAAGCAACTGTACAGGTATTTGAAGTGTATATCGCCTTAAACATAACATTGCTGTAATTCTAGACCACCTACTTACTATATGTTAGACCTATATTGTTACATAATTCACATAAAATCAGATTTAGTGCTATTACTTTGTACTTCTGTGGAGGTAGCTACTTATGTTTCATTGTATTAATTTTCTTTTGTGTTCTAAATAAATATATGATCCTGCAAGTCCTTTTACATTAATGATTGCAGTCACTCTTCTCTGCAGCTTATATTGTTCATGCACTTGAGATTTCCTTGGGAAGAAAAATAAGTTGTCATGCTACGCTTTCTAAAGGCACATTGCACTAAATCCTACTTCTCTGTATGACAGAAAATACATTTAAGCAGAAAGAATTCTTATTGAAAGTGGCAGTGGCAAGTTTTTTATAATAGAAATTATGTATTTGCGATCCAGGTAAGAGATGGGAGACTGAGTGCAGGGAATCCCCTCATCTCAGTGATAAAAGTTGAGAGGCAAGAAAGATAGCTTAACTGGATAGCAATGAAATATATTTTAAAGCTAGATGATACTCAAGTAAATCTCTTCTATGGTTCCTAGGAGAAGTGTCTAAAGACACCAGGTGAGGTATGTGACAGGGCTTAGAAGTTACCACTGTTGAAAAAGTGGATTCTTGTGTTGCAAATACAGCTGCTTTATAATACTCTAATAGCCTCTAGCTCTTTGAGGTAGAAGCTTTACAGTGGGGGCTGTGAAATGAGATCTTGGCAAGGACATGCACATTAAAAGAACTTCTAGGCTTTAACCTCCGCGTGCCTTGTTCTTTGGATTGGGAAGAATCTAGTGATCCTGCTAATATTTCCTGCTTATGGGAAGATTTAGAGTGTTTCAAGATACAATATATTTGGTTAGTGTTACAATTCCCCACTTCAAGTGCATATTTGGCTTAGCTTGTTTTTATTTTAATAAGTTTAAGTAGCTTCATTCTGGGCTAAGTTTGGAATCCTGAGGAGCTGATTAAGTTACTATCATCTAGAAGAAAAAAAATAAAAATAAGAGCTTTGAAACAAAACGTAAACATAGCCATAAATCTGTTCAGTCAGTGTCATATTCTCAGAATTTTGTGGAGTCCAAGAAGCTTGAGGAAGGTGGTTGTATATAGTATAACTGTACTATGTCATTGAAGAAAAGCAAAGAAAATCTCCAGAGAAACACTCTGGGCAGCGCTTTTATCAAATCAGACTTGAGGCCTGAATGACTTCTTGCAGAAGCCCACAGTGAGGAACCTTCCAACCTGACCTGTTGAAAATCCCATCAGTGAACAACAGAGGTCTGGAGCAAACACCTATTGTGGTAATGTGCGGGGTATGAATATGTGTCTAATTCCTTGTGCTACAGAACAGTTATTCTGTGTGCAAAACAGACAGAATTGTGCCTTTTGGTTTAGTTGTTGTGGTTACTTTTTGCTGGGGAAAGTGAAAACTGAGTTAGTTGGCTTTCTGCAGCACTGGTGAGACTGCAAAGTGCTTTGTAGTAACTCCTGCTTTCTTCTTCACCCTGACTTAGGAGCTCTGCTTAATGGTGTCTCTGTGTCAAAATGGTTTGTAGGTGAAAAAACAGATTCTCTTGGCTTTTACTACGTGTGGGGCTTCACATAACCTTTAACAAAGGTAACCTGATCAGTCCCTAATAGGTATAGGCCTTTACAGAGGTTTGAGTGAAGCATTCTGGATGTTAACAGTCAGGTGTGTGGTCAGAGGATTACGTGATATATTCCAGGGCTAACTTAGTTATCAGTGTACAAGTGGTAAGAGGGTAGTGAGAACAGTTTGTGTAGTATAAGGCAAGAATGTGGGTTTTTTTCAGTGCAGCTATTTGAGTGTCTAATTATCAACTAGCTGGTACCACTTGGCAGAAGAGTGCTTTTCAGTTCCCCAGGCACTGTCCATTATCTTTTTTCCCATTTATAAAAATTAATGAATTGAAATGGGAAGCTAAAAGATTTGTAATGTGGAATCTCATATTTCTTGATGGTTTGAGATTTTATGTGCTTCTTTAAAAAAGCCTTATCACTCCCATCTTATTCAAGCAGATTAAAAAATGTGGAAAGAAAATACCTGGGGAGATTTTAGCTTTCTGAATCACAAAGAATCCAGTCATCTGAAGCCTTAGAGCTGGTGACATAAACAGTCATCAGGCAACAAGTTATTTGAAAACGATGTGAAATTTTGTTTAAGCACTTTTTGGAAGGAGAACCAGTCAAATGATCAGCACAGCTTAACCTTATCTGAGTTTCAGGTGACAACCTAGCTGGCTTTGTAGTTTGTATGATGAGAAGGTCTTCTGAATATAGATTTTTTTATTTTTTTTTTAAAGTGTCTAGTGAGAGAAATGACCATTCCTGTGAAAACACCTGCTGAAAGCTGGCAGGGGCGGTGCTGTGAAAGAAACAGTTCATTGGAACAGAGAACAATTGTCAGGCTGAATTTCTCCTTCAGTTTCAGCACGAAGGAATAATAAAGCTTTTGTTGATATCCTGTACTAATGTATATGCTATGGAGGGTTGTTTTCTTGGCTCTGGTCTCCTATGCATGCCACCTGCCATTCTTTTATCTTCAACTTCTTAAAAAGCCAACAGTGTCATCAGTTTATAGCCATTGTTTCTGAATGAAATGCACAGAAACCTAATTTCTTAAGTAAAGAGGCAAGACAGCAAGATATGCTACAAGGCTTGACTTCACAAGGCAGATGTCTGTCTTCACTGTCAGTCCAGAAGAGCTGATTGAGCTGATGAAATATCTCTAGTTATTTTTATAATTTGCTATTTTCATTTGCTAGTTTCATTTTATCATTTCAGCTGTTGGTAAAAGATCACTATTGAATTAGTCTCTAGAGACAGGGAAATTCTGCATGTGGTTTTTAATCTTTGCATACTACTGTGTGTATTTATGTGTCCATGGTACTTGAAGAGCTGACAAATGATCTCTCTTTGCTAGTTCAGCATCTGTGAAATCCACGTGGTAGTGTTCAGAGATCTTTGCAGCTCTAGTAATGGTTTTCATCAAGCAGGGCAACATTTGCCCTGTATTAAACAAGTCCCAGTGAAAGTCAGAGTTGAATAAAAGTGTAAATCCGTGAATTGAGCATTGTAATCTCTTTGCTCTGTGAATGGTGCTATTCACTGTATAATTTTGCTGTTTGTGCAACTGTCCAAAGGTCATTTTAACTGTATCTGTTTCAGTCCCTCTTTCAGCACTGAAGATTGTTAAAATTTCACAGTTTCATCATTAGTTACGCCTTCACTGAAGGCAGTGGAGATGAACAGTGCAGCCTCCCATACCTATGCTGAATATTTCTGGACTGCAGCACCGTTCCAGACCCAATCAATGGGAAATTTTCTGCAGTGAGACCTAGAATGCTCTTTGACCAAGTCATTTCAGACATGTCTGTATATGTTCTGTATATAAGACTGTTTGGGGGTTGTACTGAAAAAGGTGTTAATAATAGAGATATTTTTGTTATGACATTATGAGATGTTGAGGATGCATAATTGAGATGAGAGTAAAATGGTCATTTTGGTCACAGTACTTGTTCAGACCCAATTTTTGTCATTGTTCTTGAATACCTGTTGAATGTTTACAAGGTCTTGCAGGGAAGGAGGCTGAACAGAAGAAACAGCAGTTGAGTGCTTCCCTGTTTCGTCTGTAGATGGCAGGGAATGGACAGTCTCTCAGCTTTATCCAGCTACACCAAGCCAGTGTAAATATGCTCATGTCTCAGAAGCTATAGTAGAGAGATTTGAGGGTAGCAGGAGTGGCAGAAAATTAATTTTTTGCTAGAGTAAGGGGAAAGTAGAATGTGGACTGGGATTATGGTGTCTTTCAACATGTAGCAAGGTCAATTACAGAATGCTGGCATGGTATAGTTCAAGTCATCTCTCAATCCACCTCTCTGCCTGATTCTCTGTGATAGAACATTTTTCTTTTAATTTGATCACTACTTAATTTTTTAAATTCTTTTAAGAAAAATCTGTTAATCTGCTTTAACAAGCATCTTCCCACATTGGCATTGAAAGCCAAAGTACCTGTATTTACTCTAGAAGGTGGAAGTCCTGTCCTGGAAACTTTAATTGGATTGATTAGTGTTAGTCATCTGTCCATCTTGTTTCCAAGTTATTTGGTAAAAGTGTATTTGCTGCTGTGGCGTGTTGCAAGTGTTCAATATTCAGTAGTCCTCAGACTTGTGCTGCTTTCCACATGTGGTGTGATGTCTAGTTGAAGATGACTACAGTAACAGTTAAGTAGTTTGGGACTTCACTGAGGTGCCCATCAGTTTCAGTACTTGACTGAGTGAAAAAAACCCCAACCTAAAAAACTTAGAGTAAGTACACAATAGGTGACTTGTTTTGAAGAAAGCAGTTAACTTGAATTCAATTCTTGGTCTGTAAGCTGTTCTGAAATTTCTTTCTGTAGGGCATGTAGCTTTTTTATATTATGAAACTTTGCACATAACTCTAAATACTTCTGTTTTTTAGAATTTCAGTCAGTTAGCTGCTGTTGGTTCCACTGAAGAGGGTGGATGTAGAAATACCTAGCAAGGATGATTTAGTTTGGGGTTTTTTTTTAGTATGTTTTATCTGGACTGCAATGCAGTATTCCTTTTCACATCTATGTGTCATTTTGACTTAGAGAAGTGAAATGAAAATAAGAATAAGCATGGTAGTAAATGGTAGTAACAATAAACAAGTCAGGCCTGTTGGATGTTGTGAAATTGTATGCTCCACGGTGCTGCCTTTCTTTTACCAATATTCATCCATGGAGCTTATGAACATACTCCACAACTCCTCTCAGAAATAATCAACTTATATGCTGTTTTAAATAATGATTCACAAGATACTTCTGTCTTTCATTATTGTTTACCTTCAAAAGAATTTCGTATCTTAAATATGCTTTAAAAGAACCTGGGTATATCAGAACACTTTAAAGTACAGACTTGGATTTCGGTGCACTGCTCTACAGATGATGCAGCCTTGTTTGTGAGCAGTAATTCAGCCTCAGTGGGTCTTTAATCAGGGGGTTCCATGAACTGCAGATGTCTTGGTACTAAGCTATGTGAGAATTGTTTCCGTTTCTCTTTACAAATCCCGCTTTTGAGCTGTATTTGCATAGCAGATTAGAGTTATTGTTAAACATGTATGGGAAATCATTCAAAATACTAAGTTTTCTTACTTAGCTGTAAACCTGTATGTTTTACAAGTGCACTCTGCTAAGAAGCAAGGTATAACTTAAAATTTTCAGTCCCCACTAAGTACACCTTTACTTGTTTGTTTTCCTCTTACTTGTAGAACCAGGATGGATCATGTATCCAATCAGTCAGCCTTATTCTTAAGCAGGATCCCAAGAGGCAAGTGACTCTGACTCATTCAGGAGATGTTTTGATATATGACCAATACAAAATTAACCTACCTTATGCAGATGGTAAGGAATGATATATAAGCATATAATTCTTATCAAACAGTAAAGAAATATTTTATTGACATTTGTTTACTGTCAATATTGCTAACATACTGAAGTTAAATGGCATAGTTTAGTATTAATGTTGTTAATTTTTCATGAATGTTTTGCCAATTGACTGCTGACATACTTTTTATGTAATAGGAGTTGTACATTAGCTGTGTTGGGCTGGTGACTCTTAGGTTAAGATTGTGTTTGTTCTAACAAGTCCACATGCCACCCCTTACACTTGCAAGGTTGGTTAGTTCTTTTCTGAGGGGGAATTATTTTCTCTGATTCTTGAACTGAATAATCTCTTTTTCCCTTTTTGGTAAGCAACTCAAGTAAATGTAGGTGAAAGGAGCCCTCTTGCCCCTTACAGATAAACTACAGATTTTCAGATAAAAAATTTATTTTGGTCCTTTTTTTTTTCTTTTAAATCTCTCCCTCTCAAGATATGTTATTCTACTTACAAATATGTGACTGTGTTCTGTGAGATTTAACCTTAGCTTTAATGAGAGCTTTTTAATGAAATCATTAGTACATTTGATGTCTGCAAGACCTTGGGTCTTTGTGAATTTCACCAAGATGTATAGGCTTTAATATAAGAAGCATGTGCCTGGTGCCAGGATTACTTTGTCTACAAGAAGTGGTCTGCAGTGTTTGTATCTTTAAATTGATTTCATTTAGTTTACTTTCATGAACATTTCAGTGAACTCTGGATGCATTTAAAAAAAGTGGTGACTCTCACAAGTTTCTTGTTTTCTTCTTAAAAGTTTGAATCAGTGTAACCTTGCATGAGAAATCAATGATTAGGGGAAAACAGGGTCTTAATAAGAAAAAATGAAACTCTAGATAAAAATTATATGAACCAAAACCAGTGAAATGACAAGAAACAAAATGTAAATTACAAGCAGGTTTCTTTTGCCTTTCAACAATCTGTTTTTACTCACCAGAATTATTTGAAATACGGAAACTGTCCTCTGTATTTCTGCAAGTAAAGACACACATTGGATTACAGATCCTGTACGACAGAGAAGGACTGAGGCTTTACCTTCAAGTGGATGAACGGTGGAAGGAAGATACCATGGGCCTTTGTGGGACCTTCAATGGGAATACAGAGGATGATTTTTTGTATGAATAGCTGCAAGATTTCTATTTTCCAGTATATGAATGTCTACAGCTAGTGGTAGATCAAGTGTGCACTGAAGCTGAATGGATAGATAGCAAGAATAATTTATTTTGCAGTTTTCCATTAGTGAGATAGATAGTAGGCTTTAGTTTGCTAACAGAAAATCTGCATGATATCAAGCCAGGTTTTGCTTAAAATAATTTAATATGAAAATACAGTGAAATATGTAAGGTACTCAAAGGCTAATATATCGGAAAGGTTTTGTCCAAAATATGAAGTGACCTACATAAGGAACTTTCTACTTCCCTGCAAGCCTCTCTTTTTCCAGCTCCTGTTTTCTGTTGCAGTTTCTAACCTGCTGCCTCTGACAGAGCCTCCATTGTTCAGTGCCTGCAGGTCAGCAACAGGAGTTGGCTGTTGCCTGAGCTTCTCTTCCTTGTGATGCAGTGAAGGGTGGTCAGAGCTGCCTGAGCACTATAGTCAAGATTACTGTTTGTCCAGCTTCTTTGCAACATATTTCTCAGAGATAATAGAGAGCAAATTTGCTTCTGAGGGATTAGAGCAGCCAGGTAGAGCTAGGAGAAGAACAGGAATGTAGAGCATGACAGAATATTTCTTTTACCAGTATAAGAAAAGAAAGAGTAGGAGAACTTTTTTCTCTCAAAACAGTTGGTTTTTTTCTAAATCAAGAGTAACTGAAAAATGAAAAATCTTTCTGTTATAGTTCCCATTTGGAAACACACATACACACACAAATATACCAGTGGAATTTTGAACAAATCTATCTTACTGATTAAAAAAGTATTATCAGAATATTATTTATAATGAGACTAGGAAATACATAAACAAGATCTCAATAAAAAGAGATTATTTATGTAAAATACTTAAAATATTTCTCTTTGGCAAGTAGTTTGGTAGTGTATTTTTGGTGACAGTCTTTGGATTGTTCTCATATAAGTGTGAAGTTGTTCAATAGTTTGGTATTTGCAGAAAAAAGTCCTTAAACTTGAGAAGTTACGAATTGTGCTGAGATATGACACAGACTATGGTGTACAAGCATTTTGATTTGTGTACAAGAAACCCTGATCCACACCAGATTTGGGAGACTTACCATAGGCAGTAGTGTCTTTTGCAACACCTCCACACTGAGCTATTTTACCAGCAGAAATACTACTGATAGTGTGCCTAATGCACTCTTTTCCTTAGACTGAAACACCCCCTATTTAAATGCACAGTTTTGATCGTTCTCCCTGTACAATCTGCCTTGGTTACTTTGATCACAGTCTTTATTATTCAGCTTCTATTGCCCCTCTAATTACCTGGGCCTCATGGATATCTATTAAATTGCTTTTGCAGTTATATTTCTGAATGCTTATATTTCTTTCCCTTCCTTTTCCTTGCAGAGAATACAGAGCATGGAAATACAGCTACCCAGAAACAGACAGGAAAATATAGGTAGAGGATAGAGAAAAATGGATCAGATATCACTGGGGAAGCAAAAGTAGGAATAAGAGAGTACAGACAGTGGTGCATCCTCCTTCTCTCTTATAAAAACGAAACTTGGTCTATTTTGATCTTTCCTTCCTTAAAAGGTATTTGACAGGTCTAGTTCACATCTTGTCTTTCCTTCCTGGGCCTTTGCCTGGAAAGAAAGAAGAGTCCTGAAGCTTAAGCTGACAGTGCTTTAGAGGAGAGAGCATGAGAATATGGAGCAGTGCAAGGGGAGCTTGAATCGATATGGTAGAACTGAGACTATTTTGTACATTCATTGTATCTTTTCTGACTGAACTCTGTTTTGTAAAAGATCTCCAGTTGGAGTAACTGAAAGCACTCCAGAGCTGTTTGGAAACACGTGGAAGACTTCGTCGGCGTGCATTGTTGTGCATGATAGTTCACAAATGGATCCCTGTGATATTCATCTGCAGGCAGGTGGGCAGTGAAGGCCAATTGTTATTGGCAAATTACTTTCTGCTTAGTACATCTGTGCCCATTTTCCTAGTTGGATCAGGTAAAGGAATAACCAGTCCTACCCACTGAAATAATTATTACTTACAGGTAGCATGTGCCGAGTTCAATCCTGTAAGAAATCATACTGTGTATTGTTTAAGGATTTTAGGATACTTGGAGAGGCACTTGAAATACCCCCTTTTTATTTCTGGTTTTCAGTTATGCTTTATTGAGTTAGACATGCATTAAAGGTTGATAGTATGTCTAGTATTGGTGATGCTGCTAGTTAAGATGGAAACTAAAAACTATTGCAGCATTCACTTTTGAAAATACTGAAAAAATTAAATGCTTGATTTAGTTGTCTACCATTGAAGAGGATGAGTAGGAGAAAAATGCTGATGCACTGACAATCTTTAGATTCAGCTACAAGGGTCCAGTTGGGGAAATATGCTAGTGGCTGATGCCATGAGGACCACAGATGGTCACTAAGTCATCCTTTAATAATGATGAACTTTGTAGATTGTCAGTTATATCCATTTCACAGTTCCTACCACATGTTGTCTTTGTCTCTACACACCTGTTGAGACATAAAGGTAAAATGTTAAGGGTTTACCTGTGCTTTCAGCAGTGCTAGGGAATCATCATGCTTCTTGCTACAACAGCATCTGTCTTTTGAGTATTTATACAATAGGCAGTATTAAAAAGCTGTATTCTTTGTAACGGGTTTGGACGTGAATGTAGAAAGAATTAGCCTGTATAGGAAGTCAGAAATTCTGGAAAAGGGATTTTGAAGTCCTAGTTTATACATTATGCTCTTTTTGGTGGTAAATTTATCTCTTCATTGGTATGCTAAAATAGCGTATTATTTATTTTTACCACTATTGCACAACTATTTAATTCATTCAGAATTGAGATATTCAGGTGAGTGCTGTGTTTGGAGCTTCTTACACAGCTATTTGATACTGCTCTTGCTCTCCTGTGTGACAAACCAGCAGCTCTGGTGCTGGGTGCAGCCTTATGCAACTGAAGCAATGGGTAATAGATTATTCTTTACAATACTGACCTATTGAAGTATTTATTGGGAATGACTTAAGCTAAAGTGATGTGTAATGAAATATGTGTTTGCCAAAGGCACTGGTTAGTTTTTAGCACCTGTTGCCTAACTGAACTCCATGAATGAGTTTAAAGGTAGAAGACTTGACTGTAGGCACTGTCTGCATATTGTAAAGTTTTCTGAATACCTTAAAATCATACCAAGGACAAGCTCAACACTATGAGCAGCTAACTTTTTTTTTTCTACTGTACAGTTGTATAGATATCAAAGATAAAAAGATTACATGGCAGAAGTACATAACCATGACCAGTTGCGTTGTATAGAAAACACTTTTTGTTCCAAGTCTTTTTAAACTCCTTCACTGAAACAGTGTTTAATCTGTTATTTGTGTAGCCTCTTATGCAGCGGAAGCTTGTAGCATCCTTACGAAAGATCTTTTTGCTCCATGCTACCCCTATTTGAGTCCTGTTCCCTATTTTGAGCAGTGCAGAAGAGACACTTGCAAATGTGGACAGACTTGTTTTTGCTCTGCTCTGGCCCATTACGCTCATCATTGCCGAAGGTTCGGAGTTGTAATAAATTTCAGAGGAGCTGTCCCAGAATGTGGTGAGTTTCCTTTCACTTCTGGTCTTAAATAGTTACTGTTGGAGGACTTTAGAATGACATTTGGAAAATAAAATTAAATTAATATAATCTTTTAAATGAGAAGAGGATTAATCCCAGCATGATCTTTTGCACACAGGACAAGGTTCTTTTTTGTCCGGACAGAATTTAATACCAGTGTTCTTAGAGGATTGCTCCTTTACAGTTTACTTTCTTTAGTTCTTGGTTTGTTAAACATTGCAAAGATTTTATTTTTAAGTAGTTGGAGGGCTTGAAATGTACACAGAATTAAGAATATGTCTGAATCTCTTATATGCCATTGCGTATTTCATATCATGTAGATATTATTCATGAGCTGCATATATAGATTTGTTCATTTCCTCAGAGGTGCTAGGTTTATCTAATTCTTTAAATGAATGAGGTGAAAAATGATGGTGATGTGTTTAGCAGTTTTAGTTGGATTACTGCCAACTGACTGCTGTCTGACAGTCTGTCTTAGCTTATACTCTTACTGTCAGTGACGCTGAAATACACAGAGTGCTTAAGTAAGCGTTGAAAATTGGTATTGTTGACGTGTAGTTTGAAATGAATAGAAGAATATAAATATTATAAAGGTAGCCAAAGGTGACATATTGTATCTACTCTATAAAGCCTCACAAGTAGAGGAGTGGGATAATATTATTAAGCTTTTTCCTTTATATTAACTTCTAGTGATGAAAAGATATTGATAGGACATGTAGTGCCCTCACGTACATTTTTTAAAAATTATAGAATTGGAAACCCTATAAAACAACCTGAAATTTGTACCCCTGATGTTTCAGTAGGTTTAACAATGCTTTTCTAAGGAACGTTCAAGAATTTAAGATCTAGCAGTTGTCACATCATTACACACGTCACAACATTATCCATGTTGTAATGCATGATAAAGATGATATAGGAAAGTTGGTCCAGTTTAAATTTCTGTATGTATATCTGAAAAACTGGCTTGCTTGCATTCATTTTGGTATGAATGACCATGCCCACTATGACTGAATGAGTCATTTGAACCATTTGATTTTATTTTACTTTTCTAGAAGCAAGTATAGTTTTCCTGTAATATATTCTAAAATTCATGCTTCTAGGGTTTAAAATATGTGAATCTTTTTAGTATTTCAAGAACTTCAGATTTTTTTTTTCTAGTAGCGTAGGAGACATATATATATATAGATAGATAGATAAAGATATATAAAAGAAATTTTAAGATGGTATTGTGCAACATCTGCAAAGTATATACATTTTATGTATTGCTTTCAACAGTTTATTTAAGATGCTCTGGGTTTCCAAAAGCCCATGCACGAGGGCTAAGCATTTTCAGAGTTAAGAGGTAAAAAGGCTTCAGTTGTTCAGTTTCCCCAGTTTCAACAGTTTATTTAAGATGCTCTGGGTTTCCAAAAGCCCATGCACAAGGGCTAAGCATTTTCAGAGTTAAGAGGTAAAAAGGCTTCAGTTGTTCAGTTTCCCCAGTGAAAATCTGGATTAACTGCACAGGCTCATCGCACTTGTTATTACTGTGGATTTACATCTGTGTAGTTTACACCACATAGTGCCAAGGTAGCAATTTTAGTGGAATTTAATGTGATTGGGAGTGAAAGAATGGAGATGTTTATCAGAAAAGTGTTGGGAGGTCCTTGAGTCTCTTGCACCGTAATTTGAGAGACTCATTTCATTTGGACAGCTCTTTCATGTGAAGATACAAAGGAGTACAGTACTTGTGTATCTACCTGTGGCAGAACCTGCCAAGCACTGTCTGTGCCAGAGACATGCAGCAGTGATTGTGTTGAAGGCTGTGCTTGTCCCTCTGGAATGTATTTGAACTCCAAGACTGAACGATGTGTACAGAGGTAGGTAAAGTTGCGGTTCTGATAGTCACACTCGCTCTTTTAGACCACTGCATTTGCAAGTCAGAGTGAAAAGCTAATAAACATGTAATGTTGTAGATGGCATGCATCTGTAAACTTGTCAGGGTCTTAGAATGATACAGAACTTATGTCTGTATTGATTAAAAAATAGCTTTTCTATAATATGGACACTCGTCCAACATCATCAACACCAGTTGTTACATTTTGTCTGATTTTTTGATATATGAAAGATAGGAAACATAAGGTTCTGCTTTCTTACTGATTTGGTTTGGATGTGCTTGAGTTATATGGCAGTATTGAGACCGATTTCGTGTTTTTTAAAAAAACCCAACCAACTGCAAAACCCCCAGCCAACAAAA
The DNA here is from genome assembly GCF_001715985.3 of Manacus vitellinus. NCBI lineage: Eukaryota > Metazoa > Chordata > Aves > Passeriformes > Pipridae > Manacus > Manacus vitellinus. The sequence goes on along the minus strand of NW_021940291.1, from coordinate 3,230,692 downwards.
AATACTTCACCAAAACCAACAAAGCAACCAATTGAAATTTGAACAACAATTATGTCAGTGGGAATTTTTTTTTTCTTTCTTCAATTTGGGTAATCAGTTTCATGTTTTTTCTCTACTCCAGAAATGAATGTCCATGTTATTTTCAAGGAATTGACTATCCCCCTGGAGAAAATGTTATGACATCTTTAGGCAAATGGTAAGATACAAAACTGTGTTTTCATGTGACTAAATGGTATCACTTTAAGAGTTCTGTCAAATCATTCTGGCTAGAATGCTGGGTTTTGTTCTTTTGGTATTTTTTTTAATGAAACACACAGAGTAAAGGTACACCTGTTTTCTATGCATATTTGACAGAGGTTCTTTAGAACTTAACTAAAAGCAGAACAGAACAAATAATGTCTGTGATGGATATCACAAGTATTATCAGCATAATACTTTGGTTTGTTGTAAAGGCCATATAAGAGATTGGTTTTTTCGGACACCTATTGCAATAGGGGCACTTAGACTCATTTTCACTTTTATCAGCAGTTCATAAATACTGATCATTAATAAATCTATATCTTAATCATCAAGTTGGCTGATTTTTACCTTAGGGCAGATTTCCTGGAGAGTGTCAGGCAGCCCATTCTGCATGTGGGGCTGTGCAAAGGCTGGGTGCAGTGTTGCCTTTGGTGCTGCTTTGCCTGTCGCCTGGGTTGTACTGTGGAGTCCTCGAGAACTTCCCTGCAGGGCTTTGGGGTCCAAACAAAACTCCAAAAGTATTTACAGAATGGCTGTGGCACATGCAGAATTTGATTCTGAATCTACCGACTAGCTGTAAGGACACTGGGGATGTCTCAGCCATTGCAAAGAATGGAAGAACAGTGCTGGAGTTCATGGGCTCAGGCTCTCTAGTGAAGCACAGGACATGAAATGAAGCCAGTACTGCTTCAGTTTTCCCTGACAACAAGTTGCAACCAGAGCTGCTACCATTTTGTAAAAGTACTGGACCATTTTGGCTTGCATTGGACAGGAGCAGTCAGTGTTAGGTTTCTCGGTGCTTCCCTGCATAGAGTATCTTGTTAGGGTTGAGTTTTCTGCAGTGTTGAACTGTTTCACGTAGGGGGAAAAATGTTTTGTCTGTTCCTGTCTGTGTGGTATTTTGCATATGTGAGTGGGTAAACATGCTAGAACTTTATGATAGAGTAGCTGAAAATTTTTATTTTGAGTATTTGATTAGCTTGGAATTGTTTGAAATTTTTTAGGTTCTGATTATGAACTGTAGTTCCAGGTGGTTCTGATAATAGCCACAGTAGGCTGTGATTTCAGATTCTTATTTTGCTGAAGCAAAATTACTTTGAGACAGCATGAGGATGAAATTTAGCAATTGCTTCACTGTTTCCTTCTGTGAGCCAGTAACATTAAAGTAATTGAAACATTCATTTTGTTATAAATTAGATGGAAATCCATGATCTTGTCAGATATTTGCCGGTAGATACCTGTTTGTGATTCATGCTAGTGGTTGAGAGAAGTTACCAGTCTGCTGTTACTGTGTTGTGCTTGGGTAAAAGTCGCTCTAGTACAAAATATTGTTGCAGATACAATAACTTGTGATTTTTTTATATTCAACATTGTGGTTTTGCCTTCAGCTGTGGGAACTTAAGAACTGTTGGTGTCATCAAGATTTTCACCTAAACTAGTAGCTTGCTTTTTAGCAGAGTTCTGTGATTATGGTGAGAAAAATGGAGTGTTAAGAATATTCATATATGAGTACATACCCAGAACTTGCTGTATCCTGTGCATATATGTGTTTAGGGTTTAGTTTGCTATTGCTCCTTGCATTTTTGTTTAAGATAATAACAATTTTTTTAAGTTTGTGGCTTGGTTTATTATTACTGCATTGATATTTAGGGAGCAGTATAGTGGTATGTTCCTGTATGTATTCTTTTGTCAGGCCAGGTATCTTAACTCATAATAACATTGTGTATAAAGCAAAAGTTCGAAGTGTAACTGATATTCTTCGTGTGTTAAGGCAATGCACACTTTATCCACATTTCTAATGTTCAGTGCAAACATTTATACAGTTACTTTGTAGTGACTTATACTGCATAGTTCATTATTAAATAGAAAACATTAATATTTCAGATCTTCCCGGCTCTCATTATGTCTCTGTATATTTTTATTGCAGCCATTGCAGTGATGGAGTAATGAATTGTGATAACAACATAATAGGTGAGTGAAGAGAGGTAAAAGATACTTCAAGTCCAATAAATACATATTCTCCAGTCCCTGTGGAACCTCTTGCCTGTAGTAGAAGATTGTGCAATGTGTACAAATTAATAACTTCCAGGAGAGGATCCATAATTTAGAAATTATATGGCTGTGTATTTGAAAACAAGGCTGGTGCAAAGCAGCAGTATAACTGTTCAAAATACTGTTAAATCTGAGCAACTTTTTTCCCCAGTGCTTTAAAATATATTTTTTTTTTTTAGATTGCTAATGCAGATAAGCTTAGCTGCGTGATAAACAGTAGACTTTCGGTAGGGCAAACAAAAATTTACTTTGCCCCATAAAACATGAGTGTAGGAATTGAATACTGGCATTAATTTTTTACCAATATGTTTTCTTTCTCTCCACAAACTCTGAGTAACAGAAATATGAAAAAAAAATATTTATTTTGTCATACTTTGCAATACAATGTAACAAGTGCTTTTTCTATTACAGTATATTTCATATATCATTAAGTATTATGGTCCATACTTGTGTTATGACGTGTGTTTTACTTCACTGGGAATAACATTTATTTATTTGAGGTTTCCATTCTGGAACTGCCAACTCTTTGATCAGAAATTCCCCATGCACTTGAAGGTGGTGGTTTTACCAATTTTACAATTTTCCAGGACCTCTCTCCTTAACAAATAATTAAGTAAGCAAAACCCCAACAACCAATCAAAATCAATTTAAAATGCTGAGACTACTTCTGGCATTTCTGTTTTGTGTACACGGTATGCTCAGTGCAGCCCTAAAGCAATTTTGCAAGAGAGTTGTTTTATTCATGGTCAGTGCTCCAGCATGGAAAGTCATATCTAGTTCTCAGATTCTTTGTATCTTTTTCTTTCTGTTGAAATATGTTTCTCTGTTCGTAGTACTTTGCATGTCTGGACTGATTCCTGACTAACCATTTAGAAAGTCATGTCCCTTACTAAAGGAATATATTAATTTCAGTATTATATATGAGACTTATAGATGTTCTATGAAGTTAACTATGTTTAGGAATGAGAGGCAATTGGATGTTTATTAATATTACTGGATACAAAATTTCGACTATGAAGATCAATGTGTTTGTCAATTTTTCCCCCAGCACACAACTGCCCAGTTGGACAGATTTATATTAACTGCACAAGTAATCCACAAGTTGATCCTGAACTCAGCAGAGAGAGAACTTGTGAAAATCAGCTGCTAAATCTCACTTTCTCAGCACACCTTCCTTGTGTGTCGGGTTGTGTCTGCCCACCAGGGTGAGTACAGACAGATGTGCATCTTTTGGTGCGCAAAAATAAATGACAACCTTCAGTAATGATTGAGTAATTAAATCTGCTGAGGCTTTCTGCTCAGCAGAATTCTACTTGGAGAATGTTAATTGTCAAAGGGTGAGTATCCAACTTGTGACGGCTTACAGCTCGATTTTGTCAGCTGAAGTCATAATAAATGCTAAACCAAGAGGCAAGTGGAGCCAAAGGTCTAATACCTCACAATAATAAAGCCAAAATAGCAAAGTGTGATTCAATCCCTGTAGTGCAGCAGAACTGGGTTTATCTACATATTTTTTCAGTTATCTAAGCTCTTATTTGATTATTTGGCTGAGGGAAATGTGTTTCTTCATTTATAGGCAGAATTTTCAATATTCTCTCCCTCAAAAGGATCTTTAAAGCTTTGGGAATTTATGTTGATAATGTGCAGATGAACTTCTGTTGTGTTTTGAAATCAAACACTGTATTGTTGAGAGATTTTTGAATATAAAAATAACAGTGTGTTTAAGATATGCTGTTTTTGATGGGATTTAGTTTCTTGAGCACATAGCTTGAAGGTTTTGAGTATTATCACTTTAAAATTATTGTTTATACCTTGTGAGCCACCTCAAAACAAAGAGTAGAATCCAGAGCCTCACTTTATCTGGGTTGAAATAGCTCAGTTGAAGTCTGTGGACTCGTACTGATTGATGTGTAGATATTTCTATGTCATGATAAAATGTTGCTACTCAGAATTCTGGAGTTTTACCTAATCATTCAGAAACATGAAATGTCAAATGGTTCACATGAAATGGAACCTGTAATTAATCCAAGTCACAATATGGTACTGTGGTGAAAAAGTGCAGTGCTGAGGTAGATTTTGAAATTACCTGGAGGTGAGTATTTTCAGAATCACAAAAACTCACCCTCCTAGACCTGGCAGATACCCTTCAAAACCAGTGGCTACCTTCAGCAGCACTATATGGCTGGCAACTCAGATCATATAAACTTCTTATTCTCTGCTATTCTGCTGTGTGTAACTTCTGAGGTTGTGAACTTTTCTGCTGCTTCCTGGTGTAAGTTAGTTCTGGAATTTAAACAATTAAAATTATTTTTAGTGTTGGAAGGCTCACTGTCAAGTGTTAGTGATCCCAAAGCTCTGGTAATATGGCTGTTTATTTAAAGGAGGCAGAGTTTTATGATTTCCTAGGAACAAAAATAGAAAATTAAAAAGTTTCTTTACTGTGGCAAACTGAATTCTGTTCTCCTAAGGTTGTACACTGCCTGTAAAGATACTCACGTAAACGTTTTTTGGGGGGAAGTGGGGGAAACTCAAGGAGAGGTTTGTTTGGTTTACAGGATTTTATCCTCAGTTCTTAAGGTAGAACTAGGAAACAGTGTTAGGAGCCTAGGATTTGAATTAGAGTTTTAACTAGAATCTGTACTGAAGAAGTAGAAATGACAAAGTTATTTGCAAGCTTGTCAAAACTGATATCTTAAATATTCAGCTCTAGTGGTCTGATATTGCTGGTATATTTAAGTTTTTATTTGAGGTTGCTTCAGGAAAAATGGAGATGGTCCTGAAAGTGTGTATTTTTAGGTGTGCTTTTGGAAACATGAGAGACTTCTGCTATGCCTTAACCATGCAGGTTTTTTATTTACACAATGAATCCTAATGGTTTAGGAATTTTAATAGTAGTTGCTTTTGGATAGAATCTGTTAGAACTGAATAGCCCTAACATTTTAATGAATGAATTCACACTCCAATGATTTGTACTGCAGATTGACCACGTTAGAGTCAGAGCAATACAGTAAGGTAAATCTAAATTGTTGGAAGAGAAAGATAGATGAAATACCATTGCCTTCACACAGTACCTTATCCAGTGTTGATAACAGTTCAAGTAGTGCAGAGTTCAAATGCACTGTGAATTTGTGCAACTTTAAAATCACCTTTCTAGGCAATCAGTTCTTGCTGGTGAAACATAAAACTGAGGTGACACTGTCTACTTCAAAGGGTGAAACAGCCACAGAATTTCTTTGATCTTAATGTTAGTTTTTTACCTGAAATAATTAATCTTAGTCCTTTATTCATGCTTTTGCTCCTTTTTGAGATCTTGTATCTGTTTATCTTGATTCATTACCTGTAAGCTAAACAGACTTAAGTAGTAATGAAATCAGTTTAATATATTTGATTAGTTGATTTAGGTAAACTAATGAAATCAGTGAAATAAAGTGAATATGTCACAGTTAAGAAACCTGTATTGGAAACTACATTTTTTCATGAGGAAGGACCTTTCTGATCTGTTTAGTGGGCTGCTTATTCTTCAATGATACCATGAAAGGTACTTAACACAAAGAGAAGGAAAGAACCTCTTTTTACAGAAAAGGTGTTAGGATTTCAAGAAGACAATATTTTTATTTTGCAGACTTATTTTTCTAGTGTCTGGAGTCTGAAATACTCCTTCAAATACTTCACTATTTCTAGCATTCCTTCTTTCTTGTGCTCAGAATACATTCTAATGGTCCTTGCATAAAGTGGAGAATAAATATAAAATAAGTAGATCACAGGGAAAAGTAGCAATTGTCTCCAAATGTGCTTCATTTGTCCTTCTTTTTAATCTGTCGTGAGTAAATCAGATGCAACTAACCATGCTTAAGTAAATATTTAAATTCACAGGAGATCATTCTATGGGTTACAGTTCTTATGGTATAAAAATTATGATTATACACTTTCCCTCTGTTTTAGAAGTTGTTGAGATTACTTTCTAATGTTGGTCTACCCTGCATTGTTTGACATATTTAATGATTTTTAAGATTTTATTTGTTTTTTTTCTTACTGTTATTCATCTGTCACTGTTTAGATGGAAATTTCCTATATTTCTGTGCTGCATTTCAGAAAAAGAATTAATACTCTGTTTACAGCACAGTTCATAATCTTTCAAGTTCAGTCTTTGAATTACATTTTCTGCTTCTGGGTTGCTATGACTCAAGTGATTTTGCCCTCCTTAACTATACACAATATGCATGATTTGACATGAAGACAGGATCTATAATAAGACTGAAGAAGAAACAAAGAGCAAAGACAGAGTGAAAAAAAAGAGAGGAAAAACTGTAGTATCTTCCTATATTTCTGCATACTATGTGATGTTTACCACAAATGGACGTATGCTGGTTGGTGCCTTTCCTTTTCCATGGTCTCCAGTCAGATCAATAATGACCTCTGAGACAACCAGCTTCTGTGCATTGTTCCTTATAGCCTGCTCTTAGTGTTGCTACCATGAAAAACAGTCATTTTCCTGAAGGAATTACTTGTGTTTTCTCACTTCCCCCATTGACATCATTTTACCCTCTGACTGAAGCATGAATTGGATTTAACTGATCTATACTTCATAAAGTGTACAGTGTAAAATCTGCACTGTAGATAGAAGGTGTATAGTTTTGTGTGGGTATTATAACAACTGGAGTCAATGACCTTAGAGATCTTTTCTAACCTAAATGATTCTATGACTCTAAGAGCAGCCCTGTAGGCTTTTTGAGGACAGATGCTTTTATTTGGACTGAGTCACGTGAATTGTTTTGTAATGTACATTAGCATATATTTTAGATCATGTTATCCATACACATTTCCATTAACTGAAATATTTAGTAATTTCCATTTATATTTTACATTAATGCCACCTTGTTGGAAAAAACAAGAGGCCCTCCAGCCCCTATTCTGAGAGTTATGTCAATAACTTGCACTACAAATTGTCTCAGATGCAGAGTAATGTTTTCTATTACTTCTGTTGCATCTACCTAATACATCTTCCTTATTTTTTCCCTTTTGTGGTTCTATCCCTTCTATAAGCTATGTTAATTAAACCATCTGCTATACAATTAACCTAAAAAGAGGAGTCTCTGCTAACTTCTCAGTATTTTGAAACAAAGGAAATTGTTGTCGTGATTAACTTCATTTGAACTTTAACTCATAACCAACTTCTCTTCCTAATCAGAGTTATAAAGCTGCCTGTAATTTTCTCCTTGTTTCAGTGACTTTTTTCCCCCCTCAATGTTAGTAGTGCAAGACAATAAAAAATGGATTCTCAGCTGGCTACTAGTAGTGATTATCTGTCACTTAATTTCTCACAGCTCAGCAACATCCAATACCCAACTGGATATTTTATGGAGTGTCAACAGACTGTCCTTACAAAGAAAGCAACATCATTACCAGTTATTCATTACAATTACCAAGAACAGATATTTTGCGATCACAATTCAAAGTATGAAAGGAACACTTATATACTATTTTGAAATAGTATATGTAGTATAGTATGTATATTTATTTATATGGTCTGTGAACCTTCTTGAACCTCAAGAATACTAGACAGAATTGCTGTATCAAAGTTTCCTTTTTTTCCTCTCTACTATATCCTTTAATTGCCTGTAACTGTGTGAGCCACCTTTTTAAGCAGCATCTCTAAAAATTTTTTTTCTTATGCATATTTTGGAAAAACAAAACCAATCCCTCTATCCCTGCCTCCTCCCAGAAAAACATTTCATTTTACCAATTTACACCCATGGATTTCTGCAGTTGTGGCTTGTGATTGACAGTTCACAAAAGGGGAAAAGTTAACAGGGATTTTTATTTTCTTGATGCCAAACTGTATGCAATTTATGCAATGTTTTCTTTCCAAACAGTTCAGTGTTGGCACACTGAGTTATAGTCATTAAGACTGAAATCTGTGGGACCAGGTTTTGATTCTAGTGTTCCAGTATCTGCCTCAGTTTCTCTTCTGAATTAGTAATGTGGCATTACAAGGCAACAGTCTCTGGCGTGGTGGGGCAATACCCCACCTCTGCAGACAACTGTTATCATTTATGACAGAGAATATTATCTTTTGTGCTGAAACTAGACTCTACTAAATTTGAAGCAATTTAACATAATAAGAATTTTTGTCTGTTCCTTTTTTCATCACTTGTTGCACTCATAAAACGAAACTATGGAGAGATAGTAAATTCAAGGCTGTAGTATCCTGTAATTGCAATGAAGTTTTGTAACTAAGGCATATCATGCCAGGTTTTCTTTCCAAACATCTCTAAATTATCACAGTATTTCTGTGGTGGTGTACTGTATCAAATAACATATAAGGAGCTTAAATACATTCTTGGAAGGTTTTCTCAAAAAAACCCCAACAACTCATCACTTTCTAATTTTCACAAAGGAAACAATGAATTTTGTCATCTTATAAACATGCCAATGGACAAACAAACCTAGTAATGGGGGAAGAATGCAGTTGAGTTTCAAATATTTTAGAAAACTATCTTTATTGAAGTAATTATGTTGACTGTGTTATGTCTTAAAATATGTCTGTGTAGATGAAATCAAAGTCCTGTGCTTTTATATCCTTTTTCAAAAGGCCTACTCCTCCTCAGTTTAAACTCAGAATTTACTGTTTTTAGTATAAAATAAAAAATGTGTTCTGTTCTTACCTCTCTTCTGGATGGCCCTGTTGTTGCTATTGGGCTAAGTATTTTTCATATTTTGCTTCATCTGGTTTAGGCAGTGTTTTGGAGAGGTCTGTCAGGAAGATTTAATGGTTTCCAGGCAAATCCCTCCATGGATACCATCATAGCTATGCACTCCACTATTTCCTCAGGAAAATTCAATTCTGTTACAAAGTCTACATCAACATTCCTGTGTTTGGGTGCTTCAGTATTCACACTGAATCTTATGCTGTTTTGCATTTCTGATGGCTGTACAGTCACAGGATGCTAAAGGTGCTGGATTGGAGCTCATTTCCAAAGAATACACCTATTGCAATGTCATCACAAGACAACCCAGTTCTTTTCCATCCTCTCCTTCTCGCTGGACTTGCAGCTTTCTTTGATACATTTCAGTGTTCCTTATTTCCTCTTTCAATACTTCCAAAACCCTCTTGGTTGCTTACTTTCTGGTTTACACTGTCTGCAAACAAATCTCTAGGGTTTTTTTCTATACTTGTATTCAATTAATGGTGAAACTTCACCAGCATAATTTAGATTCTTCAGCACCTTTTCATATTACCTTCTGTCTTCTGACTTGTTTTTAAGAGAAGCATTGAAATATGTCACTTGGTTTGAAAGAAATACTTCTGTTACCTTTGTAGTTACTTTATGAAATTATTTTTATTGCAAAAATGTGTTATCTAAACTTGTTAATTAAATCAGAAAAATGTTATACAAAAATACCATTAGTGTATTTCACTTCTCGTGAGTTTCTTTGAGAGGAGCTGAGGATTTTGAATCAGTCAAGCCATCTTCTTGGGGTTTGTTTTGTTTAATTTTTAATTTCCACTAAAATTTAAGCAGATACTTGGTCTAATTGTAAAAAAAAAAAAAAAAAAAAAAAAAAAAAGAGGTTATTTACTGTCAGTGGTGATTAAGTCCATTGTCCCACCTCGTCTGGTTAAATCATCTTTGTTGAAAACTGCTTCAGCTATATAACTGAATTCTGTCATCTGACACATAAGTTACCATCTTCTTTTACTGTGGATTCAGAATTTGGAGTCAAGGAATATACTTTGATCTGTATCTGCAAATATACATTGATTTCCCCCGGAAGCATAATTGATAAAAATATGTTCATGTCCCCCCCAGAGTATGCAATTCTTTTCAGAAGAACTGGTGCTGACAGAGTAGGAAGAGCTTGTAGTATCCTCTTGGCCATTCACAAACAGCAATTTTTGGTATCTCCGTTTCCCCTGGAGTCCTGCATTACATGATTTTTAGCACTGAGTTGTACCCACAGCATTCTTGAAGGCAATTAGGATGAAACACAGGATGTTGCATTGAAACCCATACCCACGTTTTATGCAACTCTAAGTATAACATAATTTTGGTATGTGATGGCAGAAACTTCTTTCTGTTTGAGGATACTTTAGAGGAAGCACAGGCAATGAATGAGCCAAATTTCAGGTACCTGTGTGGGAAGGGTTGCAGAATATGGGAAGCTGGATGAATCCCTGTCATCTACTTCTTGCTCTTGTTTTTCTTACTCTCACATACCTTTGGTCTTTAAGCTGCTACTACCATTTCTGTTTAGGGCCTGCTCTGCTTAGCACCAGTATGGTGTTGATGCAGGAGAGTTTCCCAATCCAAGACGAAGCTGCACAAGTGCAGCGTCAGTTAAAGCATCAAAATCAGTCATTAACATTGAAGGATATAGCAAGGATACTAAAAGCCTTCCAAACATTCTACAAAATTACTTAATATTTCGGTATAATAAGCTAGGAGAAAGGGGAAGAAGAGGTTGACTATAAAGAGCTCCCCAACAAGAAAGAAAACACTCAGCTGGATTATAGTAACTCTCCCTGTCTAGACAGTGACTGAACAACAATTAAGCCATTGGGTGCTACAATAACGTTCTTAACATCTGCTTTTCCTTCAAAATTTGTTCATCTTTTTTTCTGGTTAGGCAAATCAGGGGTGGTGGTGGAATTCTGGTATTAGAAATGCTACCTGTTGCTTATTTCGTTCTTTTTTACTTCCCTTAAACTCTTATTATAGTTGTTTGTAGGAAGATTTGTGAAACCATCAGAGAACAAATTTGTTGTTGGGGCAAAAGTATTCGTGGCTGCAAGAATCAGTTGACAGTAGGTTGTTGCCTGAGAGAGGGGAGGGAACTTGTGCAATACATAACCTGTTGAAAACTGCTCTGCTTGAAGCTGGGAGAGAGTTATTTTTTCGTCTTTTGGTCCAGAACTCTGTGCTTTGCAGAAACAAAGAAGGGTTTGGTGAGTCACAGGTGACATGTTGCTTCTAATGATGCCAATAATTATTTCCAAGACTATTTACATATCTTTGTGTGAGTGAAGAAAGCTACAGGTAACAATGAGATAATAATGGAAGTGAACATTCAGCGTGGTGAAGTGTGGTAGCTGTGTGTCTCTGCAGTAAGTATAACCATCAAGAAAAATTTCGAACACTTCAAAGAGGAGCTGTGCAAGGCATCTCTGTAGGGTATTTGTGGTGAATTCTTAGATCACTGAAATCTATCCATTTGCTTGGCTTTACAAAAGAGAAAGCTGTTATCACATTTTTTTTTTTAATCCAGTGTAATAACATGAGGGAAAAACTGCATTTAGTGTTACCTTGTCAGTGTGATCTCTTTGTGTCTGAATGTGGCCTGTTCAGTTCTGGGGAGCTTTCCAGTCTCACAGTTGATTGTCTCCAAGTGACAAAATACTTGAAATAAATATGGGTTACAAAGAACAATTTACATACCCTGGAGGAAAAGAAAAATTTTTAAGTTTAATCGGGGAGGGGGTTTATGATGATCTGTGTGTTCCCATTAAGAAGCACTACAGAGTTGTAAATTTCTGTCTGATAAATAAGCCACTGAAGAGGAGTTGAAGGCATAGTATCCAAAATACCAGTTCATTAATATGAGTAAGTAAAATGTTCCGTGATAAGTGCCATGATGAAGTCTTTCCTTTTAGATACCAGGGAAACAAACCAGTATCGTCATCCTGTTTGTCACGCATGTGCCTCACACTTATGATTTCTTGCCCAAATTACAGTGCTACACGTCAGAAACACCAAATCTGTGTTCTTAAGAAAACTGTTAGGAACACAGGCAAACCTGTATAAAACTTACATTACTATAGAAATGTACTGGAATTCTAAACACACCTTGAGAAAAAAAAAATCTTATGAGCCCAACAGTACTGTTTTCAGAGACTGTTTATTTCTCAATACACATACATTTGAGATGTTAGAAACAAGGATAATCATAGATTGCACGGTGCCTGTAAGGAATCCTTTTACTATGTCACTGGCATGTTAGTTGTTCCAGCTGATTATGTTATATCAAGCGGGATCCTGTATAGGATCAAAGCAAGCTGGAGCCACAGCAGTTGGAGTGAAAGATGCTGCTGCAGCTTATCAAGGATTTGTTTCACAACTGTCATTTGGCAGATTGATTTGAGATAACAGGTGTTCTTCTATTGGTTATTGAACCTTTAGGTCCTATATTAGTATCTTTTTGCCTATCCAGTAGCATTACAATATATATTTTTTTTTAATAGAAGAAACACAACTTTCTTGGCTTCAGTGGAAATATAGTTTTTTAATAAAATAATTCAGTATTTCTGGTGTATTTCCTGATATTTATTTGTAGAATCCACTTGAGGTCTCTCTTTAACTTTCATGCTCTCATATTTCAGATTTTCTGGGTATTATTAAAAGCTACAAACATTTTACTTTAAAATTTAGACCAGTTGCTTTATTTAGTCTTGCTGGGCAAGAATTCCTCTGTTCTTTCTCTAGTAAAGCAATCTTTTTAACAGTTGTGGGTTGTTGGTTTCTTTTTTTAATCTGTTACTCTAGGAGTTGTGATTATAAGCAAAAATTTATAGCATTAGTCTTGAACTGTAAATAGTTGTGCATATGGTTATCTATGTTTAATGAAAATCTCCCTTAAAGACTAGGAGGATATTTATGCCAATAAAATGAAGTATATTTGTAATTGCTTCCATGAAGGTGCCTGTCATACAGAAATAGGTACTCAATTTCATGCAACCAGGATAGCTCTTTTGATATTGATTGAATTATTCACAGAGCAAGAGGTGTAACTACAGCTACAGGAAAACTGTGCAGCAAATTAAAACCCTTCAAATTCGATAGAGAAAAGCAAAGAACCGGAAGAAATCCTCATTTAAAAATTGTTAGACTAAATAAGCCACTAATTTTTGATAGTAAGAGCATATACCACTAGAACAAAGGGCCGTGATGGCTCCCATATCTCATGAGTGATCTCTTGGCTTAAGTTAAATACAAGTTAATTGGCTTATTTACAAGTAATTTGGAGAAATTTAGAGGATTTCTAGAAATTCTTAGTTTCTCTGAACTTAAAATTTTGGTTAATGAATCAGTCTTCACAGGGTTAGTGATTGTAGTGCTAGTGCCCAGAGTGCTGGTACTTAGTAAAGATAACATGTTCAGGTACCTGCGAAAGGCATGTATCAAATTGCTCATACATAATTAGTAATAAAATTGTGCCTTTTCAAATTCAGAAGTTTCAAAATATTATTTGCTTTTCACTAATAATAATGCTAGTGATTTTAAAGTTTAGGAAAATACTGTTGTATCTAGATAGCATCTATACTGCTGCTGAATTTGCATTTTTGTTCTTTTTTTGACAGTCTTTTTAAACATGGGGAAGTGTGCTTGGATGCAGATGAGTGTCCATGTTCATGGAAAGGAAAGGAATATTTTCCGGGGGACAAAGTCATTTCTTCCTGTCATACCTGGTAAGCAGAGGTCTCTTTAAGTGATTATTTCATTTTAGTTATTTATTTGTAGATTGATTTTTCCTTCATGGGTTTTAATCATAACTTTCACAGCAGATTATGGTAAATAATTTACTTTGATTTTGTATTTACATTTCTTCAAAGAGGTATTAAAATGACATTGGCTTAGGGTTTGTTGTTTCAAAGAGCTTTTACATAACAAAATAATAGCTATTTGGGATTTTCTTCTCTTTTAAAAAAACCTTGCTTTAGAAAAAAGTTTGGGGTTTTTTGTTGTCAGGGTCATCTAAACTAATATTCAATGGCTAGTGTTCCTAAAGTAGAGGAAAAGTACTTATATAACACCTTAGTGACGTTGTTAGAGCTTCTTATTTATTCATTTTCACATTTAGCATTGGATCTGAGCAGTCTAACAACCAAAATATAACCCTGTAGCCATAAGTATACACCCACTACAATGATAATTTAAGGAGAGTACTGAGCAACATCATGTACTGAGCATGGTAGCAGATAAATTGATTGCTAATTTTGCATATGTGGATAAGTGATGAATCAATTGGCTTTAAAAGGAGGTGTTCCAATAGGCAAGGTTTGATAGGATCACTATTCCTTTTACTATCCAGTGTTGTAAATGCAGCATATAGGTACAGCTATGTTACCCTGTGAAGTTTTCTTGAGCACTCAGTAGAATGTGTTACATTACCATTTTAATAAGCTTTACAAGAGTGTGACAATATTCCACATCTACATGATCCTGAAACAAACTTTTTTCTTGATGGTCCCCATCTGTTTTCTTCTCTGACCACAGCTGAACCTTGCAAGCTGGCACTGAGCAGTGCTATTTGTCTTACTAGAGCCCCAGAAAAATCAGTTGTCAAGCATGGAGATACTGAGGTAGTGGTGTAGCCTCCAGATTCTCTGCAGAGCAGTTCCTTCCTTTTGTCCCCTTCTTGTAGCTCACCAGGAACATGTAACTGGGGTCACCTGGTGAACTGCTGCTCCTGGCCTGCACAGCTTAGTGTAACCTGGCACAGTGAAGGCTTCTCCAGTCAGCACTAGTCACTGCCTTGTCTGGATGTCGTTGCCCCCTCCAGCCTTGTGCTGACTGCCTACCTCTGCCTCTCGTCAGGTCCTCAGTATCTGCTCTAGAAGAGATTTGTAGCCCTTTGGTCGACTGGTGAAGCGACTTACAAGCCATCTCCACTGGGCAGGCAGGTAAAGCGACCGGGTTATTCACCCCCTTATTTCCAAAGGCTTCTCCATTTGGACCTGGTGTGGGATTGCTTGCATCAGAAAGAGTTTATTAGATCCCATTTAATCTGTATGAGACTTCACCAAAGGCAGCTGCAGTGCAGGCAGAAAGACACTGGATATTTTGCTTTCTCTCTTTTTTTTTCTCAGACCAGGCTCATTAATTCATATACAGGTCTTTAAGGCTTTCATGGTTTTTCTACTCTTCCATGTCCAGAAGCAAAGACAGATTAAGTGATAATAGCTTTTTGGCAATCAGTTGTCTGCAACAAGCTCTGCTTCATACAAAACACATGAAGTCTTTGAGTCTGCTGTTAAAGGAAATGTTCAAAGCATGAGAATACTTCCGTGCAAACAAACCCACTTAGGCACTCATAGCAGTTATAGTTTAGTGTTTTTTAGTGCAGAGAATCAGTGTACATTGATGTTAAATATAATCTTACATAAGATGTAGTATTAAAAACAACTATTAACCTGATTTATCTATTGAACAGTAAAATGGCAAATAAAATAATTTCCTAAGTTGGCAAAACTACCAGTGAAGTGCCAGGAACTTTCAACTCAAGCTCTGGGATCTTACTGAACTGTGGTTCTAGGTTTTCCGATTTTTGGTTTTTGTGCAAGTGCCTGAAATTTTTAGCATGTACTGTCAAGGTTCTAACACAAAGGGTTCTGATGCTGAGGCTATGACAGCATTTTGGTGCTGTGCTGTGCAAGGTAAGATGGGTGGTGCAGTGCTGGTTTGCTGTCATATGTTGAGACCATTGAGCAACTGCTGGTTAGTGTCCATGGGCTGCTGAATTGGGCCTTCTGTTCTTAAACAAATACTTCTTGGAAATATGTTTTTTTAAAAAGCTTGTTGAAGTTTGGAAGATGCTGATAGTTCTGCTTTTCCGAGTAGGGCTCTCTAGATTCTGATAACTAAATGTTAGTTCACTTAGTATGAAACAAGCCTGGTGCAGAGGACTTTGAAGACATTGTGTACCTCTTAATCCCTCCCTTCTGACTGTAAACATGTTAAGACTCCTGAAAAAAGGAAAGTATGAAAAGGAGCTCCCTACTCTTTACATGTTAAGAAATGTTTCCGCATGAGTCCTTAACAGATCGGCATGTGGAGGAGGATTCGAATAAGCCAAGAGTAAAATTAAAATCTAATGTCTCACAGAGAACATGAGAAGCAGCACTTAGTCTTTCAGTCCAAATATAATTCCTTCCATCTGCCCCTCTCTTGATCAGCTTGATTAGGTTCCTGCCTTAGGTGCTGCCTTAAGGTGACTAGGGTTAGCTGGACGAGCCCTGCTGCTGTCTCCTTGTGCTTTGGTACAGCAAACACTTCATGTATCATACTTTTAACTTCTTTTAGCCGTGTGCTTAGTGTATTTATATATGTACCTATACAAAACACAAGTGCTGGTGCCAAATCAATGACGGGATAAGCAGAGTCTTCAAAAATCTGGACAAAGATTCCATGTTGGTGCAAGTTACCTGATAAGGGAACAGGAGGAAGACGATATTAGTATTTGGAGCAGCCTAGATTTTCTAGATATTTGCTGCTCTTTTGAAAACAGTGGTGTTCTGACCCTGTGATAGCAATATAAACAGAAAAGGAAAAATTATAATGACGAAAAGTTATACTGAGAAAAAACTTCATACTGCTTGGTGCTTCAGTGTATGAGATGCCAAATGTTAGCAATTTATCCATTATTTCTGTAAGTCAGATTAATACATTAGGTGTAAAATATGAAATATTCATTTAATGAGGAAATTAAAAATCAATTTTTTTTTGAAAAGTAAGCTTAGGTACCATAATTACATCACATACTGTATTTAGTTTAACCTGTATTTGTAAA
Source organism: Manacus vitellinus (assembly GCF_001715985.3). Taxonomy (NCBI): domain Eukaryota; kingdom Metazoa; phylum Chordata; class Aves; order Passeriformes; family Pipridae; genus Manacus; species Manacus vitellinus. Next base: position 3,213,835 of record NW_021940291.1, on the reverse strand, counting down.
TATACCTGTAGTAAAGCTGTATCGAGGCACCAGCTCTGCTGTCTTTATCAAGAGAAGTTTTTTAAGTATCCAGTTCATTTAAAAACATAAAAATAACATTTTAAAGATTACTTGTGGATACAAGAAATAAAATTATATCCACTATTTATAAAACTTAAGTAGTTTCTGAAAATGTAATTTAGATTGCAAGAGAGTGATGCAGAAAGAGGTATAATATCCAATGCTGCAAAGCCTCTTACAAAGCAAAGAGAATTCAGGAAAGTCTGAACAATCACTTATATGTGTGATGAAAGCCCTTTGATGCTTAAGGTGGCCATAGACAGAACTTGAACTATTCTGGAAACCCCTAAGATGTTAGTCTAGGGTTTGGGGGTGACAATATGTAGACATCAGGAAAAAAATAAATCCAACAGCCCAAAACATGGTTCTTTCAAGGAATTTAAACAACAAAATAATGCTCCTGAAATGTTTCCTCTGTGAAATTCTCATTCAAGCAGAGAATGCATAAAGACTGGAGTAAGAGGACATGTTATTTTTTGATTCTAAGATTCAATTTGTATAGAAAAAAATGTTCAGTGAAAAGCTGAAAAAGAAAGCTTTGTCCTTGTGGCATGTTATTGATGTGCCAGTAGAGAATAAATTGTAGTACTTTGGATGATATTTTTTTTCTTGTTTTGATGTCTGTATTTTCTGGAACCTATAAATTCTAGCAGAATAAGAAGCATAGACAGTATGAGTTCAATATGTACATTTTTTTTTCCAGCGAATCAATTTATGTATGCTGCTTTTGGACAACATTTCAAAGTGCTTCTGTCCACACTCATCACACTTGCATGGCTTTTATTTTTTTGCTTCTCAGTGTAATAGCTGTAATAATTTTTTCTGGGCTTGCAGCTGATATTACCATTATTGGTCATACATTTTTCAGCATTTGCCGGCACGGATCATTTCAGTGCACCTTCCATCCTTGCCCATCGATGTGTACTGCGTATGGGGACCGGCATTACAGAACGTTTGATGGACTAACTTTTGACTTTGTTGGAACTTGTAAGGTTTACCTAGTTAAGGTGAGATTTTTTTTTTTGTAAGGCCTCTCTAAAACTGGATTTAAAACTATCTCTTAAAATCTACCATTCTACTTATTTCCTATCTGTACAGTCTGTTGAGTCCTACATACTGTTTTTTCATTTTTGATGTTTTCTAGAATTTGAATCATACATAGCATAATAAATATACACTGAGGTTTCTGCTAATCGAACTTTGTATATATATATATTTATATTAGTGTATTTAAAAGTCGTCATTCCTTTTTTTTTTCAGGGTACTTCTTCAACCAGTCTTTCTGTTATTATAGAGAATATTGACTGCTTTAGTACTGGAATCATTTGCAGAAAAAACATTTTCATTAATGTTGGAAAATCTTTTTTAGTATTTGATGATGAGACAGGAAATCCAGTAAGTTTGGGTTTTTACCACTGATCAAAAAGTAGTGTATGTACTTCTATGGGTGTTTCTTCCTTTCATTACCAAAAACTTACTGTGCCACTTTAGTAGCAAAGGTGTAGATATCTTTACTGTGAATGCTGATCATATCTGTATTGTTCAATGGAAATATTAAAATCTTGTCTGTATTTGACAAAAGTGTTAGTTGAGATATTGTAGCTCTTTTGTTTAGACTTGATTCCTGTTTAATATCTTAGGAAAAATCCACATGTTTTGAAGTCAGTGGGAATTTTGTTTTTAAGTCCACTAGAACTAAGAGTTTAGTCTGCTCTGGAACGTATAAGAGGAATATTTCTATACAGTTAAAAAAACCCCCAAATTACAGCCCTTGGTATACTCTATAGCCTGAATGTAATTTTTATTTTGGCCAAACTGCAAATTCTATTGCTGTAAGCATTTAGCATTTCTAGTAATTTTAGTATAAATGGTACTATTTACAATTTATAGACTGACTATTTAAAGGAAGTTGAATCCCTCTGTTTGAGATACTGTGTAGTTAAACCAGACATCTTAGTCCATGCTACAAATAAATTGGAATCTGATTGTTATTGGATGGAAAGAAGAAAGCTTTATGTAAATAAGATTGCAATCTATGGACATATTTGGACAGTTCCTTATTTCAGGACGTTGTTCCATGCGTCTTTATTACCTATCCATAGTAGAAAAAAAGGCAGGTGGCTGAGATGGAATTAGGTATAGTTGAGGGGAAAATCATAATCAGGAACCTTAAAACTACTCTTATACCTCCCAGATGAACCATTAACATTTTAACCTTCACTCTGATTGCCGTTACCCATCCTGTAAATTTGATAATCAACTTTTAAAATAGGAAAGTCATAAAAATACAGTGCAGTTCACAAAGTCCAGAACCCTTTTGCTTGAGCATTTGTCCCTCTGTCTGCTTTTGGACTTACATCTGAGAACCAGGTAGTTCATTTTATTTAGGCATTTCATTTCCTGTGAAGTGAATGAAGACATTACTTCCATTATAAGCTCCCTTGTTTTATTTTGAACAGAGCTTATCTAGTTACATAGACCACGTACAAAACATGCAGTTATGGAAAGCTGGATTTTTCACTGTTGTTCATTTTCCTGATGAACATATCACCATTCTTTGGGATCAGAGAACAACAGTTCATGTCCAGATGGGTCATCAGTGGCAGGTAGGTGAAAGTCAATGCTCTTATTGCCATTTCTTTGAGGTGTTTATGTAAATCTCATTAAATAAGACTTATCATTATACAGAGAATAGACAATGTATCAGAAATCAAGGAGAGAAACATTCAAGCTACCTTGTCAATTACAATATTTATTCTCATTTATCTTTTTTTTTTTTTTTTAGTTACTCTTTAACATATAGCTGCTGTAACAACAGAAACAAATACCTTTGGGGAAAAATTTTCCTTCAGTACTCGTTCCTTACATGACTGGAGTAGGTGTTATTTTGCTGAAGCAAAAGAAAAGCACGTAACTGGCTAACAGCTCACTTCTCTGAACAAAAAATCAGCTCCTTTCTCAAAGGCTTGGGGATACATAGTTGAAAGGGAATAATACTGGCATTGTCAAAATATAATATTCTCCATAGCTTTATTATCACGAATTGTTTTGGGTGAAATTTAGCTAAAGAAGGATCAAAACCTGACAAATTTGTAATTAAGTAACTGAAAACAGAAGTTTTGAAAGTTGTTATGGGTGGTAGCATTTTGTCACGTGAAAATGTTTTTATATATGTATATATATGTGTGTGTATTTTTTTTTTCCCCAGGGTGAATTGACTGGATTATGTGGAAATTTTGATTTGAAGACAGTAAATGAATTGAGGACTCCAGATAATTTTGAATTAACAAACTCTCAGGAGTTTGGAAACAGCTGGACAGCTGTAGAGGTACATAGTAAATAGAATGTGTTTGCTTGTAGATTTTTTGCTGTTATGTCATATAATTTATCTAGAATGAAATCAGAACTTCATTCCTGGAAGTATCAGTCAGGCAGCAATGCAAATGACAATATCAGGGGTTCTTACAGATGCCATAATTTGTTAAGGAAAAGAAAATAATCACCTTTTTTTGCCTTCACAGTGCAATAGTGTAGAGAAAGAAGCTGTACAATATTGTGAACATTTTTGAATACATTTGAATAGTAAAGTAGTAGTTTTTTTGCTTAATAGAAGAGTTGTGGGTTCACTTTAGACTGTGTTGTCAGTTTAGCTGATCTTTCATAGCTGGGAAATATTTAACTGTGCAGACCTAACAATGGAAAGAAAAAAATTCTTTCCATACGCTGTAAAGTTAAAAACGGAACTTTTTTTTTATGTTGTGTGTCTAGTGGTGTTCACAGAAAGGTCCCTTCCTAGTAGTTAGAGTAAAAATATCTGATTTCTGACGTTTCTAACACACATTGTCCAAGTGACCCTTGTTATTTATGTAAGTGAGACTGTTCAGGTGTAAGGACTGCAGGTTGGGACTGCCTGGCAGCTCTGGTTAGACCTACATGTACATGTGTGTTTTTCTGCTGCTTTCAGATAAATAAAATGTTTTTTTCAGCTTGTGTAATTTTCCTTTTCTTCAGATTAGCATCACTCTTTAATTCTATATCTTTGTCCTGCTTTAGTTTCATAAGCAATACATTTGTTTCATGGTTTAAATCTCCTAAAAAAAAAAACCCGCAGAACTATGCTTTGCAAGTTCAAACACAAAGTGGTTATGAAAAATGTTTCTCACCTTAATTTTGCTTTCTGGTTAAGTGTGTTGACAGCTCTGACGTTCGAAATCCATGCAGTTTGAATCCCCTTAGAGAGCCATTTGCCAAGAAGGAATGTGGAATACTATTAAGTGAAGCATTTGAAGCTTGCCATCCAGTGGTGAGTTGTGGTCATGTATAGAAACAAGTGAAGGTGAACATATCAGTAGAGAAAAATGTTACTTTTAAACTTCAAGCACTTCAAATCTTCATCTTGTCTCCCATTTCATAGTAATTTTGACTAGCAAAAGAGAACACAAAGAAGGTCTAACCCATACCTGTTCTGATTCTAAAATGTGAATGCTAAACTGGACTGTCTGCACTTAGCTGATGTAAGCAAGAAGTGACTTTGGCACCAGTTTAGTTTTCTACAATATGGGTAGTCCTAGTAGTGTCCTTTGTAATTAATGCAGACAAAAATACACCCATTTTGAGGTGGTTTTTTTAATTACAGGCATTATTTGCCTTATTTTCCTCAAATGTATTATATAGCACACACATTTTTCACGCATATGTAAATGACATTTAGGTAGGCAGTATCAGATGTGAAGAACTCATTCCTAGAAAAAAAATGGGCATATATCTTCTCACTCAGGCAACCACCTAAGGCAGTAAATGAGCCACTCAACATGTTGTGGCAGTCAATCATCTCAGGTTCAGTTGGAGCATGGAGGAAAAGCTCTTTTCCAGTGGTAGGTCTTACATGGAAAATTACACATCCCAAGATGTTCAGGTATTGAGACTGTATGCATGGCTTAAAAGCTTGAAAATACTGTAAGGGCAAAATGACAAATTCTCATGTGGAATTGTCTGATAATATGAATAGAATGAACCACTCTCACATGAGTTGTCCATCTACTGTATTATTTCTTACATTTTATGTGTATCTAACTTTCTCAGCGCTTCTGAGGTTTATTGATTTGTGATCAGCTTAGAAAATCTGTTATTTTTTATGTTTCTCTGTAGTTCGTTAAAACCATTTAAAACCATACAAAATACAAGCTCACATCAGCATCTTAGCATGCCTGTTCTTAATGGGTTATTGATTTAATTCTGTTATTAAGTATTGGACAGGATGATGTGTTCTAATAAACCTTTTTTCTTGCCTTTAAGGAAGCACTTAAAGTAAAATGTTTATTGCTTCAAAGTTTGATATATTAACTTCTGAAAGAGTCATAGCTGTGTATCAAGGTGTTGGTTGGCAGTGTCTATATGAGTATTTTTGATAACTGATGTTTTCGTTTCCAGATTGACGTCACCTGGTTTTATTCCAACTGCTTGACAGATACGTGTGGTTGTAACCAAGGAGGTGACTGTGAGTGTTTCTGTACAAGTGTATCAGCATATGCCCATCAGTGCTGCCAGCATGGAGTTGCAGTGGACTGGAGGTCCCCTAGAGTGTGTCGTAAGTTTACTTAAACCAGCACTGCCCATGGCTGCTACTGCCTGCATGCATGAGAGACAGACATGAAAAATCAATCACATCAGGGTACCTGGGCCATGAATTCAATGACTAAGCCACACTGGTAGGAAGATGAGTTGGTGCCTCTCACTCTGATTTCCTTTTGGTGGATTATGTTCTTCTCGCTGTATTTGTGAGTGGTACTTTTCTATTTTTAATTCTTTACCCTATGATGTGAAAGGAAAAGTAATGGAAAGTCTATATTAGGGTACAGCATGCATCCCCCAAATCAAAGGGACAAAGTTAACAGCTCAAGCGATTTCTGTTTTCAGCAGGACTTTACTTCTCATTAAGGTCTAGGAAACACAGATGCCTTACTAGAGCCCCCAGATCAAGTGTGAAATATAAAGATCTTCTGAAGAAAAACAGTAGGTTTTAAGCATTACCTTAGTATCCTTATCCATCAATGCTTATAAGTTGTAAAACAATCTAAGACCTTTATCTATATAGTGGAAATGCCTAATATGAGACAGTCATTTCTCCAAAGATGTGATGAAAAAGGGCAGGATAGAATGGGAGGAAACAAGCAGTTTTCTAACTTTGCAGTTGCACAGAGAGAGTATGCAGCTTGCTCAGAGTCGCACAGCAAATTGGCCACAGAGTGAACGGATTACTCTTAATTTTTGATAGAAAAGGTTTGTGTGTTTCAGTGAGAGCATGGAAAAACAACGCAGCTCAGTCTTAGCCACTAGAGGTCACAAAAAGACAACTGTATGTATGTGAGCTTAGTATTTCCTGCTAGGAAGCAATGCTTTCTTTAAATCGGTGTAGTTTAAATTGTATTTTACCTAAAGCAATGAAGTAAATATTTGGTAATAATTTTTTAATAAATGATCTAATTTGGTCAAGCTTTTGGCTTACATCTTAATTGTGAAGGGCAATAGAAAACCAGTTTATCTGCGGAATGCCTGTTAACTGCATTTATTTTCTTTTTTTTTTTAGCATATGATTGTGAATATTTCAACAAAGGTAAGTCCTGAGGGAGTTGATAAAATGTCACTAGAATCTTTGATTTCTTTATATAAATCTTAGAACTTTGTATAAAAATAATTGTGAATTATTTTTGTGTAATAATAACTTGTGAATGTTTTATTTTTTATATAGCTGAGATTCTGTTTTACTGGTTTATTTTTCTGTTTCAAAGGCTTTTAATGTCATAATATTTTTTTTATTCTTGGACCTTTCCCAAGAGCATATGTTTAGCTAATTTTCTTTGCAGTGATGGACCATGATTAAACAACTAAATCATTAAGTAATTAATAGACTATTCAACTAAATAGTACTAGGGACACTACTTGCTTAAGACATAATGCAGTTCAAAGCTAATCCCCAGTGGGTATGTTAAATCACTGATGGTCTCCTGTGCAGCCTCCAGAGGGAAGTAGCTGTTAAGGTATGACAACTTTTTGTCTCCAAATGGGGAATAACTCTCCATTTAGGTATGTCTGGCCTAGCCTTAAGTTCCTAAACAGCAAGCATTGCTGCTGCATAGAGTGGCTCTCAGTGAGGGGTGCAAAACTTGTACGAGGTGCTGGAGTAAACCTTGAATCCGCGCTGGCTGCTGTACTGCCCTGTTAGCACTGGAATCCATCTTCAGACTATTTTAAAGTTACATTGCCAGTGTCTGCATAGTTAGACGTGGCACGCAAGCCAGCCTGATGTGAGGAATGGTCAGGACTTCTGCTATTTATTCTATAACTCTTTTTATCAAGCTCATGTGGAAGCCTATCTATCCACATGGTTTGTGGTATTTTGGTCTTCTTTTTTAGACTCAGTATTGCAGCAGCTCACCCCCAGAAACATCTCAGAGAGGGACAAAGTTTACATTAGAAGAGACCTGTGCAGTTTTCCAGGCCCAAACAATATGGCCAAGAAATCTGCATTTTCTAGTACACTGACTGCTGAAAAGATTTTACGTGGGGTCAGATCGCTAATGCATGGGAATTTCATCTAGATCACTATCTAAGCCTCTAAATTAATTTAAATAAAGGAGAGTTGAACATAAGAGGTGATTGAAGTTTTACATTTCCTGTTTGGTTTGGGGTTTTTTGTTTAGTTTTGTTTTATAAATGAAATACATGTAGTCTGATACTAGATGATCTTAGTGCAGTTTTAACATTGAAAGTACAGTGCCTCTAACATCTGTGGTAATCGTCAAGCTAGATGATAACACATACTAAGGTGTGTTATTAGTTTTATTTGTTACTGAACTCTCACTGATAGAAATTAGTTGAATGAGTGGAGAGTTTGTGCATGTGGCCAACCTTGTAATAAGCATGTTTATCATATACTTCTTACTTTGTATCTTGTTTGCTAATCCAACTCATCAGTATTCAACATACGATGTTTCAGAGCTGCCAGTGGGGAAAGAAAATCATCTCCATGCTGAAGATTTACTTGTCTACCTCACTTATAGCATTACCTAGAATTACTTAGTTTTGGAGAGAGGAAGGTTAAGGCATCATCTTAGACCAGAGAGATGTTTTCTCTGTGTAACTTTGTCATGAATCCAGAGTCAAATAGTTCCAGTCCTACTAGGAAGCAGAACCTATTGTCTTTGGAAAGGGAAAATTCTCAGCTGGTGGCTGTGCTCTCTCAGGTTTTGGATGGGCCTGAGATATGAGATTAAAGATATAATAATATATCTAGAACACTGGATGTTTTAAGTAATAATTTTAAAAATGTTTTTCAACTCCCTGTGCTGAAGGTGACGAGGTATCATTGTACATGTTTAGGTGAGCATGGACTTCTGTCCTAACTGCTTACTTTTTTAAAGCTTTAGAATCTAAAACTCTGGTTGTAGTGCAGCCTCCTTAGGATTTTAAAATTCTTAATGAATTTTAAGATTAGTGAGAACCAGAATATGAAGGCAGGCTGTGAATTGCAGTCCCAGCTTGTAACCTCTTTGAACAGATTTTAAAGGTCAATGGTATTAGCTGCGACTGTCGGCTGAGAAGTTCTGGGAGACTTCTATCTCAGATGTATGCTTACCTGGCTTGTGAGTAAAATTGTAATGAGGTGAATTGCTAAAGGGTGGTCTAAAATGCCTGATTTTAACAGAGAACTTTACAAAAACAGTTTCAAACATTTAAAAATAAACTTTTTTTTTCTACAGTGAAATTGGAACTAAGTGAGAAGGTGTGACATTTTAAGATTTGTGAAATCATGACTTTCCATGCTTTTGACCATTCCTTTGCTTATGATGCCAGTTTCTTCCTGTCTTATTTCCCAGTGATTATGTTTATATCTCCACTGTTTGATACTTGATAACAACAAACTTGTATTCCCTGCAAAATGCCTCACACATTAGACATTAATAAAATAGATTTTAAAGAATAGTAAGAAGTGTATAATCAGTTTGACTATGCAAATAAACAATTTAGAGAGATCCTAGGGTGGTCTATAGACATACTGCTTACTTCTAAGTCAAATAATGGAGGGATCACCTAACTTTAATAAAGTAACTATGAAAGCAAAGCAGATGAGAGGGACAAAAAAGAAAAGCTAATCATGAGTCTTGAAAATTGAAGGTAGGTATTCTTGACAGTTTTCAGAACAGGTATTTTCTAAGAAAGTTTGACTTTATTTTGATTGTCATTATAGTTTAGTCCATGGCACCTGGAGCTATTTTCAGAGTGGTGAGATGTGCTTTTCATTATGTGCTTTGTCCTAACGTTTAGAGCTCAAGCATTTGTGACACTTGACATGAAAGATAATTGTGATTTTTCTCTCAATAGCTCTGGGAAAGGGCCCATACAAGCTGGTCAGCTATTTGGATGGAAAATTTCTGATGGCAGTGAAATCGATGGATGGTGTTGTTTTCCCAGTGAGAGAAGAAGATACTCTTCCTGGACATGCAGTGAGCTTTATGATGACTTCAGGACTTTATAAACCCAAAGCACATGGTAAAGTCACAGTAACCTAGCATCTTAATAAGACAGAGCAAATTCTGCCCTTGAATATGAACTTATGTTTAAGAATAGACCTGGGTCAAAAAATTCTTTTCTTTGTCTGCCAGCTGAATGTGCACTCAATGTCTGCCAAAATTTTCATTGGGTTGGTTTTAGTTGGATGATCACAGCTTTGTAAACAGATACCTTTAGTTGAAAAGCAACAACCTCCCCAACCTTCAGAAGCTCCAAACTGGTATTGCAGCCCAGTGCTCCAGATATGTGGAGCACTTGGTAAAGTGCTCCCTTTACCTTTCTTCTGCCAAAACTGGGACATGGGAAAGAATGGGAGAGAAATGTTGCAAGAAAAGTGCTCTCTACTTAACTCGCTTTGCCACCATTGCTCATTGTCTGCCTGCTTGTACAGAGATGCCCACTGGCACTAACCTGTGATTTGTAAGGCTGAGTACTACAAATTTGTCTCCTTCAGGTCCTGACTTAGGTTTCCCCTAAGGGAGCATGGTGCTTATTCAGCAAGCAAAAGTTGTCTTGCACACCTTCAGACAGGTGGAGAAAACTTAGAAGAGTATATTCAGCATTTGTGACATTAATTAAATGCTAGAGTTGTCTGCATACACAACTTTAATGCCCACAGAGCACTTGAGTTTCAGTAGAGTTTTACTGCCCAGAGTCCCCTGATCAACTCTTTGGACAGCCTGAAGGTGGCTCTCTTTGTGTAAGCAAAGGAAGGATATGGGTCAGTTGAAAAAATGACAAGCATTTGATTACTAATACTGCTGTCTGTAGAACTGACACAGAATATCTAGGGCCAGATATCTTTTATTAGTCATAGTTTTTGAGGCACTTGTACATTGCATTCAATTTATGTTTGGAAAGGGAAGGTCAGTCCTACTGCTCTATTCCCATATAAAAATCTGCTCAAAATTTAACCAGGCGAATAGAATTTGTTCTTTATAGTCCAATTTGAACAAATGGAATTTCATCATTTGGTCATGGAGGAGTTTCTATGATCAATATGATATATCATTCATAGAAAATTCAAGTAAATATTATGCATATATCAGCAAAATGCAGGTCTTTTATCAGTTTCAGGCCATTTGTGGACAATGGAGAGTTTTGGGCATTGATGCACTGACTGGCTACATAGCAGATGTTAAAAATCACGCTGACTGCCCATTGTTACTTATTTAATAGCTTCTTGCTACAGGCAAATAATAAAAAGACATTCACTAGTACTGCTAGGATTTTCAGATTAATTGAAGTTCAGATGCTTGGAAAGCAAGGTGGTCTTCCAGAAGTGTTATGCCAGAATGTGATAATGTATCCTTTTAATAGAAATATTTGTTTTCTATGCTTTCTTTTTTCTTTTTTTTTTTTGAGTAATGCTGCCCAGTCCTAGAGTGTTAATTGATTTTACAGTAGTTTAATGACTGTTTTCAAGAGAATAACAGAGTTTACAGCAAAATAGAATGAAGTAATTCTGTGAGCAACAGATGCCTGTAACAGGCTCAGAGTCTGCTGCTCTGCAATTGGTTGTACAGAGGCTGCTTGAAATCAACAGTGCTGATTGCAGGGTAAGGTATCATGAGGGGACATTTGCCAGAAAACCGACTTTGCTGTAACATTTTTAGAGGAAGGGGCAGGGAGATGAATGCAAAATATGTTTTCATAATTTGTTTTTAATGAAACACTGAGCTCTTAAGCTGTAAATTCCTGATGGCAAATGTTACTTGTAAAGCTAGTCAAATGAAGTTTAAATTTTTATTAAATAAATGGTTTAGCAAAGACTGTAAATTAAGTTCTGCTTGACTGCAGGGCTATATTCCTTTATCCTGGTGTGAGCAAATGTCTTAATCTCCTTGTATTCCTCTTGAAATCTGTAGAGTATTTAGAAAAGTAAATATCCTTCACAATCTAGCACTCTGAAATCCATATGTAGTGTATTTGCTTACAAGATTCAGGCTATTTTCACTGGAAAGGCCTAAGTCAGTTTTCATTCCTCACACTACTAATATCAGTAGTGGTACATCAGAATGAGCTTACTTTATTATACCATATCAGCAAGTAAATGAGTTCTGTGTATTTTATTTTGTTTTTCAGATTCCAACTTGATTTCATTTGAAACAGCTGAGAGACCAAACTATTTTCTTCAGTTGGTCTCCAATAATACTCTTGTTCTTTCCAAATGGAAAAAAACTGAGGAGTTTCACAACAGGTCTACATTTGTCATTCACAAGAATACATGGCTTTCAGGATACAGTTCCTTTGAGTCATTTGCAAAACCAGGATATTTCATCCACATTTCAGCCTCTTCAGTTGAGCTTTTGAAGTACCATCATTCAGAGGAATTCAGACTGTCAACCCTTTTTAAACTTGTAGGTAGGTGATGAAAATTTAATATTATGAGCAGCAGTTTGCTCCTTGTGAAAATCCAGCCTAAATGGTGTTGATATTTTTGGAGGTTATGAGATTGCTTTCTTTTCTTCTACCTCACAGGGACCTGTGGGTACTCCATGATGTGCAGGGTCAAAATCTAAAAAGGTTCTAAAATCCCTGAGCGTTGTAATGAAGATGAGATTCTGTTTTCTTGTGAAAAGCCAGTAAATAGCTTGACATACAGTGGTTTTTTTTGTTTGCCAACTGGTTTTGGAAATACATGTCCTGGTGTACAGTTTGTGGGCAATACTGGCCTTGTAGATGGTAACAAAATTCTTAAGGAGTAGAAAATTTGTGATCATGAATAATGGATTAATGAAGGGAAGAGAAAAGAATGGAATGGATCTCTAAAAGTTAAGGTCTGTCAATGATGTTTTCTCCTCCTTTCCCTTTGCCTGCTGCCAAGAGAGATATTTCTGTACAGTGCATTCTCATTCAAAGCTTTATGGCCTCCTCAGAAGTCATGTTTCCTGTAAAAAGCACCTTGACTTTTATCCACTACCCACTCAGAGATGCTCTGCCTTTTGGGATGTTAACCCCTAGTATTTGAGTCATCATCTAGTTGGAGGTATTCACCTTTTCTTGAGGGTCTTGATATCCATTTCCCTGATGTTTCTTGTGCAGCTACAGCTCTTGAATACAAACCTCAGACTGCTGTGAGAGAGTTTCTACCTATTTGAGGGATTCCCATTCCCATAATAGTTCCATTCCACTGAGACTTTAGGATGAGAAATGAAGGAGAGATACTCACTCCTAGGACCATTCATAGGAGCTGGCTGCAGAAGTTGCTCCTACACGAACTGATAAAGAAAACACATTAAAAAAATCATTAATCAATCAAGATCTTTCTTTTTTATATTATTAAGGAAAAGAAATAATTGGAATAACTGTCTTTACATATTCCTAAACACTTGGGAACCATGTGCTGACATGAAGATGGCCTTAGAGGTCAAGAAAAAGATGCAAGAAGTTATCTTGACCTATAAAAGAAGGCAAAGCAGATTATTCAAGAAACCACTGTTTACTTTAGCTTCTGCTTGCCTTAACTTATCAGATACAACAGATGTATTCATATCACTTTATGAAATTCAGCGACAACCACTACTTGCTGAATCCACTGGCTATTGTGTGATATATAAACTTCAAAGATCACGGCCAGTGTTTATTTTTATGTTCTAAAGCTTTTTATTGTGCTGTATTTTTAAATAGATTAGCAATTTGTTTATTTGGTTAACAGGAGTATTTTAATAAGTATTCCTGGCAATACCGTTTTTAAAACTCATCTCTTCATTCTCTGACACTGAAATTGTTTTATGAACAAAGGAAGAAAATGAAATATTGTATCAAATGAAGCATGGCCTGGCTGTGTTTTACAGCGACCATGTTGAATCGTGGCACAGACAAACCTGAAGCAGCCTCTGACTTCTATGATAGAAGAGGCCAACTGTATGCCTCGTGGAGCTTCTTGTTATCAAAACATTGAATTAAAGTGTTAATGGTGTCATTGTGAATCTGCCGGTGTTTTGCAGTACATTATGCTGACAGCCTAATGCAGCTGTTGACTGGCACACTCCAACTTCAGAAAAATGACAGATTTTGTCATTGCCAAATGCCTGTTGCCTCTTGACAAATGCTTGTAATCGCAGAGCTGTTGAGGTTTTTGGACAGCAGAATTATAGAGCTAATGCTATTACCAGGATGTTCATACAACATTTCAAGCAAGGAGCTTTTTTTGGACCTAACAAAAATACCTCCTCGCTCTTTTATCTTTGAGGGAGGAATGAAGAAGGTTAAAACATGTTCCAATTCTCAGTGGTCGTCCATTAACACAGAATGGTATGTCTTTTCAAGTGTGAAGTCTTTACCCTCCAGTCATTATACCAAAAAATCCTATCTATGCCAATGGAAAACTAAAACAATTTACCTCAGCAAGCAGGATCAGATCAAATGATCAAGAGGTATTTCATTAATCGCCACATCCGAGGGCTTGGGTTTCAGAGTTTTATAAGCAGAGAAACACAGGGCTCGAATCTTTCTCCAGTGTACTTTCACAAGGGCCAGGCTGCTGATGTAGGGTAATTACATGGTCTAAAAATACAGCAGCATTTGTTTAAGTTAATGGAAAAGTTACACCAGCTCCAGAGTGCGCAGGCAAAAGCATATTGAGTTTCCTGCTGACTATTATAAATGCTTTACATATTAGATCAGAAACTCTGGAACAGCTATTCCTGCGGAATCAGAGGATAAATATCGGGAGCAGAATAATAGGGCCAGTAAATCCCCTTGGCCAGAAAGTTCCTCATGAGGCTTCTTCATGCCGTGACGCACATTCAAAAGGAAGAATTTTAAATGACCTGATCACCACAGCAATAGATACATATCTGTTTAAAGTCAGCTGACGAGTCACTTTTTCCAGTTTCATCGTGATAAATATTGTCGCATTGGAATACTTTGGCTATAAATTGCACTATATAATAGCACATGGGCTAAGGCTGCGAAGTGTTTTCCATGAGAAGTCACTTCAACTTTTAAATTGTGTTATGTTCATTATACTTAGATTTGTCTGCTGTCCTGTTCCCACAAACATTTGAGGAAATTGAGTTGATAACTGAATTTTAATATCTAGCATATACTTACTCACAAGAAAATACATTTTTGCATTCTATTCAGGAATTTTTACTGGCAAATGGGTTGGTATGCATTCAGTCAAAAGAAAGAAGGCACTTGGCCTACCAGATGGACAAGCACAGAGGTGTCATGTAAGAGTGATCAATTCACATTTGAAATTGTTGAGGAATCAGTGTATGTAGGGAATTGATGATGTTTTTATGGATATAGCTGCAGTTTTCTTCCCTTTTTTTAAAATCATGTGCTCAAGCTAGTTACCTTTTATCTTTCATATAATTATCACCCCTTTAAGATCACTATGTGTTATTTTTATGTATGTTATAAAAATGTGACTTGCCCTATACAAATTTTGCAACAAAGTTCTTAATAATGTTAGTTATGTGCTTTAATAGCTAACTTGCTGTAAACATATGGCCTGTTTTAGAGAGTTTTCGGCTAAAATTAAAAGTTCAAGATACCGGCACACTGCACAGAGGTATTTTTCAATGTTTAAGTTTGGTACATTGACTGTTTTAACTTCAACTTACTCTTATCCTGTTCCATGAATGGAATTAATTTTCTAGAACGTCCTGTTTTACTCATAACGAGTTGCTGTTGAGTTTAACTTGAGCTCATGTGCTTTGTTGACCCAAAAGATCATGACAAGGGCCCTGGGACTGGATAATGCTGAGCAACTGCTGTTGAAGCTGCAAATCCAGGGTATGTCACTGAGCACATCTGCTTGGTAGCTCACAGAATCAGACTGAGGTTACTGTAAAATAACGTTTTGCCTCCCATTTTCAACTGAATAGGAGGAGATGAAACAGTTAACATTGTGATAGTAAGCTGAACCGTAAGTATTACGGTTTCTTTCAGCGATGTTTTGGCTGGGCACGAAGTTTAGTTTTTCCAGTGATGTTTGCTTACATTTCTTGTTGAAGAAACTTAGAAGTCATGAGCAGAGTTTGCTGGTAGTTTGTGTACGTTAAGTGGGTAGATAGGATTTCATGTTTCTAAACCTGTAACTGAGGAGATTGGCAATCTAAGTTACTAAGCAGAGTTTTGCTACCGTTGTAAATAGAACTAATTCTAAAGCAATTTTTGTACCTATTAAATTTTTTTGGAGTTTGGGGGAAAGGTAGCAAAACAGAAAAAAGTATCAGGTAAGAGTGAAAATCCAAGTACTTAATTTTTTTCATTATTTTTTTAAACCCTGGTTTTAAATACAGCCTCTTATTAACATTAGAACGTTTCAATTTTTAGGGTTTACTCTTAAGTAAATTGCCATTTTTGGGGGCATAACATGCAATTAATCATAATATACAGATTCTAACAATGGCAAATTTTGTCTGAGGTAAAAGCACAGAAAAGCAAGGCAGTCTGGACTTGTGAACTTTAGGAATTGTCAACACCAAAAAAGTGACCAAGCTACTAAGAAAGGTGGTTGTGACTCAACAGAATACTACAGTCTGTTAGTGATAAAAAATTAAAATTCTTCATTAAATGGTAGCAACTGTTCTTGTTATCACAGTACCAGTTTTGAAAGCCACAGAGAAAAAAAATCCTTAGTTACAAGGAAGAAAATGCTCCTTTTATGTCCAAGAAAGTGAGAAAGCAATGGAGTTGGGGAATATCTTTTAAGATATAGTCTTTGGCAGTGTGTATACCTGCATTCATACAAAAGCTTTGTGCAGTACTGTAGTGTGTTGATATGCTCAGCTCCTGTTAGGTAGGAGAACTGTGGGCTCAGTTGGTGTGTCAACTGCAGCAACTGCCATCCAGACCATAATTCACTATTTTGTAAAGGATTTGCTGTGTCACCAAACAGAAGACAAATGCTGGTAGACTTCACTAGGAGACACATGGATATTTTCAAATGCCATGACGAATCCTTTTGAGGAACACATGCCTGATACCAGAAGCTTGATTCATTGTCTGTAAACTGTGTATCATTCTTTTGTTGTGAGTGAACTTTACTGTCACATAGGGTACAGTAATCTCTTATTAATGGTTGCTGGAGGGGGAATTTAAGTATTAAAAAAATGGGAAGCATGTGGTGGAGGTGGCTGATTAGCATCCTGGCTAGCATAGAGAATTCATGCCATGACACTGGCAAAATCCAGAGTTTCTGTGCTGTGGTGGTTTCAGTCATGGGAATTGCAGTATTGTAGTAACAACAAAGCTGAGGCTGGTCTGATGTGGAAGGTAATGTCTAAAATCAATACAGAGACAGAAAGGAATATTTCCCTCAGTTTAGGGAGACAGATGCTTGAATGGCTTTAAAGCACATTGTTACTGCTTTTCCTTATACGTTAAAGATTAGATGATTGTGGGTATTGGGATCATAGTTAATATATAGATTACTGAGAAAAACAGTACTAGGTACTTTATTGTTCTGTTGGCTTGTTCTTGACTTCATGTTAGTTCAGACCATGGCTCTGTGCCTCTGTTTCTCCTCCCTTGCAATTTCTGTCTAATCTCTACTTCATCTTAAATTTTTAAGCAGGAACTGCATCCTCATAGAATCATAGAATATCCTGAGTTGGAAGGGATGCGGACACACAAGGGTCATCGAAGTCCAACTCCTAGTCCTTCACAGGACAACCCCAACAGTCACACCATGTGCCTGAAAGTGTTGTCCAGACACTGGAACTCTGGCAGGCTTGGTGCTGTGACCACTTCCCTGGGGAGCCTGTTCCAGTGCCCAGCCACCCTCTGGGGGAAGAACCTTTTCCCTATGTTTAACATAAATGTTCTCTGACACAGCTTCAGACCGTTCCCTTGGATCCTGTCACTGGTCACTGCAAAGAAGAGGTCAGTGCCTGCCCCTCCTCTTCCCCTCACAATGAGGTCTCTGCTCAGTCTCCTCTTCTCCAGGCTGAACAGACCAAGTGCCCTCAGCCCCTCCTCATACAACTTCCCCTCAAGGCCCTTCACCATCTTCATTGCCCTCCTTTGGACACTTTCCAATCATATATTGTGGTCTTAGGGTGAGGCCGTACTAGTGCAGAGTAGAGGTTGTTTTCGTGCTGTGTTTTTTGTTTTGTTTTGTTTTACAGTGGCTTGTGCAGTCAGTGTTCGGTCCTTGGGATGCTTAGGCATTTCAGAAGTGATGTTTACAGTAGTAAGAACTTTAAATATGATAAATGACTGAAGTTCTCCTAATGCTTGAAAGGCATTTTCTAGTAATTCATAACAAAGCACAGATTTCACTATACCTCATGGGTTTACTGAGACATACTGAAAACTTTCAGAGATAATAGAAAACAATGCAATATCTTCGACTCTTGCTGTGGGGATTTGATGTGCTCTGTAATGTAATTTACACACTAATACATGCTAATGCAGCTTGGACTGGCATACTCAATTCTCTAAAATCCCTTGACTGGAAAACAAAATGTCAGCTGGTTCTACAGCTCTTTGAAAGCAATTTTTGTGATCAGGTTCATTAATTCATCTGTTGTCCATAGTTCTTTCTGGAGAAGTAGGGGCAAAATTTGCAGACAAGCATGACTTCATTCTCGACTCAAAGCAGTGTTTATGAATTACTCAACAAATGCTATGCCTTTACGTAGAAATTCGCCCTAATTCCTACCAAGGCGTGCAACACCACCAAACTCTGTGAACTTAATCTGTAAAAAAGCTTGAGGAAAGCATGGCTATCATTTCATAAAGTTTATTTGGAGAATGGGAGATGGTATGTTAAACCCAGCACTTGGAAGCGTTAATTCATGATCACTGTTCTGCTAAATTGAGAAACTATCATTCTTCTTTGGGTTACAGTATGTCCTCTGCAAAGCTTGTACATTTATTGTGTTTCAGACTTATTCGGTGGTTAATGGTGAGTTTTGTGGCAAAAGTTAAAACCTGTGGATTGGTCTCTGCACTTAATCTAGGGTAGACTGATGAATGAGATTTCCTGGATTCCACTAGGCTTTACTCTTATTGCTGATTGTTACTATTGTTGGTGATTGCCTCTGCCAACAGGTCTCTAATGTATTCTCTCTTTCTGTCATGTATCTTCTTTTGTTCTTTAACCTTATCACTCTGACCAGTCAGTGCATACAGAACCCTGTACATCAGTCAGAAAAATGCATGGAAATAATTCCTTAATTCCTCCAGTAGATTTAAGTAACTAAAATTGATTTCAGAAGAAGGGGTCACAGAAGAATTCAATGACATGTACTTAATTTCTTACGGGAACATAACTTCATAAAAGCATTTGTTACTGTCGTAAGAATAATGTTTTTAAAAGCAGTGACAAGTTACGTCCGTGGATAAAGTGAGATGTAAAAGGGGTAACACTAGATGGCAACATACACATCCTTTTGTCTGAGTTTGACTTATATTTTTAAGATAATTATTTGTATTTTAGAAGAAGACATTAATGGTTAATAATGACAGAGAGATAATTACTTGTGAGTACAGATGTCCCTAAATTTCAGGAAGAACAATTTCTTAAGATCTTCACAGAAAAATGGACTGTCTTCAAGAAGATATAAAAGAACTACTTTGTATCTCAGTCAAGCAAAGATCAGCAAAACTTAAAAGAAAAAATACTTCAAAAGATCAAAAATGGAAATTCTAAGCAGTTAGCATTTTCTTTCTGGTGATTAATGTAAGCATTAAGAGCAGTTACTCTTTGTAGGCTCTGAACAACATTTCTCTAAGCTCAGGTTTACCAGTTCAGAGGGGATCCATATATCATGATGGTGTCTTCTGGAGGCATAAATGTAGGGAAGGGTCACTGCCCTGCCCTACTGCTACTAGAAGGAGCTGGGGTGGGCTGTCACAGTTCAGGTACTGAAGTCCAGATATATTGTGTAAATCTTGCAGGTGCTGGAAGAGCACTGGACTAACTAATGTAGTATTGTGTGGGAAACTGTTCTGCAGGCAGAAGGGGAGGGCTGGAGTGAAATAGTGCATTTGAACATACAAGTGTGTGTCACCAACATGATGATTGCCATAAATTTGTTCCTCTCAGATTTTACACTCTGTTTCTTCTTTACATTAATTTTGTAAAGTTTCTGTGTAATTTAGTAAGTACTGGAAGTATAGCTGATCCTTATTTCTGTTTATTCTCACTTTGAAGTTTAACTCTTCCTCTATCTGAGCTTGTACTTTGGGTTCCCATTATGTGACTTGGAAATCTTTCAATAAGCACTGTCTGCACAGATGCTCTCAAGTCAGGTTGGGGTGGTTTTTTGTTGTATTTTGGTTGGGTTAGGTTTGGGATATTTTTTTAAATTTGCCATAGAGTTTAATTACTGGTACCAGTTTCATTTACTGGTACTGGTATTTTGTGTGGTGCAGTATATGTTTTAAACTTTGCAAGACTATGTGTTTCATCTTAAGTGAGTTGCTTTGTTCATTATGGAAGCAGTTAGAATTTCAGATTCAAAATATTTTGAGGTTTTGAATGAATTTCTCTTGAAGTGGCTATCTTGTATGGCTTTTGAGAAGATCAAAGGTTAAGATATAGTGCTTTAAAGAGCCTTAGTTGGCATAATTTCTGATTACTTTGAAATGGTGTTTTGTTTTGGCTTTTAAAATACAATTGTATTGTACAAGTTATGTACACCTTTGTGTTATATCAGCAAATTTTACACATGAAGTAAGCAATTGTTATGATAACCTATGCTATAAAGTGTATCAGTACATCCAAGCAGTGCTTTTAATTTTGATTCTAATAGCAATAATTGTACAGAAACATCATAATCTTAGTTTTACACTTTGTTTGAATAACCAAACATATAGTTTCGTTGTTGATATAGTTTTAAAACTTAAAAGCGACAGCTACAACTTGTCTGGTTTTAATTTTCCTATGATTGTAATATGCAGTAAATGTGGCTAATTCAGTGATATTTTTTTATACTGTAAAGAGTAAAACACACTGTAGAGCAAGCATACTCTAATATATGCTGCGTAAATGTAAACTGGTTTTCTATTTTAAAAACCTTAGTAGTTAAAAATATTACCAATTTTATTTGTAGAGGAAACAGGTAGAAATAGTCGCAGAGCTGCAGTGAATGCAAAGCATGCCTCTTAGGGATATGTATCGCTATGTGTTTCTAGAAATATGAGAATAACAGATCTTTGTTGGTTTTCAGATGTCAAATTTAAATTTCTGTCCCGTTCTACATGTGAATGGCATTATGATGCCTGTACAAGCCCTTGTTTCAAGACATGTAGAGACCCTTTTGGAAAAAACTGTCAGACAGTACCAAAGTAAGTATCTGTATTTTTATGGAAGAGTGTGTAATTTGGGCAATATACTTTAACAGGATAGTAGGAATATAAGTGACCAGATACAGGCTTAGTATATCAGGACTGTATTCTTGTATAAGGAGGTAAGGCAAAGAGAAAAGAAAGGGAATAAAACCTGCTGCTGCAGCTATATAAAAGTGACATTTCTGTCATTAGTGTACCATCAGATTCTGGAATGACTAGTATATTTGTATGTGTACAGCCTGGGGGTGGTATTAAAAAAGAAAGGTTATTACAAGTTTGTTTCAAATAGTTGTGCCCCTTTGTTTCCATTATCTCATAGCAACAGCCATATCTGTACTTGCTTTTTCTTCCCAGTTGGAATTTTTGCTAAGCCTGATAAAACTGGCATTTGGATTTTTGTGTGTAAAAATGTTTAGTGTCTCTTAAGCAATAGTATTCACTGCTGGACTGAACCTGTGACTGTGAATTTCAAAGGCTGAGTATCACAGAGCTTATGCTTTAGCTTAGGTCTGAGTGAGAATGGAAGTCATGGCAATGACATTTTGAAGGAGTACACTGAGGTGAACCAGACATACTTTATGTATAAATTCCATTTTTCTAAAATTAAATTCTCAATCTGGAAGATACTGTTCATCTAGTTAATAATAACTGTTTTTCTTTTAGAGTGGAAGGATGTATCCCTGCCTGCCCTCTCAATATGTTGCTGGATGAAATCACTCAAAGATGCGTGTATTTTGAAGATTGTATGTCTGAAAAAATGATATATTTATGTATTATACTTAGCTTATTAATTTCTTAGTTCTTTACTCATAATTTCAAATATCAGTGCCTAAATTTGTGTAGCTATGACCTTAGTTATATGAATCTTGAGCTCACTAAACATACACTTTTGTTAAAATAATTTCATTCATCAAAAATATGAGACAAATTTTAAACTAAGAAAGATGTTCTTGCTTCAAAACATTTCAGTAACATTATATTTCAAGCAAATGATTTAATGAATTTATTTTTTAATTTTTCTACAAGCTTTAGAAGTTTAAAGGCAATTGAAGAGATCAGTTATGTGAGTTAACCTGTAACTAAGCTAGCTTCATCACTGTAATTATTCATAAATTTCAGACTGTTTTCCTGTGTCTGATTTCAGGCATTGAACCTGCAGATGATATTCCACCTTTGCCTCCCAGCATTCAAACACCAGCAGTTCCACACATAACATCAAGTGCAAGTTTGGCAGCGATCGGTGAAGCGTTGACTTCGTTTCCTGTACCTGGAACAAAGGACGTGGAAACAACACTTGCTACAAAATTGCAGCTCACTGCAACTACAGGGAAAACTGAATTTTCAGCTGTTACATCTAGTACAACACTTCCAACAATAACTTTATCATCAAACATTTCATCACAGTCAACAGAAATGACATCTGGGGGAAGCACTGCAGCAATATCTGGGACAACAAAATCTAGTGTAAGCTTGTTTGCTTCTGTTGACACTTCTCCTGTGTTTCCATCAGCTGTCAGTTCAGAAACTTCCACAAAGATACAAGTGATCAGTAGTGGTTCCACTAAACTATTGAGGGCCACAGAACCTCAGACACTAACTGCTACACATGCAGTGACTACAAGCACAGAATCAGAAAGCAAACCAATTGCTACTTCTGTTTTTACTGGGACACCACTCATACTTAGAACAACAGAAATGCCAGTCAAAACAAAAACAATGGAAATATCAGAAATAGCCATAAGAACACGTCCCACAAAAGAAGCACAAGTAAAGCCAGAAGGAGTTATAAGGTTTACACCCAGTTCATTTGAATCAATAACAGATAAAACTACTGCGTATGTGCCACAGTTTTCCAGATCACCGCCTCTGGATGTGCCCTCATATACAACACCAGTAAACTTAACAGGAACTTTGGAAGGGACAAAAATCAGTGTAGAACAGTCTTTTATCACAGTGGCTAATGTTACAGTAACATCAGTTTCTCCTGTGCTCACTACTTCATCTTTATTAAAACCAGTGTCTTCAGCAACAGCTGTTTTAACCAAGCAAACTGTGAAGACAACATTTTCACCGACATCCATGCCATCTATTTCATTAGGAAAGACAACTATGGAACCTCCTTTTGTAATGGTTCAACACCTGACTGGTACTCCAGAGGTACCTTTCACTACAACTCTAGGTCCGAAGAAGACAACTCTACAAACTCAAGAGAGATCATCAGAAACAACTTTATCATTTGCAACTCATATAAAGGAAATTCCCAAAACAACGTCTCATGTGGAGCATACATCAAGTTCCTATTTCCCTCCATATTCGCTACACCCTAGTTCTACAACTGAAAAATCTTTCGCTCTTTCTACAAAAAGACCTTCAGTGTCTGTTCCTACTCCTGCTTCTCCAGCTTCAGGTGAATTTAAAAAAACATTTAAAACTGTTTCGACTACAGGTTACCCCTCATACACAGTTCTAAATACAACACAGTTCCTGACTACATTATACACGAAGTATCCTGTTGTGGCTGAGACTATCAGAGTGACACCTTTGTCTGTAAAGGAGACATCCAGAATAACATCGCCTCCTGAATTAGCGGCAAAGACAACTTTGTTTTCTGGAAAAGCATCTACTGAATACAAGTCAACTCTGGTTTCAAGTACAGAGAAGACAAGCACTTCAGCATATTCAGGTAGTGTTACCACATCAGAAATGAAAGCCAAAGAAACCACCACAGTTCCTTTTGTAGCTACAGAAAGAGAATCATCTCAAAGAACATCCATCACTGGATCTCCACTTACTCTCCTTAGTGGGACTGAAACCACATTGTTGACAACACAGCCTGATAAATCACAAGTGGAAAGTATTACTACCATCTCTACTAGAAAACCATCTGCCTTGACTTTTTCACCATCAAGTTCTCTAATCCCTTTAAACACTTCTCTTCCTTCGCTACCCTCAGATGGAAAAGAAGTATCACTGACAACTCTCAGTTCCATGCATACATCCCATGAAACAATCTCTTTATACCCAAGAACAACTATAGAAAAATCTATGTTAATGACAGAAAAGACCTCTCCAGTCCTGACTTTCTCTATTTTATCCACTATAACAGAACAATCAAGTCTAGTAACAACAGAATCATATGAAAAATCACCAGGCAAAGCCATTTTGAATATCACTAATGCCACAATCTCCCCATCCTCTGAATTTAGCAACCAGCTCATAAGAACCACAAAAGTAACGACAGGCAAAGAAAAACCCTCTCTGTCCCCTTCTGTTGTACTTCCAGTAACAAAGTCTTCTTACACCTTCTCTGCCTCTCAGTATCTGGGAGATAAATTAGTTTCTTCACCTTCTTTAACACAACGGATACCAGAAGTAACAACCACACCAAAATATTCAATAGAAACTAAAACAGTTTCTACAGCACTGAAACCTACAGTCCAAAGTATAACAGATACAGTGAAACTTACAGCAGCTACAGCTCAGCCATCCCTGCCTCCGTCTTCAGCAGGCCCCTTCTCTTGGCAGACATCTTCAGGACATAAACTTTCAGTACAGACCACAAAGACCATGGTTATACCACATTTTTCTACTCAGAAGATTATGGAACTTGATCATCGGACTTCTGAACCTTCCCTGATGAGCCAAAGCATTACCCCAGCTTACCAGTATCCTGCAGAAACACTAACAAAATCCACCGGTCAGCCACAGCCTGTCTTTAGCACAACTGAAGCTACAGCAAGACTGCCTTCCTTATACCCCTTAATGACCTCGCTACCAGAGGGCATTCATTCAAGTATATTGCCTTCCTCAGTAGGTCCTACAAAAGTTATTTTACCAACTGAAAAATATTTGCATTTAACTGATTTGGTCACGCAGCCACAGGTATTAAGAACTTCTGTTTTGCAGTCTACAGTCCCAACTAGAACAACAGCTGACTTTATTTTTGGCACCAAAATTCCCTCTTTCTCACCAAAAGTGCTTGCAGTTTTAACAACAATTAAAAAGGAGCCATTTCCTTCATTTTCCACACAAAAGGCAGCTACGGATCTAAAATTCACATACCAGGCCTCGTTTTCTGAATCACTTGATTCAAGACAAACACTTGAAACAACCTCATCTTCACCAGGTCCTAAGTCAGCCTCTTCAGCGGTTTTGTTACCAGAAACAACAGAAATTCCCATTGTGATGGGGGGTGGGCCATCCACATCAACAAGCAAAAGCGATACAGAGAAAACTGCAGTGTTGCCTAAGCAGGTCACGCCTTCAGCCACCACCTTCAGTTCCACGTTTGTAGCAAGTACAGCTGCAGCTTCAGCCTCTTCAGTGATGAGCAGTGCTGGGCAAAATCTTAGTATTGCATCAGCAACTTCAGGCAAAGCAGAAGCGGTCACAGAACCCATCACAAGTGCTGCGAAGCCCACTTCTGTTACTTCAGAAGCAAAAGGAGCTGTGCCCCTTGACACAATAAAATCTGAAGAACCACAACTACCAACACAAGTCCAACCTGTTCTTACTCAGGGTGTTACTGTTACCCCAGAAACACCTCAGACATTTTACTCTCCATATTTCACGAACAGAACTTCAGTTCTGTCCACTATACATTCATCTTCTGAATCAAAACCATTTTCTTCTACAGCTGCATCATCAGTCAGTACTACTCAAAGTTCAAAACCTGAAATATCATCTGAGATGCAAACACCTTCTGTGAGTTCACTGCTAATGATACCTGGTCATCCAAATGACACAACAGCTCCATCAGTTTCCTCGTTTGCCTATTTATCTACCAAACTACTTCATGACTTGACTACAACACTTTCTGATGGACTGGCAACAGCTGAAGCCGTGTCAGGAGTCACAGCATCACCTTTTATGGTGCCTCAAGAAACAGCAATTCTTCAAACTTGTACAGTGAGTAGCTAAAAATATTTATCTGTCTGTTTTGGAATATGTCTTTTACACACCGATTAAAAAAAACTGTGAGCTGTACCTTGATCTTTAGAATTTAAAATATCTGTATCAAACAGGGAGCCCAATTATGTTATCAATTGTATCTGAAACCTTGGATGATTTCATTGCACATAATGTTTTTTTTCTAAATGCTATACTGTACTCAGTTTTATTCCTCAGTTTTCTGAGGTGTGACCGTTACAAGGGTTTTTTTGGCAAAAATGGTGGTTTTATATGCTTTTGTCATATTGCTCTCCTTAAAATATATTTTTCCAGAGATCCCTGTTATTATGCCTGCTTGTGCCCTTCTGTATTTTTCCTTCTCAACTTTTTTCAAAGTAAAGTTAAAAATTCAGCAGTGCTTTTCTCACCTTTACAACAGGACAGCAGTGTTAATGTGTCCTCAGAATGGTCAGGTTTTCAACATGCTCTTCACTTGTAGCTTCTATGAGCGTCTATGTACCTGAAGATTGTGAACCCCTTTTTTAAACAAAAACTTTACAATACTGTGATACTAGATTGATAAGAATGGTAACCTGTGTCTTTTATTAAATGTGCCTTAGCCAATCACAGAGAATGAGTGCATAAAACACATTTGCTTGGATGGACAACTGATTCAAGTTAATAAGTCCCAGAACTGCCCATACAATGCAACTCAACCCAGCTGTGGAGTTTTAGGATTTGCTACTCAAATGAATGGTGACAAATGCTGCCCAAAGTGGGAATGTGCATGTAAGTTTTAATTATGTACCTTTGAAGTGAATTTAGGTAACAATTTAATGCATGTGTAAGAAGGCTAAGAACTGACACTTCTATACCATAGCATAGAAATAGAAGATGCACACTGTAGGGGTTACTCATTGTCTAATGAAAGTTATAATTCTAGTTGTACGTCCAGGGAAATTAAATCAAAATGCTCCTTTAATTTAGGATATTCCTCTTACTCAGCTTTAGGTATCTGCAGTAAATATGTCCAAGTCTGACTTAGACCCATCTTGTCATTGGTCTAATCAGGGGACACTTAATCAATATAGCCAGTGGATTCTTTGGTTCATTTTATATCTACTTGAGGATGAGAAGATTCCCCAGACTGTTAACTATCTATGTTTGCAGTTTGGGGATTCTGTACAGTAGTCACTCCCATCAGTTTCCTGGAATTGGGTAGAAGGAATCCAAACCTTGAAGACAGTTTGATTTAGTACCTAACAGCAAGGAAAGTATGCAGAGATAAGCAATTGGAATTTCTGGTTGTGCTCTAAAGTTTGAATGAACTCGGAGTAGAACTTCAAGCCCTTTGAAACACAAAAGCTTTAGCAATGAGACTGGGAAATAGAAACTTTCCACCTTAGGAACAAGACTAGAAGGGAACTAAGGATCTGGTGGGAGCTACTGTCATTCATGATTTTTCCTAGTTTAGCGTTTGTAAAAATTGCAATTCCTTGCTGGCAAGATCTGCAAGGATAATTGCAGAGGTCTGCAGGTTGTTCCCTGAAATATGCAGGATTTGACTCTGCTGTCCATTTACAGACATGAAACAGTATCAAATATAGCTGAAAATATATGTTGCATATATGAAACTCTAGTAAGCTAATCTTCTAAAATTTATTTGTTTATCTTCATATTTTGTAATACTTACTGAAATTCTAAAATAAGTTAGAAAAAAATTTACTGTTTTTTTTTTTCCCCTCAGGTCGTTGCACCATTTTCTCTGATCTGAGCATTGTAACCTATGATGGAAATCATTTGGCTTTATTCAAAGAAGCATCCTACATTGTTAGTCAAACTCAAGATGAAACTATAACCATCCATGTCCTTGACTGTAGAATGGTAACTAACATTTATCAGCTACCAGAAGGTGTTTGGTACTACTAGTAAGATGTGTCTTAAAAGCAAGAGCATAGTAATACTACAGAGTTGTGGTTATTATTCACTCCTGTGCAATATCTATGAATTGTACTTGCATTTTACAACATTCACAGTTTTTATAACACTTTATCACCTGACTGCATATGCGTAGTTCCTTCTGAGACAGCTGGAAGATGAGAAGTAGATCCATGTTATTTTATTGTATGTGCAATATAGACAATGTGGTGAGAGATTAAGTGGATATGCAGCACCAGTCACTTCTGTGAGTGCTGTCACCTAACAAATGCCACCAGTGTATTTCAATGCATGATTTTTACCTATGTTCATGTGGAGAAATTCACACTGAAAACACCAATCTTCAGAGCCATAAAAGATTGTAGGAATGCCAGACTGAATTGGATCACCCTGTGCATTCTGAGTTTCTGACATGGGAGGAAGAGAGAAATCCTAGTGGGCATCCTGTCTAATGGGTAGTGTGGATTGGCTTTTGTCATGAAAAGTTAATTTCTTATGAACCTTTACAAAACTCTTTAAATTCCAGTCTCTTCCATGAAAGCTAGGTAATTTTGTTATCCATATAAATGTCCATTACAAAGTTTGGTCCCAAGTTGTACCTTATGCAAGTTAATTTCAGGAGTTCAATGTGATTGATTTGAAAAAGATGTGTTTATGACTTTCAGATTTGCTTTCCTGTTGCATTCAGTACTTTCTGTTTTGTTCAGTGCCTTTTAGCTCAGGAATTATGCGTGTATTTGTGATCCATTACTTCTGTACTGTACATATATCATAGAGATACATCATTCCCAGTCTCATTCTTGCTCACCTTCAGGCAGGTAGTTCATATTTTCTGGTGTCCAAACAGCTGGTCCACTGGTTTTCTTTCCCCTGAAAACCTGTATTTCTGTTGTAATTGTATCAATTGTATAAATTGATTGTATCATACAATCAAAAGATTTTGTGATACAGCACAGTTGCTGTAAACAAGGGTTTCACAGTATTTTCCTTGTTTATTTTACAAGAATGCTATCCAGATAAACTTTGTAGTCCTGACTTGAAACTGTAATCAGCAATGGATTTCCTTTCTTAATAATATATCCCCCAAAAATCCTTAATTTCCCAGTGCCTAAAAAGAGTAAGCAACTAACGTAGAAAGATTTTGCACATTGTGACTATGGTTAATGTATTTTTGCTTTCTCCACAGAGTAATTCAAATTCAACTTCTTTGTGCCTGGCAACGTTGAATCTAACCTATCTATCAAACCAAATTATTATCAATCGTTTAAGTAGAAAAGTAAGTATTATGAAACTTTTCCTTTTAGGTAGCATCTTACTTCTGTAATCAACTGCCTTCTCACATGGATACTGAGGATTTATGTAAAACAAAAAAGGTCATATAACTTGTTGATTTCGTAATTTAGTAAACTCCTACTAATTTCAAAGAGCCAAACTGTCATACAAGGACAGTTACGGAGGTGAGTCACAGAGTAAGTCACATAAACTCTTAGTCCCTTTGGTGCCTATATTATCTTTGTCGAGGAGAACCTGACTTCTTTTGAAATGGGTTATGATTTAGATTTCTAAGCTGCTGAGAATCTGGCCTTAGTTCTTCTACCTGACAATTAACCTCTCTTCTGCCTGTCTTTTAGGTAACAGTAAATTCAAGATCTGCTTGGCCTACTGTTAGAAAATATGGATACAAAGTTGAAGATTCAGGCTTCAAGTATGCGGTTGAGACCCCATCAAAAATCAGAATTCAGTGGTTTCACAACACAGGTGTGATGATTATTGAGTTTAATAGTAGCAGAGAACCGAGCACTTTGGGACTGTGTGGTAAGTATAGACGAGTGTAAGCAATAAAGGCATTCAGATGCTTTGCTAGGGAGACACATTTTCCTAATTATATAAACTATTTATTTCAGGATCTGTCCCAAAAGAGTTATTGCAGATCATTGCAAAGTTTAAGATACTATTAAAATTAGTCTGTTATTAATTTTTTTAGTTGTTGAAATGATGTCTGACATCTATCCCTGTAATCACTTTTTGCCCATAGTGTTGCTCCTGTCTGTAACCTGTTTGAATCACAGGCATGATTGCTGTAACTAAACCCAAATAAATAAGACAGGTATAAGTCCATAATGTCAAATAGGTCCTTTACAGATACAGTGTTTGATATCCATCTGATAGGAAGTGATATGTACTATTTTCAGTTTCTCAAGGTCAGATTTCTCCGGAAATGTTAACTTGAGAGAACTAATCTTTGTTTATCTGTTGGAGGAAATAGTTCAGAGGGAATTTCTTAATAGTAACAGGTTAAATAAACATCATGTTGCCCTCTGTTATATCAGTTCAATAGTTTTGCCTACTTTCTTTCTTTCTAAAAAGCATAGCCTTGAATAAACTGTGGGTGTTATAACCTTTGCAAGCATGTATTTGTTGATGTAAATCCCTACTGTGTTAGCTGAATCTGTAAATTTATCTGCTGTAAATTGGAGCTGGAAAATGGGATTAAAGAGATCATATAATTGCAGTGGATATCTTTCCAGTTTCAGAAAGGGCAAATGCCTGGAGCTCAGTATCAAATACCAGTGATAGCTCAGTCCAGTTTCAAGTCATGAAGACAGTAATGTGCTTCTCACAAAGTTTGAGTTCGTGCCATTTTGAAATTGGATTATTATCTGTAATTTACCCTAACTTTTGTTTACAGAACCATTCTTGCTCTCTTTGTCTAGTTGTTATTGTGGTTAGATCAAACAGAAACAAGAAAGTAAAGACTGTGGTTTTTTAGTAAGCCTGATTCAAGTTATCCAGAAAGTCTCTTTTGCCTTTATGTGTTTGATTACTGTGATAGGGAGCACTGAGAACATTATATTCCTGGTTTACAAGGCATTTTGACTAGATGACAACACATTTCTGTGGATGATGTTGCAAGTACAACTTCTTCAGAGAATGTGCTGTGTATTTCTGGTATTCCTCCCTGACTGGGTTTCTCTGCATGGGTCTGCCTGCACTGTGCTGTCTGGTGCAACTTAGAGAGCCTGCTTTAAGTGAGCTTCTTGTGGTGCATCTTTTCAGGCTAAATTAGTCTACTCTGATCTCCTGTGCTTTCTGTGTAATTCTGCTACTTGTATTTGATCTTTCTCAGATGTCTTTCAGCTGAACTGCAGTATTGGTAGATCCTGATTTCTCAGCTTCATGGAAATGCTAAAACTCAAGACACCATTGCAGTTTTGTGGTACAATCCTCCCTTGGAAGGATTCGTGTCAGAGACAAGTGTGTTTTACAGTAGAAGGATTGGCCAAATGTGGCAGCTGGTGAAGAGCTGGTGGGGGAGAGGAGGGGTTTGGGAAGGGAACATTGACATCTCTACAGCAAAACTGGTGAAAGAGAGTACAAGAATGTCAGTTTTAGCTGTAACCAGATCCCACCAAGACAAATGTGAAGCCTTAGTTTTGCTGTGTTAAATCTCCTTGTCAATGTATAAGAGAAGTGAAAAAAGATATCCCTGACATGACGGCAGTCCTTTGAAGTCTTTCAGAACCATCAAGTACTTCCTATCTGTGTTGCATATACTCACAACCTCAAAAGGTTCAGCCAGAAACATTTTTTATCAAATAAAGGTTACAGCTTGAAAAGCTGTTTTACTCTTTGAATGCCTGTTGCTGTATCACTGATTGTCAATGACTTACTCTTGTCATAAGGGATTGTGAAAAGTGGTAAAACAGACCAGTTCTTTAGAAAAGGGTGAAATCCACAAATAGTTTTTGAACAGATAAAGATTTAGGATTGTGTTTGTGGAGACTTCAGAAAAAAAACATTCTAGAAGTCTGATACAAAAGTCTCAGAAACTGATTAGGAAGAAAGAACTAGGGACTCATCCATCATTCTGCTTTTTTTCTACCTGCTGTCTTTTAAAGGACCTTCTGAGGAGGCTACTGTAATACCTGGATGTTCTGTGTTGACCAAACTCACCCTCCATGTTACATTGCTTCTTTTGCTCCAAAGTATTTCAAAATTGCCAGCTGTCTTAGCTAAAACGGGGGTGGGGGGGGGGAAGGTGATGCTGCTTTCTGGGAAGCAAATATAGAAAAGTTGGATTTTTTTTTTTCTCCTGCTGAGTGGTAATATAGATATACCTGGAAGTGCCAAAAGCT
Source organism: Manacus vitellinus (assembly GCF_001715985.3). Lineage (NCBI taxonomy): Eukaryota > Metazoa > Chordata > Aves > Passeriformes > Pipridae > Manacus > Manacus vitellinus. Next base: position 3,181,982 of record NW_021940291.1, on the reverse strand, counting down.
ACACTTCTATGGTAGCTCTTCAGCCAACAGATGCTTAAGATTGCTCAGAACCATAAGTAGAATGATACAGTATGAAATACTGTATGATACAGTCTGAAATACAGTATCAGATAAGCATCTTTGCATTTTATGGGAGTTCCCTTTTCTTACAACATTTACAGTTTTAATTTGTTGCTATACACAGAGGTACTTTGTAACCTTTTTTAAAATAGATTTTTCTTTAGTGCCTGTGCAACTGAGGGGTGAAGCTTTGTGCCATAGCTGGAATTTCTGAACAGCTCTTTGATATGCAATAGATTTCCACTCATAGATGCATCTTTACTTTCGTTTTTCTCAATTTTTCTGAAATTTGCGTGCTTCGATCCTACCAAATGCTTTCTACATCTGTTGTTGGTTGTGATACTGTTATATTGTATAAGATTTTATAAAGCTATTTACTTGTTTGAATGTGCCACTTCAAACATTCTTCAGAATGAACCACATGGTGTTAACCTTTCTTTTCCTTCTGGTGATTCACAGGGTTTTGTGATAGAACCTTGGAAAATGACTTGATGCTACCCAACAGGACAGTTTTAAGCAAAAGCAGTTCACCATCGACTTTTATAGACAGCTGGCAAGTGCCAGACACATTAAAGTATGCTGGAGAAGACAGGCATCAGGAAACTAATTGCTCACTCACAGACTGCTCAGAGTGCTTAAGAATGGTGTTGAACCAGACCTTCAGCAGCTGTCATCCTTATGTAAGTTAACTATTTCGAAGCTTACATTTTGAGAGAGCTGCAGTTCAGATATAATCTTGCACACTTGATAATTTCATTACTGTGAGACTGCATGTAAATACATTTATTGAATGAGATGTATACTTTATCTTGTATCTACAGTTGCAAGGTAAAACTAATTGAAGAGTATGGCAGCTTGATAGGAGAGTTGCAGTTAGCAATAACACTTTCAGAACTTCATCTCTGTTAGTTTTGAAATAACACCTAATTCATAAACCAGTCTCAGCTAATTCAACTGTATCAATAAGATGTAGAGAAAAGTAAAAGAAAATAGTTTTAGAATCAAACTAATCCTTAAGCCTTCAGCAATTTAACAAGTCCCAAATTGCAATAGGTAATCTGAGAACCTGCATTCTCAAAGGCTCTAGAGACAGTTCCAGCTCAGAGATGTGAAAGTGTAGAACAGGTCCTGTAAAGCAAGCCTAAAGCAAATAACAAACTCACAGTGTGCAAATAAATTATTTGTGATCATATGAGTGCATTACCATTTGACCTTTTGTATATTGTTGAGTTTGAGGAAGAGGAAGCCAAAACCAGGTAAAAATATAGAGGTAAGGAAGAACAAAAAACAAGTAATTATGCCTTCTGTTGGAAAAACTCTATTACCTCTTATATTGTCACTTATAAGAGATGAAACTGAGGAATATAAGTATGGCAACATTCAGAAAGTCTTACTCTTAAATACTAGTAGATTGCCTCTGTACACCAATGAAGGCTTACTGTAAACCAAGAACTTTTGGCTTCCTTGTTTGTAGCTGACACTTTAAAAGGTCGGTCTTTTTCCCACCTGGCATAGTCTCTATGAAGGCACCATTTTTTTTTTTTTCTTTGTTAGGTTCCACCTGAGCTGTTCTGTGATATATGGGTTCAGGACACTGAGTACATTCGAAATCCATGCATTTCCCTAGCTGCCTATGTGGCAATGTGCAACAAATTTAATATTTGTATAGAATGGAGGAGCTCTGATTACTGCCGTAAGTATTCTGCATGTATGTGCACCTCTAGTGCTCACAGAGACAAAACTTGCCTAGTACAAGAGTTACTTTAAGTGGAAAATGCCAATTGAGTCTTCGTGTACTTTGGAATTATTATTGAGATAATAAATTTAGCATTTTTTACTATACATTCCAAGCAGTGTTCAAAAGTAATCAGGACCATTATAGCCATTTCAAAGATGGAAAAGGTAAACGGAAGAACTTTGCTCACAATTCTGCCTCTGGTTTACTATGTACATTTATGCAGAAGTTAAATCTTCTCTTGCAATGTAGTGTTTGTTTCTCAAAACACAACAGAATTGGTTGCGGAAAGGAGGAAGCCACAAAAAAATAAGTTCTGAACAGTATTACTGATCTGTGTAGTATTTGCAAAGATTTTTGAAGTTCGAATTATTTTGTGTCAACACTGTTGACGTGGTTTGATATCTCTACTGCCAAAAAGCAAACCGAGGCCTGACGAAAATGTTACTACAAGAAGAGGAGTAAAAGTGCTTGAAAATACCTTTTGATTGAATTTGTCATGTAGAAGGTAACTGGTTTGTATCGGTGTGTCAGGTTGGTAGATCTGACTGAATTGGCAAGCACAGGAAGTTGACAAGACAATAATATCTTCTCTTAGGTATTTCCTCATGTGATTGCAACTTCAGAATGTGTGATTTGTTTATTTCCTTTTTAGCCTTCCCCTGCTCTGAAAACTTCTCCTATCAGCCTTGTATAGCTGCCTGTGAGGTTCCAGATAGTTGTCAGAATAATGAGGTTGCTTCTCTGGATTCAGACTCCTGCTCAGTGTTGACAGAAGGCTGTGTCTGTGCTGGAGGGACCATCCTTCACCGAATTCATACTGCTGTCTGTATTCCTGAAGAAAAATGTGGTATATTTGGATGTGATTTTCTTCTTTATTATCTGCAAGTTGGTGGTCAGATACTTCATTATTAATAAGTTGAGTTCTGGTTTGGTGTTGTGTGGGTTTTGCATATGTCATTCAGTTGAGGATTCTAGATATTCAGCAGACATTAACTCTGCAGGTGAGCAAACAGGGAATGTCCTTGTGATATACAATTTTGCTCACCTCTCAGCTGAAGAGTGCTCTTCAAAATGGAAGTCTTTGTTTATGCATTCTAGTATTCTAAGTGTGTTAGTTTTGGCCTCCTTTTTACCTAAGCCCTTTGCCAAGGGTCCAGCCTTTCAATACTAAATGGCATTCAAAAATTATGCAGCAACAGTTAATTACACATTTTGAATAATACATGTATATGTCCTATATTCTTTCTGCCAGCATTCATGTTTATTTTTATTATAATTCTGCCTCAGCACACCAAATAGCAAACCAATGCCTAACAACACAAACCTTAAAGATATAGATTTATTAAGATTTATTATGATAAATCAGACAACATAAAGCACTGTAAATTAGTAATAGTTTTGATATGTGTGAAATACAAAAGTAGTTTGTGTGGAGACACAAAACAAAGTGGAGGCCTAGATCTTCGAGTGTCTTGCTTTCCCACAGGAGCTCAGTCTCAGACTGTCTGCTCTTTCACTTTCTTGTGGGGTGATGGAAGTGGGTGAAGCCTTTAAAATTCTGGGATTTTTAGACTTCATAGAAAATGGTGGTCAAAATTTGAAGTAAAAAAGGATTACTTCTGTTTTGTGTTGTCCTGATCTAGCTTGTACAGACAGCTCAGGAACACCTCACGCAGTGGGTGAGATCTGGAACACTTCTTTGAGCGGATGCTGTATGCAGAAATGTGTTGACAGTGAGACTATTGTTCCAGTGGAGTACAACTGTTCAGATACCCACAATTTAGACTGTCAACGATTTGCAGAAGTGACCTTGCATGTTCCTGATGATCAGACATGTTGTCCTCAGAAGATCTGTAGTAAGTATTCTTTAATGATTATGAATACAACCACTGAAATATGCAGATATCTTTACTCTGTGGTTGGGTTTTTTTTCCCATTACATATCTTACTTTTGAAGCAAATGGAAATGACTTTGGTTTGAATTAACAGATTACACAGAAAATTGTAGAAACTTTTTACTGTTTGGCTCAATATCCAGTAGGTTTTGGGGTAGAGGTAGAGGTACAGATGAGGGTTAAGAGGACTAAAAGAGCACTATGTTTATTTGGATATGAATTGTGTTTCTCTCAGCCGTAAAGGTTACTGTTTTATTTTTAACTTCTGAATACAAGCAAAAGATATAAGTAATTCTGAGAAAAAGTGTTCTGGTGATTGTTTATCAAATTTATGAAGTGAGCAGTAAAAAATGATAGAAAAGTGATTTTTTTCTTTTAATCCTTACTTAGCTTAGAAAGCCCATCTTCAAAAAGAAATTTCAGTTCCCATGTTTTGATCACCTGATATGATGCAGTGAATTTATCACAGAATTTTATTTTTTCAATTCTCACTAAACTATAGTTTAGTGTTGCCTCCATGGAGAGTGCTGCAAATGAGGGACACTTCTTAATATTACCTTGGGATTTTTTGCTAGTTCCTTGTGGTTTCATATGCATGTTGTTATTTGGAGATTTAGGGTATCTAACTGCAAATACTGCTTGTCACTGATCTACTTGACTTAAAAATGCATAGTTTAGAAGGTAGTTGTTATTTTTTTTTTCTTTCCCTGTATGTAACAGTTTGTAATCAGAGTCTCTGTGAACACTTGATCCCTGAGTGTAATGCCTTGGAAAAGTTGGTCACTTACTACAGTGAAGAATCCTGTTGTCCCAGCTACGTTTGTGGTAGGTTTCTTTTCAAAAGGTAAAAAAGTTCACCCTGTAAAAGACATTCAGTAAACTAAATAGATCAACTTGGATGGACAAAGGTAGTTAGTGTAGATACCATTGCTAGTATGGCCATTTACAAAATTTGCTTTAGTCTAAAAGCTTGGGATTGGTCTGTGCCTCAATTTGAGCAGATATGGTGTAGTCTTGTGTTTACTGATAAGGCAAGAATGTCTTTGCTCTCTTGTGATGCAAGGTAGAAGTTTTTTCTAAAGCAGCTTGTAGTATCTCTGCTCTGCACTGCCTTTCTTAGGAATATAGCATAGCAAAGGAGGAATTCTGAGCTTCATATAAAGAAATACATTTGTTGTACTTTTTTCAGAATGTGATCCAGAAAAATGTGAACCAATGGAGGAGATACCAAGCTGCCAGGATGATCAGACACTAATTGCTGCTCGGGTGGAGAATACCTGCTGTATTTCCTATATATGTGGTACAGTAGCCAGACTGGTTGATGTTATAAGTGTGGTTTTGCATATGCAACATTATTTATTATTATCTTGCAACTTAGGGCTTCTTGTACCTCCTTTAGCTCTCCCGACCTAGTAAGGCTTGAAAGTGGTTAAAACAATGGGCATTAAGTTTACAAAACATAAGAAATGGCAACAACCATGAAAAGTCACAGAACGCCTTTGTGCAACTGAGTAGTATTCATGAGTTATGCAGAGGAGTGGTAATGGAGTCCATGGGTGAGGAGTGAAGGAATTCAGGGCTTTTTGAGATCCATGTACAGGGTGTGAATTAGCTGCATGAATATTTTGTCTGAAAGAAGAATGAAGTTATATATGCTTTTACTCCCTATATTCTGCTGTATCAGCCATGGTCCATCTTAATCAATGACAAATATGCCATATGAGAGTAATATGCAAATTTATTCTAATTTATGGGATTTGGCCTTTAATGACTTAATTCAATAATAAAATTGCACTTTTGGCATTAGTATAAGAGCCCCGATATTACTATACAGTTGTTTTCTGCATAATAATGTGATAATCAGGTTCTATTGAGTTTATCTTTGCACAGATATCTGTGATTCAAAGGCCCAGTTGCCTTGATTAGCACTTCCATGTGCAAAAATTTGGGCATTAATAAAAAACATGAATTACACTTCTGTTATTTACAGTAATCAGGGGATTACTTTGATCATGTGATGGCAATGTGCAGTGTTTGGCTCTTCTCGCTATCTGCATTCTTCTGACTCTTTTTTGATATAGAGTCTTTTTACTGTACATGTTGAAAAGTACATGCTGTGGTTTTCATATGTGTTCAAGTGGGAAGATAACACTGGGATCACAGGAGATGCCCTTTATTTTGAATCAAAGATTCCAGAAAACACCAGTATGAGCTAGTAGGAGAGAAGACCTAGCAAAATTTTTCTTAGCAAAAAAGGGAGGGAAAATCATGTTTGGTCGCAACGTGTATTCATTCTTTATAGCAGGGGACAAAGGAAAAGGCAAGTTACACTGTGAATTAGCCTCTTGTATAGGGACTATAAGGAATGAATGCAGAGCACCTCTGTTCTCTTTCATGTGGGTCTGTGATAAACTTATGGGAATGTTTTGTAGGCAGTAGTAATATTTCTTCAGATGTTTTAAATTTAAATAATTGTTCTCTTCAGCATGCCCAGCTTGCTCCGATCAAATACCCAAATGTCAAGAAGGAGAAGTTCTTATTGTGGATGGCAACACTACTGACAGGTGTTGCCCTATGTACCAATGTAGTAAGTTTTGACTTGATTTTGATATTCTCAATAATAGAGAGCATGTCAATTTTGTAGTGCGGAGGTTCAGTGCCAAAAACTGTGGATTAGAAATACTGCTTCCCTTGTGCATATAAGCATGCTATCATCTGTAGTCCTGAACAAATAATCTTTACTTTTAAAACTTTGTGTGTAAAGCATCATCTGAATATCTGTATTATGGAGAAAAATGAGTAAATTCAGGCCCCAAATTCAGGATATTTAAAAACTATTTAAATATTTGCTTAGAGTATTTGTACTCCATGCTACCGTCACCTGATATCTAACAATTAAATTTCTGTTGTAAGTCTTTTTGAATAAGATGTTTTCTAAAGGTATTTATTATAAGTAATTTATTATATCTTGATTCATATTTCTATTCATCAAAACATGACAACCTTGCATTTACTGAACTTTCTTTTCTTTATTTTTAGTTTGTGAAATACATCGTTGTCCTGAATTCAAATGTATGCTGGGCATGTCTTTGGTGGAGGTGTGGAGCCCAGAGAAGTGCTGCCCCTTTCGGACATGTGGTAAAGTCCCTGATTTTCATTATTGTTGCCTTAGACAATAAGATATTGAAAACAGCTTTGGCCTCTTGGTTTTGAGTCTGGTTTCAGCCAGCTATACCACTGTGATCTGCTCATGGACAAATAATGTAGCAAAGTCATTTCACAGTACAGAACTTCCTAATCTGCCTGTTTTGATTTTTCTTGCTTCAAAAGGTTGAATAGCATCCTGTAGAATTTGCTGTCCAAACTGGGTGATTTATCATCTTGAAAATGTAGGAGTTTATATTGGGTTTGCATGGGAAGGTTTTGGTGGGGGTGGAGGCTTCAGAGGCGGGTTCTGTGAGGAGCTGCCAAGAGCTTCCCCCATGTCCAATACAGCCGATGCCAGCTGGCTCCAAGCCGGACCCACTGCTGGCCAAGGCTGAGCCCACCAGCAATGGTAGTAGCACCTCTGGCATAGTGTATTTAAGAAGGGGGAAAAGTTGCTATATGACAGCAACTGCAGCCAAAGAGAAGAGTGAGAGAAAGAGATATGTGAGAGAAACAGTCCTGCAGGCACCAAGGTCAGTGCAGGAGGAGGGGGAGGAGGTGCTCCAGGTGCTGGAGCAGAGATTCCCCTGCAGCCTGTGATCCAGACCATGGCGGTGAGGCAGCTGTGCCCCTGCAGCCCATGGAGGCCCATGGGAATGCAGAGATCCACCTGCAGCCTGTGGAGGACCCCATGCTGGAGCTGGTGGATCCCTGACGAGGTTGTGACCCTATGGGAAGCCTGTGCTGGAGCAGGCTCCTGGCAGGACCTGTGGACCCATGGAGAGAGGAGCTCATGCTGGAGCAGGTTTGCTGGCAGGACTTGTGGACCCCATCGAGGACCCACACTGGAGCAGCCTGTTCCTCAAGGACTGCACCCCATGGAAGGGACCCATGCTGGAGCAGTTTGTGAGGAACTGCAGCCCGTGGGAAGGACTCACACTAGAGAAGTTCATGGAGAACTGTCTCCCATGGGAGGGGCCCCATGCTGGAGCAGGGGGAGAAAGTGAGGAGTCCTTCCCCTAAAGAGGAAGTAATGACAGAGACAATACGTAGTGAAATCACTGCAACCCCCATTCCTCATCTCCCTGCACAGCAGGCAGGGAGGAGGTAGAAAAAATCAGAAGTTAAGTTAAGCACAGGAAGAAGGGAGGGATGATGGGAAGGTGGTTTTAAAATCTGAGTTTATTTATCATTATCCTATCCTGATTTAGTTGGTAATGAATTCAGTTCATTTCCCCAAGGTGAGTCTAGTTTGCCCATGATGGTATTTGGTGAGTGGTCTCTCCCTGCCCTTATCTTGACCCACGAGCCTTTTGATATATTTTCTCTCCCCTGTCTATTTGAGAAGGGGACTGATAGGGCAGATTTGCTGGGCACCTGGCATCTAGCCAGGGTCAACCCACCACAGTTAGTCAATTATTTTTGTCTATCAAAAAAAGAAGTTAGGTTCACAGGTCAGGAATTTGCCAGTTTATAATGACTGTAGCATATATATCATACATCTTTATGATGCCTTAAACACAATTCTCAATTGCTTTATACTGATTGTAATGATTGTCACCACTTCAAGGAGGCCAGCAGCTAGAATGGACATCATTTTTTTAATATGTTCAGGTGAACTGCAGTTGACATTACAATTGCTGTCGACTGTTGTAATGAGTAAAGGGGGTCAGAGAAGCTGCTATTAGTTTTCAGAATGGCATAGACATCAAACATGATCCTGAACTCCCCAGGTGGGTATATTTCAAGAACTTCTTCAGTGATGACTTTTAAATCTGGAATTTCTGTTCTCTCTGATGGTCTGTTTTACACAAAGGGCATATAATTTGCTAAACTACTGTTTCTGTTATTATGTTTTGTTTCAGAATGTGCATGTGAAACAATCCCCAAACCTCAGTGCAAACTGGTATGAAATTTATCTTCTTTGTCAGTATTCTTTTATTAATTTCTTAATAAATCTGTTTATCAGCATCTTACTAATAGTTTTGTCAGTGAAATATGAAATGCCACATCATTCTTTGTTTTCTTTTTTAATTGCTCCATAATAAGATATATACATTTTTAAGAAGCCAGTTTAGTTTGAATGCCTTGTAGAATAACATGATTGCATAGCACTGGTATTTCTGGAGTTTACTACCGTATCCTCCCCCAGAGTATTAGTAGAGTGGAACTGCTTTTGTGCACCCAAGGATAAAATTTTTATTTTAAAGTGTTAGAATTAAATGCATTAGTGCATCAGTGTTTTGTTAATATCATTTGTTGTGGTGAATATGTTAACATTTATCATGAACTTAGACTGCTGACTAAGCAGAACCTTTAAACTGTATTTCATTGTGACTTGTTCTGCATTACAAAAGTGCTTATTAGCATTCCTGGGCTAGATTCCCAGGTAGTACTGGGTGTACTTGGATTTTGCTTGTCACTGTTTTATCCAGAAAATAATATTACTGTGGGAATAATTTATAAAAATTATAATTTTGAGTCCTAGGAAGAAATTGGAAAGAGTACTCATTTTTTTAATAGAGAAAATTCAATATGGTTTGTAAAGTGAGATTGTTGTTAGTACTTTCATTTCTTAGATGAAGAAACTTGGGCATGAGGAATCAGAACTTACATAAACATAGGAGAAAAATCATACTGTGCCTACACAGAAACAATAAAAGGCAAAATTAAAAGTACATCTGTGCTATTGTGATACTCTTTACATCCATTAAGTTATGCTCTGAAAGAATACACTCCACACCATGTGGAGACTTTTGTACAAAGGCAGGCCATTGCATTTCATTGTTGACTAGTCTTAGTTTTTTTCTGTCCTAAATGTCTGCTGTACTGAGTGTAAAAAAATTCCCATTTGGTTATTATTAGTAAGTTAAATGTCTCTGTGGGTGATGAAAGTGGATTCAAAATAGGTTTCTAGGAGCAAGAGATACTACTACCCAAGTTCTGAAGAAAAGTTGTTTAAAAGAAAAAGATCATACAGATAAGAAAACACTGTAGTTTCATTTTTTTTTCTACTTTTGTACTCTTAGGGGCAGAAACTTCAGATAGATGAACAGTTTCAGAACAGTACAGAAAATATCTGTAACTGTGTGAAGTACAAATGTGGTAAGTCAGAAAATAATTTAATTCAAAGAAATACCCTTTCAAGTGCTAAGGTAAATTAAGAATCAGGTATTCACTTTGAACATGGCACCAAGGAGAAAAGAATTGACAGAATTCAGAAATAGTGAAAGGAAAGGCAAGAAAATAGGACCCCTCACTAAATATTTGGTTGATTGTGGCCTGTCTTTGTATTCTGTTAGTTCCTGCAGCGAGAAGTTTGTGCAGGGAAATAACAGACAGTTTTAGGATGGTTGAGTGGTGTTGGCTAAGAAGCAAGGACTCCAGCAAGAAACTAGAACACACACACAATGTCCACATATAGAAAAGTCCCAGTAACCCTTATGAGACTACTCAGGAGCTGGTAGACATGCTTACACACTTTACAAGATCAGGAATAGCATTCAGCACCATGTGAGTTCATCTTCAAGTGTGGCAAATAGTGTCTGGGAAAACTTGGAGAAAAAATAATTCCTGTGGGGCACCCAATTGGCCAAGAGAGTTGGGATTGTCCTTGCTTAGATTTCTACAATAAAGATGTATACTTCTGACCTGATTATCCTCTGTGCCCTCAGTAATCGGTGGGGAGAAACAGACATTATCCTGAAGTAGTATTAAGAAACAAAACAGTTGAAGAAGCCTGCACTGTCATTGGGGTGGTGCAGGTAATAGAATATTATGTACTTATTTAGATTTCATGCAGGGTTTTACTTGAAATAATTTGGTGATTATAGGGAAGCATTAGACTACTAACAATTCATGTTTGAGAATGTGATCCATAATTCTTAATGAGGCGGAGTAGCTTTTTCCATTCTGGTTTTACTGTTTGAAACATTTTTAATGGAGTTTTCATACCAAGCTGATTGTCCTGACCATGCTGTTTGTGTTTTCCTGTAGTGAGAGACAAAGTTTGCCTGAGTAATGAGAGAGGTGTGCTGCTTCCTGGACAGAGAATCTTGGAACACAGTGCAGATGGCATTTGCCGTATTTCTTATTGTACCAATGTGATTGATCCCTCCACTAAATACTACCAAATAAACACATCTTCGATAGACTGTGCTGTCAAGTGCAAAGCTGTAAGAAATTCAGAAGTTTAGACATGTATATTTTAACTGATGGTCTTAATTACATTGTGATGGGTTTTGTTGAGCAGATTACAGTCAGAGGAACAAGTTGGAAAGAGTAACCAGGAGATCTCCCTCTAATGATGTGTTACCACACTTCTAATAGAAGTTTATAAAAAGTCTCACTCCCTTCACTGTTTTCTCCCCTATGTACATCTTTTACAAACTAATGTATATAGAAACTGCCTCCTTGGGTTAATAGCATACTGCCTCCTTGCACCCTGCAGAACTTCAACTGCATTATGAGCAAACTGGTACAAATTCCTGGCAGACATTAGCTCAATAGGAGTAGAGAAGAGAGTAATTATAAATAGAATAAGAATTCTAAAAGTCGTGAAAACAGCTTCATAAAATAAGCAAATGTTACATTGTCTTTTTACAAAATATGATACATTACCATAGGAATATTATATAGATGTGTAAAAAGTCAAAATTTCAGTGGTTCTTGAAGTAAGCTGTCACTTTACATTTGAAAAATGGTAGATAGACCAGTTCATTCTCTCAGTTGGAACTTCTCCCCATTTATTTCAGTTAAGAACAAAGGTATTTCATGAAAGCTTCATGAATGTACGGTGTGTATGAATGTAAGCTGTGCAGTTTTGAAAGTTATTTAAAAAATATCCCTAAAAATCAGATACCTAAAAAAAAAATCTGCCTGTTACAATAATAAAATGTTGAATTGCAAAATAGTCTCATACAAGGAGTAATCTATTTGATTTTTGGCAGAACCAAGTCTATCAGCCTCCAAAAGATTTAACAACTTGCTGTGGTAGCTGCAAGAACTTGTCTTGTCTCCACACTTTCAGCAATGGCACAGTTTCCAATTTTAAGGTGAGTTTATACATGTTTTATTCCCTCAAAATATTTATAATTAAACAAAAAAAAATCTGAAATACTGTATGCATGTTGCCATATAAAATTTACCAAAAAGAGCTTTATTTGGCCAAATACTAGGAGTAGTTTTGCATGTACACAACATTAATTTCTTGGAGAGTCAACCATACAGCTGTCAATTAAAGTATCAGGGATTTTTATATATATATCAGAAAATTATCCTGAACTCAACTATTTTAGAACCTGCTTAACGTTATGTATTTGGTGGACTTTCAAATCTGTTGCTTAAACAGAACTTTAACATGCATCTGAATTGCATTTTGTTGCAAGTATTACTGTTGATTCATGCAAGATCACATTCAATGAAACTGTTTTAGGCATACTTGCAATACTGTTTTTGCTGAGTTGCCCAGTAAAATTTCTGTTTTACAATTTTTGACAGCCTGGTGCTGTTTGGATTTCAAACTGCATCAGATATGAATGCACTAACACAGCAATAGGACCAGTTCTGGTTTCCTCTGCAGTTGGCTGCCCACCCTTTAATGAAACTGAATGTGTGAAGGTCAGTGTACAATACATTGTTTGCATTCCAGCTGTGGTTTATGTTGGTGTGAAAAGATTAACACTGACAATAAATGTTTTTTACCTCAAGAAGGGAGAAATTATATATTCTTGCAATGCCTACACTTTTTGCCAGGCCATTTAAAGGTAAAAAGTTATAACCATACACATATAATGTACCACCAGTCTGCCCAGTTACGCAACTGGAGTCATGTCTTCTTATTCTCAGAATTCATTTATTTTTATTTTTTTAATAGAGGCTTGTAATATCAAACTAGTCTTCATACAGCTGTGTGAACTTGGATGCTTTTCTGAGATGGACATGTGTCCTTTCTGACTGATTTCCTGTGTATGAAAACTGATCCAGTATCAAACTGATTTGATTCAGCACAGTGGTCAAAAACATAGAAGAAAGGGAAAGATTGTCTGAATATCAGGAACAATTTTTAAGTACTGACACATAAAGTTTTATGGACTAGTTTTGGAACAAGAAGAAAAATTCTATTTGAATTTGCAAAATGAGATTAGGTTAAGTGCCAGGAAATGTAGGCAGGGAGTGATCTCGCTCTCTGTAATTCTGCATTTACATGTGGATGGGAAGACTTTCCTTGATGAACAATGTCACAGAAGCAGGGAGGAGTCCTGAAGGAACTGGGTGGCTGTAGTTTTTCCTTGCAGATAACAATGGGTTGGTTCTGCAGAGAGTCTGTTATTACATAGCTGGTGAAAGGCTTTTTGCTGTTCTAGGAAAACTAAAAAGTTAAGGTGGAGAGAGGGATTAGCATGGCTTGAGATGCTGAGTTGGACATCAAAAATTGAACTCTCCTTCAATGTAATCCTGAGAAAGCTTTTAATATAGCTGTAGGTATTCTTCCCACAGTATTCTGGGGAGTGCTTATTGCTCAACATTAAGACATGAATCTCCACTATGGGGAGTCATTGGCTTCCCGTTCAGATGAGATTTCTTCCTGCTCTGAAGTCAGATTCAGGTTTTTGTGATTGTCAGTATAGCCTCTACAAGAGGTCAGGGTTTCACTCTAATAACTTGTGATGGAGTCAGACTTAACACAGTCATTCTCTGTCCAAATGGGGGAGCTATTTGGGTAGCTGGTGATGTATAGTGGCATTTGGTGAAAGCTACCTGTGTGAAAACAGTAAAGTGAGATCATTTACAACCATACCTTCATCCATTAACCAGAATGCTGCATTTGCCTCAATAATGATGTAGAGCTTTATCTGGAAGATATTTCTAAGAGTGAAGATATATGGGAATGAATGTTTGAAAAAAATCAAGGGTTTTTTTCCCCTTTATTTCTCTTGATCAGGTTGGAGGCTACGTTGTGCCATTCTTAGAAGGATGCTGCAAAACATGTAAGTAATTAATGATGCTGCCTGCCTCACAAGTCTGTCTAATTTGTTGTTACGTTAGAAATAAGGTGGATTCTTTCCTGTATAAAAGCTTGATTCACTGATCTCAAAGGCTGTGCTTTTCCCAGTTTTACTCATTTGAATAACACTGAAACTATTTGAGTTAAATCAAAAGAAAATACTTTACCATTGGTGCTATTACTCCACTGACAGCGATTCTGGCTGGTCAAGTCATTAAAATTCATATTCTTTATTCTGTAGTTCTCATGTAAAACTCCTCAAAATATTAGTTACTGCATTTAGTATAATAAAAGGTACTGTGTTTTAGAAGGCAACTTAAAACATGCTTCATCTACATAAATATCTTCATATTTGATAAAAATGAAGATTGATCCAAGTAGTTTATAAGTTAATTTTGTAAATAATAAACAGATTGTAATATAGAAATTAGTAGACATAATTCAGAAACCTTCAGGCAGCCATCATCATGGCTAGGCTTTGTGAACGAAGATTAAGGATTCAGGCAGTACCTTTTACAATAAAAAAATTCCCCCTTACTCGATTACCAATATATGGTTTGGACATCAGTGAGAGCTAATAAAGATTCTCTGGGGAAAAAAAACCCAAACAGAATAAAAATCCTCTAAGGGATAGGTTCCAAATATACTATTTCTTAATAGAAATAAGGAGTTAGGTACATTTTATTTTCTTAACACAGTGGTACGTAGCTGAAACGTTTTGGTTGATTTAATGAAGAACTTAGCCTGAGGAAGACACCTAACCAGATGAATTTAAATTCAAATACTTGAAGTTGACACTGTTAAAAGCAATTGAAAAGGAGTTTTTTATACTGGGCAGTATCATGCTGTCTTTAAAAACATGCAAAATTCTGACTCAATCTGCTTAAGTGGCTGAAATAGTGACCTAAAAGTGTGGGAGAAAGATGGAGAAAAGTGCAGGTATTTCTTGCTGGGTGGGATGGAACTTACACAGTCACGATTACCAGATCTGGATATATGTTGCCAACAGGGAGGTACCTTTTGGTGTGATTCATCTGTATTGTATTTGGTACTAAAAACTTGATTGAAACTGTGGAAGATTTATCTGGGGAGTTTTTTATGCTCCCACTATAAGGGAATGGTAATATCTCTTCATGTTTTTTCACTCTGGTGGACCTGTGTTTCAAGCACTTTTCCTAGTTCCATGACTGATTCTCCATAGGCTCTCTGACATCAGTTTTTGATTATCTGACATTACCCTTCAATGCCCTGGCAGGCAAATAAACCACTTCTGAAAGATTTAGTAAGACAGTTAAACATCCATTAAGCTACTTTTCAGCAGGGCAGAAGATCTTGCTACTACGCTTAGAGAAACATCATAATCACCCCTTGAATTATTAAATTATTGATCTGTGGCATGCATAACAAAGTAAAATTAAACCCTTGAAAAACCCAGTGACTTTTGAGACACATTTACAAATAGAGTCCTAGAATTTTGATTTCACACCTGTTGGTAGACAGCACATTAATTCTGTGAATCATGTAAGTTCTTTCTGACTCCAAACAAATCTGCTGTCATGAGAGCTGTCAGTTGTAATTGTGTGAGACATTTTATGAGAAGGATTATTGGGTTTTTTGTTTTCTTCTGAAGTACTTTACCATTAGAAACAATTGTGATTTTTGTTTTCAGTTTTAATTGGTATTTGAAAATTAAGACCCAGGAGTTCCATCAAAACCTTGAGGTATTACCAATGCTGCTGTGAGGAAATTATACTATTTCTCTGTTGTAACCCCGAAGGGCACATTAAATTCAGGATAGCAGACTGGCTAAGTTATACCAATGTAGATCAGATTCTTCCTGGTTTTCACATGAGGCTTAGCAATGCATGTAATGCTTGGACATGGTCCTGAGCTGCTGGCACAATGAACCCTGCTTAAGCAAGGAGGAACCAGATGTCCCTTCCAACCTCAGCCATTCTGTGATCCTGCAATATACAAACATTTTAAAGTTGAATTCTGTTTTCAAATATGCCAAAATCTCATAATTCCCAAATGTTTTCATACTATAGGGAATGCTCTGTAACATGTGCTCTGTTCAATGTGTAATATCCTTACCAGGTTCTTCAGTGTCAGTGTTCCTCCCATTCCCTGTTAGCCCAGTCACTCCTACAGCCTATGCTGGCTGTCACACAGGTACATTTTCCTCAAATAGGTAGGACCAACCCAAACAGCATCATTGTTGATTTCCAACAATGTACTCCCTGCTAGGATCATCAGACCTCATGTTACCCAATAATGCCAAAAGCTGCAGTGTAGTGTAACTGCTCATGGTTCAGTGGCTCACATTTTTGTTTTAATTTGTTTTTTCATTTTGCACTGTGTGGGCGGTGCATTGTTGTTAGCCAACAATGTACTGTTGGTAGTAAGCACTTGCATAGTCTTTAGCTTGCTGCATGTGTAAAATTGCTGTGTTTGAAAAAGTAAACTAATTCTATCATGTTTACAGTGCTGTAGAACATAGAGAATAATGGCTTTGCTTGTTAAAGCTTTACTGTGTAAGCGGCATTTTTGCAGGTGTATCATACAGGTTTGCTTTGTGCCATATACAGTAGAAGCAAATAATTTCTTTCCCATCCATAGTTAGGACAGTATACTGAAAATAGCAATCCAGTGTTGACTCCATGAAAATTGGAGATTGTTCTTTTTCATAGAGCATGTTAATTCTTTGAATTGTAACATTATGAATGCATTTGTTTTGGCATTTGTTTTGTGGAAACAACTCTATATTTCTCTCAGAGAAATTATGTTGACTCTAATTCTGTGCATTACTGAGTGACACATCCTACATTAAATTATGCTTCTGACTCTAGGACTACTAAACTGAAATCTATGTTTCTCTTTCATACTGGTGTCACTTTAAGTGACAACAGTGCTATGAGGCAACCCAAAAACCAAGCAAGGATTTCCAACCATACGGACAGTGAAAAAAAATCTATAATACAACACGTATAAAACGCTCGCATGTTTTGTAAGGTTGTTCATGGGAAAGTATATTGTGTTGTAAAGCTCATAAAAAGCCACTGGACATTAATGTACATGCATGGAAATACATTATATATTTATTTTTTTATGGGATATGATGTACTTTCACTGTAGCCTGGGTGAAGTCATAGTCACAGCTGCACTGAATTCTCCACCCTAAACACCATGTATAATGTAAAAGAAGACAGAACCGTGAAAAGAACTGTGGAAAAACATGAAATAACGGTGAGTTTTTTTATTTTCAAGAACAATTTATTTTTTCTTTGTTTCTCAATTTACTTTTTCACTAAGCAAATATAATTCAACAGCAGCCAAGCAGTAGCCAACCAGTTTGTTTGCAGGTTTTTATTTGATTCCAAGAAGATTTACTGATAGTTTCTTTCATATTCTAGAAAACTCTATTGTGTCTAGAAACAGTAAGAGACTTAGATAATTTAAGAAAAAAAAAAGACAACAGAACCACCAACCAACCAAAAAAAAAGAACAAAAAATTGTTTCTCTTTGAGAAGCAGTATTACTGGTTTGACAGTGATTAGAGCAGGGAACTGGATACTGCTCATAAAGATGTGATAAAACTGTGTCCCAGTTCAGTATTGGGTATTGGTCAAACTGATGAATCCTTTAGTGCCCTTGCTTTTCTGGAGCTAACAGTATTCACCTTTTGTCAACATCCTTGGGTTTCTTGACTGAAAGAAAGAAAAGACATCTCTGTGGAGATGTCATGGGGGGCTGCATCAAGATGCATAAAATCTAGTGTGAAACAGTGGAAGCTGTTGTATTAAAATGAGCTGTTCATTTCTCTTACAGATCTGCAGTATAATGTGGTTTCTCCAGCATAGAGAGGGTCATCCTAAGAAGACACTGTGCTTCCTGATCTCTTACAACTGAACTTTATACAAAACATCTTTTGTTTTTTTCAAATGTTCAGGATTCTCTTCTTCAATGAAGCTTAACTCTGTATTTAATTCAGTGATTTCTTGTTATCTTTTGTGTTTTATTCATGTACTTTGTAAATCTATGAGGAAAATTGTGGAAATAATGGAAATGCAAATAAAAAATTTCATTTGTTCACTGGTGTTCTTTTATTTAATAAAAACATAATAAGACCAAATGTAAAGCCCCCTGAAGCCCTGTTCTTCATCAGATTCTGCTGTCGCGTACTAATTTTAAACTTTATTTATACCACTGGAATGCAATTACTGCTATTAAAGTTTGTTGCAGGTATTTAATAGAAAATGCACTTTATGCCTTATTAACAGGTCTTCTCACAGGAGTGGTTGATCAGTTCTGCAAAGTTTTTTGAACACAGTGGACTTACTCTTAAAAAACTTCTGAATGAAGAATGAACCTTTTGTAATTGTTATTAAAGATATAATGAGATGGATACTTTAATGCATGAAATAGAATAGTTTTAAAAGTGATTCAGTATATAGCTGATGGGTATCTTCTTTGTGTCTCTTGACCCAGTAAAATGTTGAGGAATGTTCTCCTCTTGAGCTGATATTTTTTGATCTATGACCATTTTGCAGGTAAGGAAGATGGAAAATTCTGTAAGAAGGTGACTGTTAGGATGACTATCCGCAAGAACGACTGCAGGAGTAACACACCAGTAAGTAGATAACTATCACAATTTCTTTTCATAGAAGGGAAAAAATATGAGAAATAAAATGAAGGAAGAAAAAGAACCCAAATTCCACAAGGCTACTGTCTTCATCTCTGTTACAGAGACAGGGATTTCTGTTTCATAGAGCTGTTCTAATGTTTCCCTACATTCTCAGCAATCATCTTCTCAAAGAACAAAAAGGAGGCTGTTACTTCTGCTTTTCTTATGCATCTAGGTGCATGTTGATTTAGTGCAAATCCAAAGTCTCATTTCACCCTATAATGCAATTATTATATGCAAATTAGCTTCAATATAACTGAGTCTTGCCCCTGATATTCTACATTTAAAACGACTGCAGATGTGTATAATTTTCCATCTGCCCAGGGAAAGTATTTAAATGCCAACTTCGTGAAGAAAGGAATCTTGGGTCCTGAAAGCTTTTGTTAGACAGCAGCATGAACATACTGTAAAATGTGAAGGAAGAATGAGGCACTATCGAAGGATTTACTGTTGAAGGACACCAGCAACGTCCTGCTGGGCAGTAAGACTGTGAGCAGCAGTAAGGGTGCAGACAGACGTCTCATGTGAGATATGTAAGAGCGCCTGGAAAAGCTGTAATAAAAGAGTGTAGGGAAACAGCTGTAACCTCTAAAATGACTCTGAGAGTACATTTTGTAGAGTAAGCTGTTGAGCAGCCAGGAAATTTAGTCTCAGTGTCTCATTGAACAGAAACACGAATCTTAACTATTAAATATGAAAAAATTATTCAGTTTCTATGACTATTTCTCTTACAGTCTGTATTACAGATTTGGTGTCATTAGTAGTAATTCCTCTTGGCTTTCCAAAGGACTGGTTCTTTTATTCCTCCTTACTGATACCAGTACAGCAACACTGCATCAGTGTATCACTGAAATGAATACTGCAGGGAGTTGGAGACAGAACATTTGGTGCTGTGTTCAAGCCAAGGTTGTTATGAATACTTTAAAATTCAAAACCAGAATTGTTTCTTTGTGTCTGTTAATAGCCAAAACCTGTTACTGAAATGGACAGAAAAGTCATCATTGATATCGGTAAGATAAAAATTGAGACCTGTCTGGGCAATGTACTTCAGAGCTTATTTTGAGACGTAGTGGGATTTCATAAGGGGCTAGAGGAAATACCTCCAAATTTTTCATTGCTTTGCCATTGGATTTGGGATGCCTAATGTTTTTGGACTTCTTTGAGCACTCCTAGCTAGCTGCTTCAGTTTGCTGATTATTCATGATGTTTGTTACCAGGTGAACATTGTTTCATGCGACGGGAAGTGCCCTTCTGCAAGCATTTACAACTACAACATCAACACGTATGCAAGGTTCTGCAAATGCTGCAGGGAGCTCGGGCTGCAGAGACGGACTGTGCAATTGTACTGCAGCAGTAACTCAACCTGGGTCAGCTATTCAATCCAAGAGCCCACAGATTGTTCTTGCCAATGGTCTTAGAAAAAAAAAAAAAAACAACACATAAAAGGAAAGAAAACAGCAAGCCCAGCTGTTCCCAGCATAAGATGATTTTAATAGTTTATCTCTTAAAAATAAAATAGCCAATCCACTGAATTTCACCAGTTTAATGCAAAAGAGAGCACAAATACTTTTGGACTCTCCTAAATTCTGGAAAAAATGGGTTTGCATCTTTTGTATTGTGTTTTGTCTTCATTTTCATTCACAGGGATTGTTTTAAGGGTTCTTGTGATATGTGCCAACTTGAAAGGTGATTTACGTTAGTGACACCTCAAGAGAAAGAGCACCATCTGTTTTGTTCTGGAAGGCTGGCCCACTCTTTGTCAGGCACCCATTCCTGTTTTAAATCATTGACAACTTACCTGACATTAGGTCACTATTTTGAACACATTGCAATTGTGCAAATACATTCAGAGTCTATCAAGAAAAATTATTTGGACAATATGAGAAGAATTTTCAGTTTAAATCATATTCCTGTTGCTAAGTAGAGCATGTATAAGAAATTCATGTAAAGATTTTTTATTTTTTTTTTTTTCTAATCTGGGAAGCATTATCAATACTGATAACCATGTAATATTCCCTGGTAATAATTTCAGTTTTTTCTAGTGTATTTTATATTGCAGTGAAAAGCATTATGGCAAGCATGTATTTTATGGAACAGATCAGCTGATTTTAGGTTATCTAGATTAGTCATTAGTAGTTACTTTATTTTTCTGCTAAACAATATGACATAAACTGAAAATGCACAGATTTAAAAAATGAAAACCATTTTACATTCCTTTATATAGATATACCTTAAATGAAAACTTTCAGCTTATGAAATGAACCATACTTAAATTGTTTCTTTAGGAGAATGAACGTTGTTTAACACTAACTTTAAAGATATGAAAATTCATTAGGAAAAAGAAAATGAGGATTATGTATCTGTCTCAAAGAAAAACAAAATTCAAAATCTTTGTCACCTATATAGTAGAATGTAACTTCTTATGGCAAGTGCTTGAAACTGAAAATGTACAATTGTAAGGTTTGAAATTTTAAAAGCAATTTTGCTTATGAATTTGAAATATTAACATTATTTTTTCTCCTCTAAGCTAATGTTATTGTTCTGTTCTTTTAAAAAAATGCCACTGAGATTCAACAAAAATTCAATAGGTTTCATTTTGTAGATTACAACTGTAGATAGCATGCAGTGATACACCTGAGATCTTTTAGTAGAAAATAGATCTCAGCATGATGTCTTTAAAAGCTGCTTGTCTGCAGTTAATCCAAAGAAAAATCAATCATGTGAACATTTTTGATATTAATTTTGTATACTGTACATTTCATTCTTACAATATCTAATAAACAACAGGAAGTCTTATTTTGTTACAATTAATTTTTCTATAATTGTTCAAGCAATTTACTGTCATGTGATGCAACATACAATGTTTACTCTTTTTTTTTTTTTTTCAGTGCACATAAGTAGTTTTAGGGTTTGCTGCTATCACTAATATTAATGATCGAATACTACAGCATGAAGGATGTAGTACTACAGCAGGAGGAAGACCTGCGTAGGGGGTTTTGAAAATCTACATATTTTTCTGATTCCATCACCACTTTCATCCTCAGAAGTGCAAAATTCAGTTATGTCATTTGATTCAAAACAAAAATTGGAAAACTGTTCTTCATGGAAGTGTAACAGTGTATATCTGACATTGTCAGGTAGACTCTCCTGGAAAAAAGAGGGTGAGGGGGAAAGAAGATAAATTTCTGCACATGCCCTTTACACATTTTTTTCCTAAACTGACCCTCAGGGTTGACTGCAATCAGTAGACAGTGTTTTGAGTAGGCATTTTGTTACAATATAGTTGTTGTGTAGTGATGATCACCCTTCAGTACGTAGGACCAAATAAGTCTTAAGATCTAACTTGCAGGTGCAGTCCCTACCCACTTCACAGGACCTGTTCCTTGTCAAAGTCATCTTCTACATAGCAAGAAAGGACAGGATTTGGGAAGAGTGCATCCTTTGGAAAACCAGAATAAAAAGTGCTGTTTACGAGACATTGAACAGAGCTAAACCCTTGAACCCAAGTGCCTAAAATTCAAGCTTTAGCATTTGTAAAGGTAAAGTTCAGCCTCCCTTAGTTCACCAGCTGGCACATGCCTTCCTAGAGGGTAGGAATTAATAAAAAGAGCTGTTTCTTTTGCCCTCGACCAAGACAGTATTTGCTGTGAAGTGCCAGCTGCCATGAAGGACAGAATTAGAGCAGGAATTAGGCCAACCACCATGCTTCCCTCAGCTGCAGCATGGTCCCTCCTCATGTCACTTGAGCAAAGAATTCATTGTTTCCAACAGCTCAGGGCAGTAACTCTGAAAACCATTCAAGAAGGAAACTTTCAGCTCCTGGTTGAAGAGCAAAGTTAGTACTGGTAGTGAGAGTAGAAAGCAGGCTGTGCCATATGCAGGAACTGTAATCAAACACTGCTGCTGCTTCTACTTCAGGAGTAAAATAATAAGCACTATGTCAAGTCCCTACTTCTGATTTTTCTAAACTTTAAGCTTATGCTGAGAGAAACAAGGAGAAAGATTCAAACTGCCTATGGCTTGCTATGGGAAGCTACTTTTATCCCTGCCTCTGTGTTAAATTCCTTTACATGTCCTTAACCTATCTGTGGTTGTTCAAAGCCACCCAGGCCCTTATCATGTATTTACCTTGCCCTGCATTTGCAGAAAGCAGCTCAGCTGGAAAAAGATTGTGCCTTATTTGTAGTTCCACATCTTTGGAATCCAAAGGGACCTCAATGTGGATTTCATCTGGCCCTTCCATGCTGGAAGTACTGGGACTGTTAACAGTGACTGAGTCCTAAAACAAGTTTATATTCTTTCTTCTGTCTTTTGCTTGGCACTGACCTTCTTGAAACTGAGGCCTCTTACATTTCTTTGCAAGTCTCAGAACTTTACTCCACCCCAAGGGCGATCTTCTCCACACGTTTGCATACATGGAGTTTCTCCCCAAAAGTGATTCCTAATGTAGATGTAGAAACATCACAGGCTTGTATCTTGTTAAATCTAGGATTTAAAACCTTTGTCATGCTGGTTTTTTTTCCCCATCTTTGAATAAAATGTTTAGTATACGAATAGGAAAACATTTCTTGTTTGTTATGGTGCTGATTGCTCATTGTCATCTCCTTTAAAAAACACTTTATT
Source organism: Manacus vitellinus (assembly GCF_001715985.3). Classification (NCBI taxonomy): domain Eukaryota; kingdom Metazoa; phylum Chordata; class Aves; order Passeriformes; family Pipridae; genus Manacus; species Manacus vitellinus. The sequence continues at coordinate 3,158,829 of NW_021940291.1, read as the reverse complement.
TGCATTACCTCAAGCAAGCTCACCCAGCCTTGATTCTCAGGAAAATATAAGCAATTTGGCAGCTGAAGTCGTCTTGAGTATTATGTATATTGGCCCCTAAGAAAGGCCTTTAAAAAGAAATGTAATTATATCAATTGTGCTATCTAAATGCTCACTGTCTGGCTTATTAGTACATGATCTAGATTCAGGATAACAGTCTCCTGAGTAATGTTTCCTCTAATTAGTGATAGTACTGCCTGGTGGTTTGGTAAGTTAATCTGAAATATTGGCATCTGCTGGTCTGCAGTTTAATGAGAACTCTTAGTCACAAGTTAACTTACACCCCCTCAGACAGCCCTCAAGTATGCAGTCCATGAACTCAGATCAAAATCATTCAAAAAATTTTGCTCTCACTCTTATCTCTGCCCACACCATTATCTCTCTCCTCAGTGCAAGCGGCTATGAATAATTAAAATGAGGTAACAGCTGCTATGCAGATGGTGATTTTTTTGGAAAAAGCCCCTCTTAGTGTGATGAAGACATCTAACCTCTTTAGATATAGTACCTGACAAATTGCCATCAGGTCTCCTTTCTCTATGGACTTTTGACCAAGGCTTTGACTATGTCAGCTCACATTAGCTGTTTAAAACATTGATAACTGAATTAACTCAGGTGGCCAGAGTTCATCCATCACCAAAGAAAGGTATGTGCATCCAAAGAGTGACTCATCCCATTCTAAAATAGATGTCTAAGATCAATGTGGTGAATCATCCTCCAGATGTATCATCTTTCTTTTTCACTGTGGAGAGAACTTGGATGGCAAGATGTGGTTAGGCACCTTGCTTTTGGGTTATTAAAATTAGCTGGAATTAAATTCACCTTTAATGGTCAAAAATATCTTAACAGGCTCAAAGTCAGCTACTCTGATAGCGATTATGGCATGTCTTATCTGACCACTTTATATGAGATGATTAATGGTAATATATGATTTGCATGAAGCTGAATGGGATTTAATTTGTCTTGTATGGTTTTTCCTTGTGTCCTAAAGTATACTTACTTTGTGTGACAGCTATAAAACTATCCCTGTATCTCTAGAGCTGAAGACAGACATCGTCATCAGCCAAATCTTCAAGATGGAAAGTACAACTGAATTTGCAAAGATGGGATGTGTTTATTTCCATGACAATATGCTATATTAGCTGGTGAGTGAATATTTCTGTTTTATAGATGTTTTATTGTGTAGATGTTGGCTTGAGTCTTGCAAGTGATTTGTGATCTTGCTTTCTAAGCTTTTGGCTTCCAAGATCTTTAAGGTAATACAATTCTTCAGAAAATTATGAACCCATACATGAAATATCTTTGTGTTTTAGCTCTTCAGATTGTCTGGAGTTGAGTTTAGGGCATCAGAGAGGTTTTTCAATACACAGGCCTTTCCTGACTGTTTTCTATACGATTGCCCAGGGGCAGATTCTGACCTCAGTTATTCTACTTGAAAAGACATCAGATTTGGTGTTTGTTTTTTCTCAGGAGTGATGTTAGTTCATGAACTGAATATGTGAGATTTGTGCAACGTGTGCCTTGTGTAGTCAGTTATTGGGAAAAAATATAGCAGAGCACTTTAATAACATTTTTTTTTGATTAAAAATTCAGAAGTCTAATCTTAAGCATAAAATACATAAGACAGAATAGCTAGAGTTATGCCTAATGCCAAGACCATGCCCATTCTTAATCTCTGTGCTTAATCCCTCAATTTTCTTTTCTGGACCATATTCCTTATTGAACTTCACATTTATTTTACTAAAGGCAGAAAAGGCAGAAAGGCAGAAAAGGACCATCTGAGAAGAGGGCATGCAACTGCCTAATAGGCTTAATCTCTAACCTGGCTCTATGCAGGGTGGTGTCCTTTGACTCTAAGACAGGAGCATCACTAATAACGTGTTTTTCATTTCCTAGCAAGAGAAGACAGTGCTATATTTTCTTCCTTCCTACAACCACCAAAGAACCACTTTGCCCAAGCAAAGCTATTTCAGTGAGAGGCAGAAGAAATTAGCTGTATAAAAATTAACCACTAAAGTTAAGTGTTCTTGTTAAATGTTGCTGGAGTGATCAGGGGTTCCCAGGTAACCCAGTGTGTAACACACAAAGATCAGGGTTTTGTATGAGAATGGTAGCTTGTGTAGCCCAGCATTCTGTTTCTGACCTCTTGTTCCTGAGGAAACTGCAAGAAGAGGGAAATTTTATATTAGTTTTTTGGAATTAAAAAAGTGATTTAGAATTTTACATTGTGAAACCTCAGTTTTAGGCAAATACACCTATGGGCTGTCCAACACTGTAATAGCAAAGTCTCCCACGTCTTATGAATCATAAAAACCCCTTTCAATTATTTTTGGTGGCAAATGATTTTGCAGGCCAATTGGATACTGTGAAGAAATACACAGTTTCACAGTCCACAGGGTTTCAGTTCACAGGAGGGAAATGGGCCCTGGCTATTGGTACCATTTATTGTTTGCACAGGTTCACCACAACCCTTTTTAGGGCCACGTTGTCTGCGAGCACCAAGAGCGCACTGGAAGCAGATTTTGCTGTTGCAGTGTTGATGCTGTTTGGTGATGGAAGTTTAAGCTTCCCCTCACCACTGCTTGTTTCAGGCTCTACAGCTGGATGTCCGCTTGGCCTTTCCTTGTGCTATTGTTTAAAATAGTGGTTGTTTAAAAGCATTTTTCCACTACTGGTCTGACAGTATTACAGTAGTTCCACCTGGGGCAGGACCAGCCCTGTGGAAAAAGGAGGACAAGTTCACATTGCTTATATATTTTCCTGGAATTCCAAGAATGAAAACTTTTTAGAAGAAGGCCTAACAAAAGGGCTGGCTTAAAATATAAATAAATGCCTATTGTATCTACTTGGGACAACTTTGAATAGAAAAATGCTCCACTTTTGGTTAAAATCCCTAAAATATTACAAATGTTTTTCTGGAAACCTCCTTATTTTCAAATATTCTGTTGAAATGCCAGTATTTTAGATCCTGACTCTCATCCTTTCATTTCTGCTTTGGAAGGGGCATAGAAAGGAGATGAGGGACGAGATTTTTAATGACAAAATTCAGAAATTTTTCTCTTCAAATTGGACTGGCAAGCCCAATTCTCCTGAAGTTGTTACACAGAGGAAAGTGGGACTCAGTACCTGAGGGGGCCTATTGTGAATTTTGGCTTTAGAGGGGCAGGGGGAAAGAGTCCCTCCCTGGATAATGAATGGAAACCACCATATTCTGTGGTTACACTGATGGCAATGGGCTTGGGTGCAGCCCTTGGTGTGGTATTAGTACAGGTTTTCCACATGTGTCCAGTGCCCCTCTGTCTGTGTGTTTTGTGGTGATGCCTCAATAAGGTCAGAGCAAGCTGACGTGGCAGGGGCTGAAGATTGCTGCTGTTTTTCCCAGCAAATGCCTATGGGATGTTTGATGAAACGTTCTGGCTCTGTGAATTCTTTCAGTTCGGGATGTGTCGTCCATGCTTTCTCAGGGCTGCGGTTTGGGACTTGTCTTTAGGCACTGAGGGAGATGTAGCTGCTGCACAAGGCCACAAAGTTCATTCTATGTTGCAGCTTGGCCATGAAACTTTGGGCTGTCCACCAAAACAAAGAGTTGTAGGCCAGAGTTAATGCAAGGATTTCTGTGTTGTTACAGTATTAGGAACTGGTACATACTTTTTTTTTTTTTAAATTAGAAGAAATATCCTGCAAGCCTGTATTTAATGGTAAAAAATTGCAATTACTGCTCTGCTTAAAAAATAAAGTTTTATCACTTTTAAATTATTGTTATTATATTTTTAATACTAATTACTCTCCTATCTTCTTCTTTCTGGTGGGACTAAAGGAGAAGTGTGGGGTCTTCAGATAGCTCTAATAATGGAGTCTTGTAATTACCTATAATCAACATGAAATGAAAGAAAATATAACCTAGTGCCCTATAAGTACTTTGCTTAAGCTGATTTCTGGAAGGAAGTTCACAGCACTATTCCACATTTGTTTCTCAGCTCCATGACCAGAGCACAGGGGGGAGGGAAAATAGCATTTTTAGCTTTAGATTTGGCCATATCGTAGCACTTCCAAATCTTCTGTCAACACTGGTGTGATGTTGCATTCATTAAAAAATGCACGACCTTTTTAAATATCCATCTGTTATATAAATAAAAATAATGCAGCCCTATATTTTTAAGGTATGCTAATCCTGCATAGCCATGGTCTAATTATCAAATGATTTCATGCTACCCTGGTGGCAGGCAACATCCAGACCACTGAACACTTGCTATGGATCTCTCATTAAATCCCTCTTGCACAGTTTCATTCATAAATTTACCATGGCTTTTAAAACAAAATAGTTTGATGCTTATACAGCAATATCAAATAAGAGCAGTATCTTTCCAGAAAGCAACATTTTTCAGATGCTCCACTTCATGCATGACTGAGTAATTGGTGGCAAACTCTGTTATTGCTGCCTTTTACCTTGAGTGGAAGCCATGCCGCTGGTTATGGTCAAAGACAAGGTTCCCTGGGTGTAACCTATCCATACCTTTGTGGAGCTTGAATATTCTACTCTCTACACCAAGCTTCCTTTTGACAATAATTGGGTATCAACATTCCTGATCCACACCCTGCTCCATTCTGGCTACATTGGAGCTAGCACAGAGGTGCTGGGGTGCTCTTGGCTCTTGCCTTCTCTGATGTTCTTTCAGCACTGCCCTGTGTCTGCTCCCAAGGGAGATATGGTGTCTTGGAGCTTTGGAAACATGTCATATTAAGCTTGGAGAGCCAAAATTCAAAGAAAATTGTGATTTCATTGGTTTTGTTGTTAATTTAACTTTGAAAAGGCTTGAAAAGTTACTTGGTGGAAGTGTTTACTTATTTCCTTATGGCAATTTTTAACCTTTGTGTTCAGTGCAAAGGGCTTATTCCCAAGTGACCATGCGATTAACTCCATTAAAAATGGAATTATTAAAACCAGAATTGAAGTATTTGTCCAGATTTACCCTAGACTGCAATTTATCCTAAACAACTTCATGCTGTCTGTGCCATCAGCTCTTTTACAAGGCAAGTTTTGCAGCTTAATAACACATTTTCCTTTTGTCTTGTGACTTGGAGTAATCTGATAATATTGCTTTCTCTAGGCTTGCACCACCCTCTATGGTGTGTTTTTTAAAGCAATATGTACCCCATAGGTCTATTTCCCTTGATTTGTCAAAGCACTTCTTGGGCAGAATTGAACAGAATTTTTTCTACCTCTGTGTGAGAGCTGATAGAGAGCCGGTTAGCTGGATCCAAGTCATGGTGGGGAAAAAGAGCCTCTGACTTACATCGGGCAGATCAAAGCATCCTCAGCAAATTTGCAGATAAAACTAAGCTGGGTGGTACTGTTGACACACCTGAAGGACAGGATGCCATCCAGAGGGACCTGCACAAGCTCGAGAAGTGGACACATGGGAGTTTTATGCAGTTTAACAAGACCAGGTGCAAGGTCCTGCACATGGGTCAGAGTGACACCCGGTTTCAATCCAGGCTGGAGGATGAACAGATCGAGAGCAGCCCTGCTGAGAAGGACTTGGAGGTGCTGATGGATGAGAAGTTCAACATGAGCTGGCAACATGAGCTCACAGCCCAGAAACCCAACCATATCCTGGGCTGCATCAAAAGCAGTGTGACCAGCAGGTCAAGGGAGGTGCTTCTGCCCCTATACTCTGCTCTAGTGAGACCCTACATCAAGTGCTGCATCCAGCTCTGGAGTCACCAGCACAGGAAGGACATCAACCTGTTGGAGCGAGTCCAGTGAAGACCACAAAGATGATTAGAGGGAGGAGCACCTCTCCTATGAGGAAAGGTTGAGAGAATTGGGATTGTTCAGCCCGGAGGAGAGAAGGCTTTGGGGTGACCTAATTGCAGCCTTCCAGTACCTGAAGGGAACCTACAAGAAATATGGAGAGAGACTATTTACAAGGGCATGTAGTGACAGGACAAGGGGGAATGGCTTCAAACTGAGAGTAAGTTTAGATTAGATATTAGAAAGAAATTCTTTACTGTGAGGGTGGTGAGGCACTGGAAGAGGTTGCCCAGGGAAGTTGTGGATGTCTTCAAGGCCAGGCTGGAGGGGTCTCTGGGCAACCTGGTCCAGTGAAAGGTGTCCCTGTCCATGGCAGGGATGTTGGAACGAGATGATCATTAAAGTCCCTTCTAACCCAAACCATTCTGTGTTTCTGTGATTCACCGACGATTGCAAACAGCACCACTGTGCAGGTAGCTGGGGACTGCTGGGGAGGGGGGACATAGAGATGCCTTGTGATTGTGCATTTGGATTAATTTCCCATCCTTGCTGCATTTTTTTCCTTTTCCTTGATGAAAGGTTTGTCACTTCCAGTACTTCCATATTATAGTTCAAATCACCTTGCACAGCTCAAAATATTTTTATCAGCCTTTTATGTTTGCCCCAAACTGCTTCACATAAGAATGAGAAAGTACCACAGGAGTGATTTGCACCAATGTGCTATCAGCATCCCTGTCTTCCTGCTAGAGTTTAATGAATTAATTTCCCTCTTCTCCAGCACAGCTAATTCTGATTAAAGAATTTGTAATAAGCTGGACTTTTCAGTGAGTTGTGCGCTTACTCACTGACCTACATGTCTTGCTCATTGCTTACAGAGCTTGTTTTTGTTACCAGGTCATTTGAAGTTCAAAGCAGTTGAAGATCTTTGCAGCATATTCCTTAAGATACTGCTATTCTCTGTGTAGAAAAATCCTTATCCAGAGCAATGGAGAAATATCTGTTGGAAGTGGAATTTGAGCAAAATTTCTTCTAAACCATTTGAATAAAAGGTGCCTGGGGGCTGTCAGGGTACCAGCCTGTGCTAGCATTCATGCCACTTCCCGGTTTTCATGCTGCAAGCCATGTGCCCCCATGGCTGGACTGCCACTGTCAGCAGAGGTTAGAAGAGCACAGACAAGGCAGAGTGACACGTTGGGGCATCACACAGGCACATATTTAAAATGGGTATATTTTCTAATCATGTTTTATTTAATCTCCTTTGTGGGTCATCTGAAAACCATGGAAATACAGATGGTAACAAAAAAGCCCTAAATAATCAGAGCAGTCTGTCTTAGCACTGCCAGTTTTCTCTGTTTCTGTCTACCACAAGCCTGCCTCTTTCCTTCTTTTTCCTCTCAGGTGGTTTGTTTCCTTCATGGCCCAGTTGACATGAATGAGGTACAGGATGGTGGAGTGTGGCTGGGCTGGGATTGCCTGAACAGGGGTGTGTGGAAGCAACTGTGTCTGGGCAAACTGGGTGAATTTTTACAGGCTAAAGTGACCATCTTTGCACTCAGGCTGGTCCTTTCCATGTTTCTCTTCCAAAGATTGTAAGTACCAGAAACTCCCAGGCAGGTGACTCCACAGACAGATATATATTCTAATTATACAGACAAGCAAATAACTCTTTCAGATGAGAATTTCAGTAGCACACATTGCAAACTAATGGAGGATTGTGTCCATTACAGAAGACTTCTATCCAAATTATTTGCTTGTCTAAACTGTAAACTTCCAAATTAAATATTTTTACAAGAGAGGGTTATGGGTAAATTGTTCAGGGGGTGGGGTGCTTCCACCATCTCTAGCAAACAATAATGTATGGAGAATTAATGTATGTGCAGCTGAAATGTGTTACTTGCTCTCCAAGGAGGTAAGTTGTAGTGGGAGGGAGGAACAGAAGTAAGTGCCAGCATCTGTGGTCAAGTTAGCCTTGTACTTCCAAGAAACAGGTAACTGAAAACAGGAAAACTGAAAAATAAATTTCAATTATTTGATGTTCTGGTTGTACTTGAAATGTATATACACTATGTATAATCTATGTGTGTATATCATATACATGCATGCAATGGTAATGTGGTATTGGTGGCCAATAAACAGCACCCAGTGGTCATGGATGTTTTTTCTCTATACCTGTTGAAGATTCCATTAAAACACCATTCATTTTATGTATGTGTGCTTGTCCAAGTAGGTAAAATCAGATATTACCATCTAATATGTGTAGTAATAGGGTTTTTTATTCAAAACATTGGTTACTAATTGGATTTTCAGTTCACTGACTTGTCACATTGCTGCTGAGTTCAAGATGTTAAGAATATTTTCCAAATGGCCAAATCTCATATTTAAAATTCTAATGTATTTTACATAACATAAGAGGTTTTTAGTACCAGAAAAATTCCATTTTCCTCAGTCCAGTTTCAGGTTCCTAACCTGATTTTCTGGGCTTAATCCTCTTCCTGTTGAAATCAGTAAGTACATTGTAATATAATGATTCACGTTCAAGGTTCAACCATAGAAAATTAAGACTACATGCTGATTTTACTGCCATTGTTGAAAGATGATCTCCTAAAATGTGTAAAAGCACAATAAACTGTTTAACTCTTTCAGTCCTATTTTTCTTTCTTAAGAGAATCTAAACACTTAAAAAATGGATCTTTGGTTTAGACCTAATGAAGACAAAGAGATAAAAGCAGAGAGATGCTATTTAGATAGGAATACCTTTTGTAGTTTCAAATGTGGGTCAGTCACTGGACAATATGGAGCTTGACATAAGATGCCAGGAAAACTGTAGTTTACTTTGTCCACCTTTCTTGATGCTTGGCTGTCATTTTTTATTTGCCATGTGAAAAATGAGGATGCTTTAGAAAACACCAACACTTGCTCTAATATCTGTTGGTGAAAAGACATCCAAGTTGAGATGGTTTTGTTCCTTATTTGCACACAAACTGCAGTCAGTTTAGTAGCACTTATCTTTCCTTAACTAATGAAGGTTAAGACTGAAAGGACGTACAAGTGGAACATATTTTATTGTTTCCAGTCTCATTCAGGCACAGTGATTTCCCCTCAGCTGCTGAAGTCTCATCTCCCTTTCTGGTTTGGATGGAGGAAATGCTACCTTCTTTTCCTTTTTCTTGAAGGAGTGTGAGGGCATTCCATCCCTCTCGTTGCTTTTGAGACCCTGTATGGAAACACAGTTTTCTGGAAATGGGAGTCTGTGCCAACTGTTTGGGGAGCCCTTTCTTGTACAGGAGGACAGGGAGACTGAGGCTGTGACAGAATGAGAGATGTGTTTGCTTCCTCGCACAAAGGCTTGTGGAAAACTGTGGACTGATCAATGAATGTTTCTAGCATGAGCGTAAACGGGAGTGCAGTATCCAGAAAAACTTAGTCTGAAAATATATGGTAAAAAGTAGATTTTTTAGGTGTCCCTATTGATTCCAGTTCAATGTACCCATTATAAGATAAGATACTAGTTTTCTTTTTTTGTGAATTGTCTGATCCACCAGGAAAGGACTCCTGGATTGCAGATCTCTCCTCCCCATACCCAGATGGTGGTTTGTATTAAATCAGTAAGGATTGGACTTTTTTTTTTTTTTTGGTGGAAAAGCAATGGCTGATCCATGTTAGACCAATGAAACTTCACTGAGGAGAAAAGGGCTTAAAAAGGTAAAAGGCAGAATAGATTCAGCTTGGTCTCCTTGTAGATGTGCTCTGCTGGTAGAAGAATGGAGCTGGCAGTTTTGGCAAAGGTGGTGGGTGTGTGTGCTCCAGGTCAGGAGATACCAGTGTTCCATACTTCCCAGTAAAATGGAAACTTTTACAAAAGAAATGCTAACAGGGCTGGCAGCTCCCAGTGTCTCGGACTTCTCTAAATGCTGAAGTGGAAGCAGTGATGAGAAAAGTTGCAAAATTTTTCTCTAGCTCATATGGATACAAAGGAGTACTTGTACAAATGTGGCTTGTTTTGGTGTTGGTTGTTTTTTGGGGTTTGGTTTGGTTTGGAGTTTTTTTGAGAGACAAAGAAATTATCTGACCTTCTTGTTTTTGGATTAGTTTTTGTAATCTCTCAAGGATTTGTATGTAGCCTACAGACACTGCAGACAACCGCAGATGCTGAGAGGGAGGACTTTGTGGTGAAATGAAAACAGGCTGACAAATCTAATGTCAGAGGCACCACTGACATTTTATTTTCAAATATGCCTTCCAGTTCATAAGTAACTAACCAAAGAGCAGTGGTTTGTGCTTCCTTCTTTAACAGATAGTGATTCTGACTTGTTTGGTAACAGTGGAAGGAAGATTGTTTCAAAGAGATAGTGTTGATACTTTGCTTTCTGGACCAGAGCAAACTGACTTATTTTTAGACTGGTCTTGATGTGGTGTGAGCTGCCAGTATACTTCAGGAATTTGTGTTGCATAGTTTTCCCAGCAATATCTAACCTTTGACTTCTAGAAGTGTAATACAATATACATCCTAGATAAAAGCATCACAGTGATAATGCCACTTGGAATCAGAGTGAAAGTTTTGGAACAAATGGAAACACTTCTTAGAAAGATGCTACAGCTTGTACTTGCAAAAGCTTTGATGAATTATTATGTAGTGATATCCTTACTTTTATTAGATAAGATCTTGAAACTATGAGTTGTATGTAAATAAATCAAAGTTATTCCTACTGAGATTTACGAATGGAGGAGTGGCCTAAAAATTAAATACAAGATTATCTGGCTGTACAAAGTGTTTGGCTCTGCACAGAACAGTCAACATATTGCCAAATCACATTGTGCCATTGAACATGGAGGGTCATGAGTATTTTTATCAGGGCAGCTTATGATTAAGAATGGTGAAATCCACTTCGGATAGCTTTTTTCCATTTGTAAGAAGCTAAGTAGGTTTGGTTCTGTTGGTTTGGGTTTGATTTTGGGTTTTTTTGGTTTTTTTGTGTTTAACAGAATCTGCTATTAAGTTTTACATTGACAGCTGAAATCTGATTTCTGAGTTTGATGAGGATATTGCCAATGTGCCTTCTGCATGTAAAGAATGTCTTCCTAAACATATCCTGTATTTGCCTCTCTGTTGGTATCTATTTACGAGATTCAAGATGTCTTGAAAAAAAATCTGACTGATTAATATGCATGCTAAGAGGGATGCCTCAGATATGAACTTATGTTCAATTTTGCAGCTTGTAGAAATTTTGGACGACAATTTTGGATCAACCTGGGTGAAAGCTCTAAAAGGTTTTTAGAATTGCCATCAAGCCAGCACTGCCATATGAGGTCAGGGCCTTGGTTTCATGGTGCCTTCTGCCATTTTGGCAGGTCCCCTGCCTGATGCAAATTGATTTAGTACCTTGGAACTGCAGTGAAAGGTAACTGCACCTTGTTGAGTGCTCAGCTATGTGCTGAAGCCTTGAGGTAGCTGGTTAACTGCCAGTGACTAGAGAATGCTTCCATCAGGCCTATTAAACTTGATGAATGGTGTGTTTGGTGGAGCATTGCTGCAGCTGGACAGCAGAGCTTAATGAAACAGTAGTTCTTAAAAATGATTTTGAGGAAGCAGTTACATTTCACATTGGTTTTTACTTGTGTTTTTTTCTTTTATTTGGACACTATGGTCCTTATGGTCCAGGTTTTTGATTCACATGTATTTCCAAACTACTTAATTGGCACCCAGTTGATAAGTTGGAGAATGCATGAGATTTCCAGTTAAGTCCTGTTTGAAGTTAGACTGAAGATACATTTTTTAGTTGCACAAATGTATGCATCATTGATGCTAGAACTCTCGGGGGGGGGGGGGTCGCACTAAGTTCCATTTCTATTCTTTTAATTCTTGGTTTATCTTCATTACTTTTAGATAGATGTTTTGTAAAATGAGTGTGTTTGTGCATGTGTTAAATATGTCAGCTTCTCATCTACTGTGGTGCTTTAAATAGAGAAGAGAAGAACTGTGAGGGGAGTGAGCCAGGACCTTTGCTGTTGAAAATGACCAGGGTTGTTTGCAGTAGCAGAGAATTTGCTGCAGTGTCAAAGTGCAGGAACTGGGTTTAGAGAAGGAGTGAAAAGGTAGTAAATGGATTTCAGACAGAGGGAGGCTGAATGGTTTTACATGAAGCAAATGTAAAAAGCCTCTTTACGTTGAAAATTTTTGTATTAATGGAAAATATAAAATAAAAGTAGAAGACTAAAGATACTGATTTTAAATAACCAGAATGCTGTTATGTCTTGAAGGTCCATATAGCAATGTTTTCATTATTACTTAGATTTGTGAAAAGTTGGTAGTCTCATTGGACCTGTATCAACATCTTTGTCTTTTCCTTTCTGTTGACTGGTTCTTCACCTGATGCTGAACAGCAAGTAGTCAACTAATGATGGTGCTCACTGCCTGCATTTAGATTTATTTCTGTGGCTGTAGTGTTTCTGGAGTGATGCTTACAAATTGAGAGATGGAAATGTTTCTTTAGATTGTCTTTGGTTTTAATGATGCTCCTTCAGTTCTTGTAAATGCCAAGATAATTATACTGAGAGCCAAGACTGATGCTTGGCATAATTACTGTGGAGATTGCTCAATAAGGGTGGTGGAAGGCCTCAGAGAGCTTACTGTAGCAGGATCCAAAAAGGGGAGTGTGGGAAAGGGGGGCTGGAGTCCTCAGTCTCACGTACCTATAGTCCCAAGAGGTGTATGTTGTCCCCTAAGGGCAGGTAGCTAGTAGAAGATGTAATTCATGGGGGAAAACTATAAAAGAAGTATTCAAGGAAAAAACCACCTTGTGAGTCCAAATGGATGAACCCTCCAAAAAAATTATTACCAGAAAGAAGTGACTAGTGATATCAAAATTGTCTCCATTACTGAATTTATAAACACTTTTGGTAAATAAGAGGTTAATAACTCTGTTTATAGTAAGAAAAGACCCCTGCCCTAGGATACACACACTTCACTGTACCCAGATAATCCCTGGAGCAAGGAGGTTTAAGGTAATTTGTGGTGCAGCTGTCCTTTTCTGGAACATGAGCAAATTCTCCTGCACATGGTCAGCTGCAAGAACAAATGTCTATAGCAAATGAAAAAACAAGATGTTCAACCACAGCCTTCTGCACTTCCAAGAGGGGCACGTGAGCTGGGCTGTTCCTCCTGCCTGAATCAAACTCCACAGCACGAAAGGGTTTAGTGTGCGGCTTATGGCCAAGTGGAAGCAACGTGTCAGCGGTGAGGGAGGAATGCTGGTGATGGAAACCCAAGTGATTGACATACAGTGGCCATAAAGTCATAGTAAATCTATTGTTTTGCCAGAAGGAAGCAGGATTAGAAAATGTATAATCATTACAATCCCTGCACTATACAGCATCAAGTGACGGTTACTCTCCTAGTGCTGGTGTGGCTCATACTTGGCTTAATCCCAACAAAGTCTGTACTTGGGTGAAATTTTCATATGCTCCATGTGGTTCAAGCCATAGTAATTAGTATATTTTAGCCAAGAAATACTTCTATGGCACTGCAGAATTTAGCTCAGTAGTTTTAAAGAGATACTTTCTCTGTTGAGTTGCTGCAGACACCCACCAGTGGCTAGTTTAAAAATTGTGATCTGGGAACTGATTCTCAATTAAACTATATACAAAAATCTAGCTAATCAAGAGAAGAAGGATCCACATCTCTGGAACAAATATCTTTTATCTACAAAGAAGTAAAAGTAAAAATAGAAAAGAATGTCCTTAACAACTAGAGGCCAAACTTGCTCCTGATCTAACAGAGCTGAAGGAAGAAGTTGCATTTCACAGAAGTCTGAGTGGCCTGAAGACGGTTGAGGGGTAAATAGTATATGCCATCACACCTTCAGTTCCTTACTGACAAACAAAACAGTGGAGATACCCAAGCCTGTTGCATTTTTTAAAAACACCTCTTCAAAAATGCAAAACATCTTCTGTATTTGCATTACGTGTTGCCCTAAGCGTGTTATTTTAGATTTCTGCCATTTCACTTGCCTTGCAGGATAAACTGAGTCTGTTGTACTCTCTTTGCATAGGATGCCCAAATGTCATGCAGAGGTGTTCATCAGCACAAATCACTCTTCTTCCTCCCAAGCAAACACAATGGAGAGAAACCCTCAAAGATTTTCCTATCCAGTCTCTAAATCAGTTTTCCCATGAAATAAATGAAAATATTTGGTGAAATATTAGAGTAGATACATGCTGGATATAATAGAAATTAATGCTTCTCACAGTAGTTCACACTCGCTACGTTGTCATACAGCGTTTGACCTGACCAGTGCCATCCCACCATGACTTCTTGCTGCTGTATCTACTGAAGTTGTCTTGATGATGGGTTTATATTGTAACACAGTGTCTTTTGTGATTAAACTGTGGCCCATTTTCTTTTTGAATGCTGGTAATATTAAGAGGATAGAATATGCCCCTGCACGCACTATTGCCGAGGTGGGAGACTACCTGCGTTATCTGTGTCAGAGAATGGAAATGGAAAGTCCATACTGGCCAAAGTTTGGGTTTTACTTTTGATGCTCAAGAACAGCAAGTGGTCTTTGTTCCTAGGGAGATACAGACTTTATGAAACGATATGACGTGCTTCATCTATTAGTGTTTACAGTAGAGGAGAAAGGAACTTCCTAATTCCTTTCCGGTTTACATTATATTCAGAGCTGAGATAACTGTGAAATGGCATTGGCTACCTAAGGAGTGCACCTACTAGTGTAATAGCTGATGTAGGACTGGCAACTTGCTACTGGAATACAGCCTGCAGCTGCTCAGAGAATGCCTGACAATTATGATTCAATCTTCTTTGCTAAAAAAGGTGGAGAAGTTTGATAAACCACAGGCTTTAGACAAAAAAACCTGGCATATTATATATATGTGGTGAAATTACTTCATAGCTACTTCTTCCTTTTTTTATTTAACAGGAACATTTTTAGCTAGAAGATCAAATCCATAAGTCTCTGGTGTGTGTTTAGGGCTACCCTGAGCTGTACATAGGAGGGCTTTCTGTTGAATGTGACCAGTACTTACCCTCTGCATAAGCAAGTTAGGGCTGTCACAGATCCTGTGAAGACTGAAAATACTGTGGTTTTGCATAGGATTTTAAGAGTTTGGAAAATCACACTCAGTTTACAGTGAAAAAAAAATTAATTAAACTTTCTGTTAAGGAAAACTTTAAGTTATTAAACCCTTCTGTTTTAGCAAAAAAACCTCCAAAATGTTTATATTTGAGTTTACCTTTTTCTATTCATACTGTCTGGATCAGTAACACTGGAAGTTCCCATATACTTCTGAAGTAAAATTAGATATTCCTCCATCTTAGGAAGGTGAAACAAGATATTTTGATGTGAATTAAGTTTAGGCATCTTAACACCATTCTGTGTTGTCAGATTTACTTTTTTTCCCAAAAGCCTTGACTTTAAAATATCCATGAGTTAAAATGGGAGATAGACAAGATGGAGTTTTTTGAATGAATTTTAGCAACAGTTGGGCTTTTTTACTGGAGTGAAAAGCTGATAACATGAGCAGTGCATGACGTGGACCTCATGAAATGATGTATGCGTTGCTTTGGTTTTTTATGGGGTGGGAATACATGTCTTGAAGATAAAGTTGCAATATCTCAGTCACTTGATTTAGGATAGAGCTTGATTTTGCATTAAATGGTTGTGATCACGTATCTTAGTTTTTAAGTTTATCTTTCAGTTTTTCTTTGTTTTTCAGTCTGTCATTCACAGTTTGGGATGAGGAACTTCCTCAATATTTACTTCAAGGGCACATAGAGCAAATCCTTTGTATAAACTTGGTTATATTGGATGTATACCAGCATAAATCTGGACATGGGCTTTTGGAGAAGTCACTTGACTTCTCTCCTCCCCTTTGACCTCTCTTTAAAATGGAGTCAGTGTTACCTGCTCCACTAAGAAATTCCAAAATGGCAGGGGCTATTGAGTTCCTTGACTGGGAGGTGGAAGGGAAGAATCAGGCTTTAAATTAATTATTCTGATAGGCACAAAAGCCCTGAATGAGTGAAATGGCAGAAAAGCAGAGAGGGGGAACTGGAAGTAACCATAATTCATCCCTGGGTTTTTCAGGCAGCTAAGCACTGCTGAGGTGACGCCGGGAAGGGTTAACTCAGCAGCAGCTGGCCACCAGCGCTTGGTCCTTATCTCACTCTTATCCTCTGCTATTAACTGGCCACAATTACAGACCATATCGGTTACTGCCATCTGTTTTTTCATGAGGCGTTGGTCGGATTGCAGCCAACAAAGGGGATTAGGGGGAGAAAGGCAGAAATGACAAAACGCCTCTGCGGCGCTGGGGCGCTGCGCTGGGGTCCCGCGTGCGGCTGGTGCCTGCCACCATCCCCGACAGCTGCGCAGAATTAAGCGTAAAGATAAACTGTGAAGGCAGTTTCAAAGCTGCTGCAAAGGAAATGCATTTCTGCCTGCAGTTGTAATGCAGAGGTTGTGCAGGGAGAATTAAAGTGTGAAGCGAAGGTGGTCAGCGGTGGGGTGTGTTTTGGGTGACTTTTAGCTTCTGGTGTGGGTTGATACTGGTGGGGTCAAAGTCCTTCAGCCACAGGCAAACAGCAACTAAAAGATGGATATTGGGTATGTTGAATAAGAGGGGAAAACAGCCTCAGACTGTTGATTGAAATACCTCTTCAACGCTTATTTCTGCAGTAGAAATCACCATCTGGGCTCTCGCTAAAAGCAAAGGCGTGCAAATCGGGGAGTGCTTCAGTTGCCAAAGAGTGTGACCAGGGAAGGCAGCATAATTCAGTCCTGATTACCAATCCTTTTAGAAGAAACAAGACTTTTGACAAATATTAATTGACTGCAATGCTATTTTTCTAAACTTCCCAAATGTTAGACCATCCTGCAGTAATGCGAGAAAGGAAAAGTTTTCAGAGTGATACCAGGGATTCAAGAATCATTACAGCTCAACAGCTGTACTTTGATTCCAAATTTTACTAAGACCAGATTAATTAAATTATTCCAAAGTATGATATACTGCCAAAATAAGGCTCTTTGGTTTTTATTATTTTGGGTAAATTAAATTAAGGATAATACAGATTTTAATGTTGGAAAATTAATTCTTAACTAATATTTAATATCCTTTCTTAATTTTTGATTAATACATGATAGTCAATATTCTAAGGATTAACATCAATATAGGAACAAATCTAATTATTTATAACAGACAAGTTAAAGAAATAACTAGAGGTGCCTTGTACTTGGAAAGCTACTCCTTTCCCTCTTTCTGTTCCTGATAAACTTGAGTAACAAATGGAAGAGGGCAAAATCACATTGTTATGCCTTTTGGCTTTTTCATTATTTCAGGTCAGTTGATGCTTTTTGGATCAGTGACTGATGAGGCACTGATGCCCTTAATGTGATCTGTGCTCTAGATCTGGGTGGAGTGGGATAAGTTTTGGTTGTAGGGTTTATTTTCCACTGTAAATGCCTGCAGTTTTATTTACTGTTGGGAATAAGATGCTCATATATGAAAAGTAAATTTAACCTGATGTTGCAAGTCAGTGGTGTTGAGATGTAACTACCTTTGTGTTCTGTATTTAAGTAAGGATAGATCCCTATTATAATACTATGTATTAGCAAATACTGAGACTTGCCTGCCTGCAATATTTTAAACTGAAGGATGTAATAATCTTCTAGGCCTTCACATCAACTTTCCTTCTTGCTGCTATACTACTCTAGGTAATTGCTGAAATAATGTGTTTATTTTTATGTTGTTGAATTATATTATTACTGTATGACTAAATAGGATGTAAAGTAGCTCAACATTCATATAAAAATGTTCAGGTAGGCTGAGAGTAACCTTTTACACCTACGTGCATAAGTGAAAGCCAGTGTTGTTGAACTCTCTGGTCCCTTGAGACTCAAGGTTAATCTGTCAACAGAAGTCATAATGTAATGATAATATTTTCCACCTGTTCAAATCAACTTATTAATTTTAAGACTTTGTACCTTCATTTCTTGACTATTTATGTAGAAATACTAGTGTGCCCTTCACTTACTAAAAAGCACAGAGAGGAATATTGGCACCATATCCCTCTAGCTCCTGGAATACATATGTCTCTATCAGAATTTCTTTCAGTATGATTAAAAGATGTGAAAAAATTTTGCACAGAATGTTATACTATGTACACAAGCACATGTCTCAGTCTCCTATTGTATCCAAGACTGAAATTCAAACTCTTCAAACATTTTTTTTTTATATTCACCTATTTGATGGTTGCTCTCTTTATATGCCTCCAGCTAGGCAAGACCTTGCATTCCAGAGCTTTGTTGTACACTGGAAATCTCAAATTCATGAATGCAAGAAAGAACATGACTATGTGATGGTTCATGGTCTGCCTGACAGTAATAAAAAATAAAAGCTGTCTGCTCCTTCAGTTCTTTACTAGAACTTTCACTTGGAAAAGGCAGAAATTAAGAAAAAAATAGTTTGTGGAAAGAGACATGGATATACACTTAGTTGACTCAGTATAAAAAGTCGAAAAAATTATGTTGAATAATTTTAAGTCCCTTCTTATTTGTGTTTGCATGTCCCGTTAAGTAACCTCTACATAGATTTGGGTAAAGGGTTTAGTACCATTGCAGGTAGTCAGTGAAGACAGCACTTGAAAACTTTTACCTCTTGGAGCTATGTTAGGCACTCTTGGGCCTAAGTTGGCTACCTATGTCACCCAACTTGTCCCCTGTGATCTCCAGGGCTGTGTTTTAATCTTTGTGCCAAATTAAATTTTTTCAGAAACTTAGGGATGAAAAAATATCGATGACTTTTGCCTGAAGCTTGTAATTCTCTCTGTTCATGTTTGCTAAATGCCATGGATTTTGCACCTGTTTAATTTTTTCTTCCCTATGAAAAATAGCACTAGTTTTAGCTTCTGTGTTATCTTCCAAGTTATGCAAAGAGCTCATACCCAAAACGTTTATATACCCACACCATGGCAAATATCAATTCTATAGATATTTCTTGGCCTTCACTTCGGTCCAGCAAAAATGACAACTCACAGAGAAAATCACAGAATATGCCAGTAATTGGTTTCAGTGCAGCTTGACAGATAGACCTGCTTGGTTTGGGTTTTTGGAAGATGTTTGCTGTTGGAAGGACTTGGTCGTGTTTGTGGTACATTTCTGGAGGGTCAGAGGTGACTGCCTTGGCTGCAGCACAGCTGTCTTCTTGGGGTGTAGGAGTGGCCTTCCTTGGCAGATGATGCCCCAGAGTCCTTTAGGGTTTACACTGGGGGACACCTGTGGAGCGGGAGAATGGAGGTCGAGTCATGGCAGAGTTGTTTTGGCTGTCAGGATGGCAGGTTTTGCCCTCCCCCCAAGGCAGAGCAGGGTGGATATGAAGATCCAGCATTGTCCAGAGAACCCTTGATGAGCAGGGAATAAAAAGCAGCTGGTGGTCCCTGTCACAGGGAGCCAGGCTGAGCCATCGGTGCTCACTGGGCAGGGGGCAGAACTAATTAATGCCTGCGCTGCTCCGTGGGTGGCAGCATCTCACAGCCGAGAGCTTACAGTTGGCATGGCAGGGTGGAAATGATTTGTGAGTGACTAGAGAGTTCACGGGTGGAAGTGATTTGTGAGTGACTAGAGAGTTCATGGCTATCACTGCTCTCCCTAAAGAGATGTTTTGTAACTTAATGTTGTGTACAGGGGGCTGCAGCTCCTCCAGTGACTCTGCCCAGGGCGAATGATGGCAATGTGTGGAGGAAGTCAATAGTGGTGAATTTGTAGTATGGCCTCATTCATTTGTTATTTATCTGTTGCGTTCCCCCGGTCCCGTAGCAAGAGAGGAGTAAATTTTCTTGTAGTGAAATCAAACCACGGAAGGTGCTATGGACCTGAACACAGTCTGTACTACCATAGCTCATATGAGTGGTGGGGAGAGGTATATTTGGGGGAGGAAAAGGGGAGCTGAAATAATGTTCTTTTTTTGCTTTTCCTGGGAAGGCACACAGGGCAGCACTGGTCACAGGTGAAACTGTTCTTACCATCAGCCTTGCGTGGGAGCTGTGACCTTGGAGCGGACAGAGAGTTGGGCAACTGCTGCAGGTCCATGTGGGCCAGAGAGAAGACATCCATGTTTAATAAGGCATTCAGTGTTAGCCAGCCTCCTTTAGGTGTAAGGAGAGGAGTACTTTCACAAGTCATGGACCATGAAATATGATCTCTCCTCACCTCAGTGAAGATACCTGGTTCCTTCTCCAGAAGATGACATGGACTGGTGTTGTACTTTGCAATATAGATGGGGCTGAGCATGACTCCCCCTCCCCACCTTCATGAATGTTTAATGCCTCTTGACTAGGGGGAGTCACTTCTCAAATGCAGAAGATGTGTGGTTTTAGGCTGAAACCAATGGATTTATTTCCATTTTATCCTGTAGGCATGGAGGCACTCCAGACTGTGTTTCCTGGTGGTAGGCAAAAGAAACCTCATTTATTTTCTTATCTTTCAAAACACTTTTTCATGATCCTTTTGATATTTAAAGCAATCTTTGATTTAAAAAATACATTCAAGTTTGTTTATAAATATTACTACATTGCTAAGGACATCAGACTACAACATACCTAAAATCTCTCAGTACTGGAAAAATGAATGTACACTTGTGAAACCTAATGGTAAAAATATAGTATAATAGATTAACTTCACCTTAAGTTTTTCTTTTAAAAGTCTTCTCAAGTGTTTATAAATGATCTTAAACAACAGAAGCAGCAGTTTGAACTGAATATGAAAGCTGAAA
This sequence comes from Manacus vitellinus, assembly GCF_001715985.3. NCBI lineage: Eukaryota > Metazoa > Chordata > Aves > Passeriformes > Pipridae > Manacus > Manacus vitellinus. Next base: position 3,138,254 of record NW_021940291.1, on the reverse strand, counting down.
CTGGATTTCAAACTGAGTCTCACTTGGATTCCTTTTTAATCTTCTCTCATAATTGACTTTCCACTTGAGGAAGAAACTGAATGTTTCTTTATCCCCATTTTTGATTTTTTTCTGAAATACTAATACCAACTAAAATTATGAATATATTTCATAAAACTGACCTCAGCTTGAGACCTGGAAATTATGTGGCTTTTAGGAAATCCCTGCAAAGGTTAAGCAATTTCTGTGGTTAGAAGCTAGTTTTTCTGTTTTGTGATGTGATTTGGTTTGGAGTTGTTTTTTGCTATCATAGGGAACAATGGTGATATGTTAATTACATTGCAATACTAGGCAGTTCCTTCAAATTCAGAGTCAAATGCAGAGATTGTGGAGGGGGACTAATTGGAGGCAGTGTGGAGTCTGCCCTGGACACTGTATTTGCATGAGTCTGGTTGGGCACGTGAGTGTAAGAATGGACCAGATGCACAAGTAATTCAAGCATTTTATTAATCCCATTTTACAGCTATTTAGATGGTCAAGTTGCTATATAGAAAGAAGAGTAAATCCTTGATGAAATAAAAATAACTCTTAACAGTGAAGCCTGTTTTCAATGAGTGTTCACAGCTTCAAGACTTTGAAGTATAAGTTCATCCTCACCCACAACAGAGAAGAGAGTATAAATTAGACTAATCAAATCTGGTGCCCCTTGTTCTGTGGAAAAATTAGTGACTGAAGGCTTTCAATCCAAAAGGATTTAGGTAAATCAAAGCTTAACTCAAAATAAATAAATGTTTATATAAAAGAAAAATGCTGTTAGGACCATTGACTTCCAACAGGGCAAAAGGCTTCACCTGTATATCCCTAGTAAATATTGCCAATCAAATAAAAGTAGGCTATGGTTTCTATTCTAGTTGTCAGCAGGGCCTTACATTATCTTTTGTGGTAAGAGTATCTAAAATTTTGTGACTTCTCCAATTTTCTCATGTTTGTTTTCTGCCTTGTGCTGTATGACTGCAGCATAGGCAACCAGTGGTTTCTGGCACTGATCCTGATCACATAGACTGTATTCAACACTGCTTTTGAGACTACCTGCCTCTGATAATGTAGCACATGGCATTTCTATGTGGTTTATGGGAAATTATATTTGTTGACATGGTGGTGTTTTTTTCACGAACTGACTCATCGCATGCTCTTGGCTTGATGTGCTGGGATGAAGTGATAAAGTTAAGGAGAAGGACAAGGGGTAGTGGTCTTAAACTGAGAGTGATTTCAGACTAGATATAAAGAAATCTTTTTTTTTACCACAAGAGTGATGAAACACTGGAACTGGTTGCCAGAGAGGTGCTAGATGCCCCATCCCTAGAAACATTCAAGGTCGGGTTGAATGGGGCTCTGAGCAAGCTGATCTAATTGAAAATGTCCCTGCTTATTGCAGTGGTGTTGGGCTAGATGACCTTTAATAGTCCCTTCCAAACAAAATGACTGTATGAGGTAGCAGGTCCAGCATGTGGATGAGAAGAATTCCCTTCACATACTTCATCATATCTTCAAACACTTCTAGGTATTAACAAGAAAACAGACAATGATATGAACCCTGAAACAGTTCCTAACAACTGCCATATTTGTTAAATCCTTGAGAATCCCCTCTGCACTTGCATATTGCATGCTCCATGAATGGTACAGACCAAGGCATTTTGGAAGGTCTGAGCAAAATGAATGTGGCAGTGGTGCTGCATGAGGAGCTGATGACTGACAGGGTGAAGTCTTTGCTCTGGAGCAAGGCTTCACAGTGGAACCTCATGTGTAAGTATGGGGCGAAAAACAATTCATGGCAACCTTCACCCCTTGAAGGAAAGATATCAAACAAGAATGAGAAGCTGCTATTTTTTTTTCTTGAATTAATTAAAACTTCAGATGGTAAAGCTTTCATTACATGTATAAGCCCCCCTGAACAGATCCAAAAAGCTATTGTTCCAGATTTAGCAATTCAAGGAGCAGTTAACACACAACATGTTGAAAACTTTATGTTGTGTATTTTGTTGGAGTTTTTAGCTAAAGTGGTGGTTTATCTCATTCAGCTGCTTGGCATGGATACAGATAAAATAAAATAAAATACAGACTTAAAAGGCACCAAAGATCCTGGTTTTATTGGGCCTATACTACATGTTTGGTTAGAAAAAAAACCTTTGCAGGACCAGAGGAGAAACTGTATAAAACCCATTTGGCTGTAGAGTGCCCTTCTGGTTCATGACAATGCAGCTTCACCCAAGGATTGCTGTAGTGTGCCATTAAGGTGAGTTTTATCCAACTGTGTGTGCTATCAATGTTACTAGGTGCTCCACAGGTGTGTTCTGTGCTTCAGGGCAGTACAGTGATGCCCTAAGGGCCCATAAAGCCTTCACTGAACAAATCTTCCCAGATGGAGAAGATGTGGCTCTTAGCAAAAACATTGTCAAGTTAATATTGCAAATAGTTAAAATGTTATTTATTTCAATTTAGATAATTTCTTAGTTAGACATGCAGCCAAATTGAATATAAGCTAAGCAGGACTCCTTTAAAAGCTTTATCTTCTTCCCATTACCACAGAACTAGTGAACAACAGAGATAGATTCTAAAAGGGTTTTTCACCATTTCCTGGGTTTTTACATCTTGACCTGGTTGTGCTTACAGTGACAAGACTCTAGAGGTTTTCTTATTGGAGTTGGCATAGTAAATTATTTTTATGATCCATTTGCAAGCATGTTATGAAACAAAACACAAGTGGAAAGCTGGGGCATAGCCTTCAGAAGGACAAGGAAATGGTTAAAGAAATCCTACCTCTTAAAGGAGATTGTGCTTCCCTATGTATTCTTGAAAAGCAGAAACTATTTTAAATAAATAAATAAATAAATAAAAAGCCCTAGACCAAACAGAATCCAAAATTATGAGCATAAGATTTAGTGGGGCCAGCAGTTGCTCTTTTAAAAGATGTGTGGAGTTGAAGCATTTGCTTGCCCAGACAAGTAAAGTGCTGGGGATCTGCTAGCATTAGATAAGTTGCCACTAATACCATTATTTATAGTGTGGTACAAGCAAAGTGACTTACTCCAACAGACACTGCATAGGTGGGTAATATTTTTACACTCTGATGTTTCAGTGGCAAGTAACCAAAGAGGACTCACATTAGTCATGGTGTGAGCAGCTAAAAAAAAAATCCTTCATCTCTTCCCTCTATTTCATCACTTATATAAGCAACACATTTCTGTGGATAAAGTTATAGTTTTTTCCTTCTAAAGATGTCACATAACTTTCAAAGAGCCCAGTGTTCAGCTTAACAGCTGCTCTTGCTTTTTTAAAACAGGGCTTCTTCATTCGTACAAAATGTAAGGGAAATATGTCTATAGCATCTGGCAAAGTAGTCCCCTGACCTCTTGCTGGATAGGTAGGTGCCACCAGTATTTAGGTATACTTTGGAGCTTGTTTTACGCTTTGAAGAAGGGCTTTCTCCTTTGTGATCATTTTGAAGAACACTTATTCATTGTTCCTCCATTAAGTGCTGGAAGTTTGAAAGTCCCAAAAATACGGCACATAGCATCTAGACAGAAAAATGACCAGTTACCCTTGCACCAAACCTTTGCCTTTGGAGCTGTGCACTTGGCTTTTCTGCTGGCAGGATTTTTGCATTTGCCTTTGACACCTGAGCATGGTGTGGAGGGTAAATGCTGGGCATTAGAGGAACGAGGTGCTTGCAGGTTCAGGCTTTGATCACTTACAAGAGGGAAATGGGAGGAAATGGCAAACAAGCCAAAAAGATTTTAAAAGCTCAGCATGATGTGCCACTGCCCTAAACCTGGCTTTAAGTTATGCCTCGGGTGTTATCAGTAAACAGTGACACATGTTGCTATTTTCATGAGTGGGATAGCAAAATACCTCAACTCATTACAGTAATATTTAGAAAAATCCTTTGTCACTGTTTATTGCTTGCATTTCTGCCTTTCTGGATTATGTCCAAGAAGAATACAAGTTTCAAACTGAGATATTTTGGATTTGAACAAGACAGGCCATGTAACATGTGTGTAACAACTTTTTTCACATCTTCATCTTAGCGTGCAAGTATTTTAGCAATGTGTAGTTACAACAGTGCTTTTGTCCTCTGCCACTGACTTTCTGAACAGGTCTTCTGACTCTCTTCAGAGTGTTAGACTAAGCTTTTCAAATGAGAAATAGGCACCCCAGAAAGTGACGTTCCTCATATAATTTTCAGATCTGTTCTTCCACTAGTTTGTAACTCAGGTTCTAAATGGGAGTGAAAGTCTTCTCTGTACAAATATATGGGAGTAGTTTTCCCTCTTATTCTGAATTGTACTTGAACATCTTTGCCAAATACCTGTTGAACCATGGCAATGTCACTGTTTCTTGATGATGTGCCAAAATTTGTCTGGTACACCTTTTTTTTACATATATATATTCATATTTTTAAGATGGGGAATGTTATCATGCAAAGATACAGTTCAGCAAAGTGATCTTTGCATCTTATGGCTGAGGCTGTGCTTGAGAGCAAATGCTCAGCTGGTGTCTTGCTACAGTTTTGCATTTTTCAGTGGATTTCTGACAACTTACCCCAGTGAAGGGCCTGCCCTTTCCTCCACAACTATCGAGTTACATTGACCAAGCATTCCACTCGCAACAGAAAAGTGCAGCAAATTATGATTGGTAACATCAGCTGAATACCAGCTCTGAAAAAAGCCTCAATTATATTTTTATATTACTTATTTACAGTGAATTAGAAATGCTTTTAATCAGGTATTTTACTATACTCATTAAGAAAATTAGTAGGCTAGTGTAAAGCTTGCTTACACTATTAAGCAAGGGCTGAGTGTACCAATAACTCATGACACGGGGAGCTAAAATTATGTATTAAATCAGGAAGAATGATCCAAGAAACTGGAGAAAAGGATCAAGTGTAAAAAATTCCCCCAAACCCAAAATCAGCCAAACAATCAAAATCCAACAAACACACCCAACCTGAATTTTTTGCCTTACTTGAGATAGTGTCTTCCTAAAGCTTGTGGCATAGGCAAAGCATCCAGGAGCTTAGGGCAGAGGTGCCTCTGGCTTTGCACCAGGGAAAAGGGGTCCTTTGGGTGTCTGGACCTTAGTCACCTCCTTTTTGGCTAGCTGTCTCTGCTCTCCAGCCTCTGTGGAAACGTTATTGATGAGGGGGTTAAAAGTCTGTTGTTTTGGGGCACTTGGGTGCTGGGTTTGTCATGATTAAGCAAATAACTTTTTTCTTCTTGGTCCTGGTATGCCTAACCTGGGCTGCTCTTGATTGCACTGTCTGTGGCTTTCTTGGGGAGGGGAAAATTATTAGTGGAGAACTCAACAGATAAAAGCTTTAAGCATTTCATGGTACAGGGTTTTTTCACTGCTTAAGTGGGGTGATGAACATAGCATGAAGAACAATTGTGGATCATATTCTTCCTTTCTCTATGTTTTTAGTGGAGTTTAACTTCTTTAGATGAAATCCTGTATGTTTCAGCTTTTGACTAAAGCCAAATCAATGGGAATCCTTGGTCCTAGTTTTTGTACTAGGAAGGGAAGGCCCGTTCTCCTGCAGGTATTTGTGACAGTGCATTTTCTCCTCAGTGTCTCCTCTGCCTTTTATAAACTGGCAGTGCTGTTGACTACCTTCGAGCAAAGATAAAACTGTGTGTGACTGTTGCTGTGTATTTTGTATTTTGTTTCATTTTTTTAATAGGAAGTTGTAAGATACAGAATTTTTACTGACTTACAACGTGAGAACAATTTCCAGAGCTCAGTTTATAAGCCCCTGGGAGGGTTTTGCAATAGCTTTTTTTTTTTTCTTAGGGAGGTTTAGGTATTTCAGCTATGATAGGACTGAATTTCATGCTCCTCTAGTATCAGACATTATTACTTAAAATAGTTCCACCCCACTGTGGGCTGAGCCAGCTTCCCGTACCCTGCAGTGGACAGCAGCTCACCGGGAGAAGGGCAGTGCAGAGACATGCCAGAGCTGCTCAGGAAAAATCCACTCGAACAGCCATCTGCAGATGAAAGTTAGGGATTACTCACCGGAAAGATCAGTTGTTTAACCCTTAATAGCAGCTCTGGTGGGGTCTTTGACAGAGAAAGCCCTTTGCTTTCTACCAACCTGTCCTGACTGCTTATTTCTGGCCAAAGCAGCCTCTGATAAGAATTTGCGTTATTCCTTTTAAGTTTTTCCTTAAATACTTCACATTCATCATAGAATGGCTTGGGTTGGAAGGGACCTTAATGATCATCTAGTTCCAGCCCCCCTGCCATGGGCAGGGGCACCTTTTGCCAGACCAAGGTTGCTCAGAGATTCATCCAGCCTGGCCTTGAACACTGCCATGGATGGGGCATCCACAACTTCTCTGGGCAACCTGTTCCAGTGCCTCATAATAACTGAATTGTTTACCTTCGTAGTAAAGGATTTCTTCCCAACATCTAATCTAAACCTACTGTCTTTCAGTTCGAAGCCATTCCCCGCCTTGTCCTGTCACTACATGCTCTTGTAAAAAGTCCCCCTCCATCTTTCCTTACTGGAATTATTTACAAATGGCAGACCTAAGGCTTTACAAGCAGATACAAAACCTGCTCTCTCCCTTCTCTAGAATTATCGGGGAAGGCTTAAGGAGCACGTCCACATTTATGAACTGAGGAAAACTCCATTGCTCTGCCTCTTGAGATAAACATAATGTATAAACAATGTTTGTTAGATTTTTGCAAGACAGTCATGCATTGTGGGAGAAGGTATATCAAACACCTTTGGTATTTCTATACCTTTTAGTATCAAAAAGAAAATAAATAGTCCCAGTCCAAGATCACTTTCAGGCATGGGAACTGAAGTCTCTCAGGAAGTTTTGGAACATTAAAACGTATGAATATAAAAATCCTTCTGAAGAAGGATTATCATAAAAAGCTCACTTTCTGTGGAAGTTGGATAAAGGCAGAGGTTTGCATTTGGTAAAAGTTATCCAGGCTCAGAGCAGTGAATGTGGCAAGCAGTTAAAGGGAATCAACCTGTTTCTACTGATTTCAAGATGACCACTTGCCCAGTGTTGCACATGATGCATCATCCCTTTCTGGGTGGATATATCCTCCTCTTCAGTGGGTATTTTTCCACTAAAACAGACACAGCCCCATCTTATTGTCAAATGAAGACTGAAAAGGATGATGCGTGCTGCCCCAAAGCTAATGCACTCAAGGCAGGAATACAGGCTGGAGCTGGGATAACACCCAGGCTTGTAGCTGGATATGGCCAGGGGTGTGTGGGAAGCTCACTCCTGGCAGTGGCAGCCAGTGATGGGGAGCACCTTGTGATGCCAATGTATACCCAAGCAGTGCACATAGAAAGATAAGACCATTAAAAGAAAATGCAATGTAGCTATAAACCTGCACTGTGAAGAAATCATTGTAGAAAGATTGTATCTGATTTAATTATATATACTTGGTTGGATGAAAATGTCTTAAATATGTAAATCTCCATATAGTTGAGAGTCAAGCTGCAAATACGAATACACTCATTACTGTAAACAGCTACATCTATTTTTTTTTTTCACTTTAATGACTCAACTAAAGTTCCAGGTCTGAATTTGCTACAATTTTTTTTCTGCAGAAATGCATAAAAGGATTTAACTTGTTCTTAAATAGAACTTATCTAGTTTTCAGTCTAATATATATGCCTTTTGCTGCTGTAGTCTCTATCAAAGATCATTCCTGTAAATGCTAAAGAGGCAACCTCTTACAGAGGCCTTACCGTGTCAAGGTGGTTGTTGCAAATGAAAGACAGCCCACTGTTTCCTCCTTCCCACCAAAACCCCATCCAAGACAATGTACTATTGACAGGTAACTTCAGAGGAGTAAACAAATTGGCTGTTTCACCTGTGCCAGTGCTGATGTCTTAACTGCTGTGAAATGGAGGGGAAGAATAATTTATTTAATTTCAGATATGCCTTTGGTGTTGACTTCAAGTCCCTGCTCCATGATGGAGTATCAGAGGTTTCACACTGACTCTCCATAGCATGCTTTCTGTATTGTGTACTCCTACTTTTGTTAAATGAATCTGCCTCTTGTCTTTGAGAGTCTTGCTTGAGTTTTTAATTTGGTACAAGGGCTGTGAGTTCTATGTTGCTGTTAAAGGAGTTGTTTTTGGAGTATTTAGCCAACCTCAAGTAGAATTAAAATAAGTATTCCAGTGATAGAGTTGGTCTCTTAAGCACAGTGTGCCTGGAACCAAGAATATCAGCTGTGACACTGCTTCTGTCTAATTCTTCATACTGCCCTTTTGACATGTAACTTTTTCTGTACCAGTCTTTGAGGATGGAAAAACAAAGCTTTGTTGTGAAGGTGACTGCACGACCACATAGAGTGGTGGTTTCAGCATGCTCAGCGGCTGGCTGAGCGAAGGGAGAAAACCTTCAAGTAATGTTTGCTGCTGTGGTTGGTGACATTATCAAATTTCCCAGTGCAAATACCTTTGAGAGGAGCAAGCCTTCAGTTTTTCTTCTTAAGATCATTTAATGAGTCATTATTTACTTTTGTCACATAGCAATGTGGGACTTGGTTTCTGGGAAAAAAAGTGTAACTCTGCCAAGATTGTTGGCGAACAGAAGCAGCATATTTACCATAACAAAGTTTCATCTCATCACATGGGAAGTTTCCAGATATAACTTTCATTGTGATTTCATATTTTCCACTACGTTCCTGAGGGACAGCAGCTCCTTTCAGATAAGGTCTGCTCAGTAATGAGCTTGAAAGCTGTTTCTGCTTGGAAAAGGGAAATCCATTAAGAACACAGGAGAAGTACCATAAAAAGTCAAGATGTAAAGCTGGGAGCAATTCGGTTTGGGTTATGACAGCTGGATTTTAGGATGGTCAGATGTACAGTCTGTGCATTGGTGCCCTCCTGCCACAGGGTGGGACACGGTGTGGTCCCAGATTGTGGCTTTGGGTTTTAGTTTCACTACAACCCTTTAAGCCAAGTAGTTTCAAAGGTCTGTGTTGCTGCTGTCCTGATGGGGTTTGGAGAGTAGTGGGGGAAGAAACTTGCTTTTGCGTGCTTTAATCTTCACTGGTCTGTTTCCACACAGGGTGGGTTTTGTTTTGGGGTTTTGGTTTTCGTTTTTTTAAGCTGAATGACAAAGCACATGAGCTAAGCAAGTTTATAAGGTGTTTTCCAGCTTAATGAAAGTAGGGTGGATCATATTGTGCCCAGTCAAGCCCTGGAGTGATAGGGGTCAAATGTTCCTGTTGTCGTAGTCACACCATGCATCAGATCAAAAGGAGACCCATCTATCTTCCCTGGCAAGAGTAATTTCTAACCTTCAGAAGGTGTCCTTGCAAACCTGCACTGCCAGAGCTGTAGGAGAAATAGGCAAAGGAAGAAGCAATAAGTTTTGTCCAGATTAGCCTGGACAGTTTACTACAGTGCTTTAGGAAGAAGTAGGGAACAATTTTTGACACAGGGCTAGTACGTGAGGTTTGCCTCTGCACCCTGCTTGGCCATGAACTTAGTAGGAACTGCATACATCCAAAACAGCTATTTTGCATGACTGCAGTGCCAGGTCCCCATCTGTCATAAATACAGGCAGCTTCAGCAAACCCACTGTGATTTATGCCAGTCAGGGACTTGGCCAAGGTGTCAGGCTAAAGCACTGATAGGAGGAAGTCTCTCTGACTTTTATTTTCAAAGACTCTAATTTCAGCAGCACCACATCCATGTTAGGGCTGCCTCTTTCTTTTTGCCCCTCCCTCCTCTCCTGCTGGCCTTGTACATTTTCGTTTGTGCTTTGCAATTGCATCAAAGTGGATCAAAGCAGAGGTGTTGGGTTTTAGTTTGCTTTGGTTTGGTGGGTTTGCTTAACGTTTGTTTGGTTGGTCAGGGTTTGTTGTTGTTGTTGTTGTTGGTCAGGGGTTTTTTTGTCCCTGACTTTCTTTTCCTTTTGAATGTCAACTGCAGTGGAAATATAAGAAGTTTGGGCTTGACTCCTGAGGTGTGAAGTGGCAAGTAGCCTATTCTTAGGATGTCTTTCTCTTAATCTAAATATATTATAGACACCTTGCAGCACAAGACTACGAGAAACTTGCAGCACCTTTATTTAAAATAGATCTTGTCAAGCAGTCAGCAATCTTGTATGTGCGTCTCCTCAGTTCTCAAACTGCTTGGTTACAAGTTGTGGGTGCCCCATGGCATCAGCTCTATTAGCCATTACCATTAGGTCTGTACAAAGCCTTACACTGTCAATATGAATCACTTTTCATGAAGTGAGACTGCTAAAATTTGCAAACAGGAAAGCAAAGAAGGAACTTTGATTCTTGCTATGCTTTAAGAGATGCTTCTCAGGCAAAGACTACCATTCACAGGTGTCATCATAAAATCTTGACTATTTGCCCAAATCCAATTTTCATTCAGGAAGTTTGTGATGAGTAGAGTTAAGCTCTAATCATGCAAAGCATAGGAAAGTATGTGAGAATACCCACCTTTTATGGCATGGCATTTGTTGGCACTATCAGCTTGGTTGTAGCAGACAAGATTAAAGGATTAGTAAGTAAGCCAGATACTGAACTGCTGCTGCTAAAGTCGTAATTTGCCAGTATATTGATTACAGAGGATTTTTAAAGCCTTCAGAACAATGTCCCGTATCCTTATTTCTATGTTAGCTTGTAACTGTATATCTTTAATAAAGTGGAGAGCTTATTTCATAAGAGATGTGAGGTGTCCTATTGCCAAGATGTAATCAGTTTGGTTCATTTCTTTAGCTGTCTATTTGGATTTGGTTATTTTTCTTTTTTTCCTATGAAGTTCGCTGTGAAAGTGAACCAGACTTTTTACAATGTTGATATGAGTAGGGTAGTCCACGCTGAAGTCTGATCTTATACTGGAACAAGAACAAACTTCAGTCTCCTTTGGAGGATGCTGGCCATATAATACTGTATGCCAGCCATCCAATTTCTTTTCTGGAAGACATTTCAGAACAAAACCCTAAGGCCTGTTTTCCGAATCCCTGCTTAATGTATTTCCCCCCCTATGTCAGAATATATTGTAATTACTTCCACAACAGAAGAATTGAGCATTTTTTAAAAATTAGCAATATAAACGTAAGGAATTGAATGTTAAGCTCCTGACTTTGCTTTTTGTGCAAGGCTGCACTCAGAAGGATGCTTTTCCACGAGGCTCTCAGTCTGGGCTGGTTTTGTCATAGCATCAAACTGGTAGGAAATGCTTCTGATTGAGGTAGCATGAAGGTAGACTGGAGTGGGACCCAGGCAAAAAGGAAATCCAGGGAAACTGCTCCATCAAGTGTTGAAAGGTAAAACTGGCACTGCAATACACTAAAAGGTCTTCCTTGGGCCAGAAGAAAATTGCTCTACGTGTGTCTTACACAGGTGAAACGTGCGAAATCCCTACTGATCTTCATAGGGACAGATTCCACTTCGGGCTGCATAACATTTTATGGGATGGCCTTCATTTTAACTTGATGTTTACACCCTTAAATATATCCACTGCAGTGACCAGTTGAAGGCTGATCTTTCTTTCTTCCCCAACAGTTCTAATAAAAGCAAATGTTTTGAATATATGAAAATCACATTCAAATGCATGCTTTAAAAGTAAAGCTTTACTTGCTTTCCTTCAAAATGCAACAATAAGACCTGTAAGATTTGTAGGGAGATAAAAGTAAATATTCATTTAATCTTGAATTTTAAGAGTTTATTTAATTATTCTCTTAACTGTTGAAAGATATAAAGGCTGGTCTGCATGTACAAACATCACTGAAATATTTTTTAGGCTTAGATATTGCAGGATTTCTTGCTTTCATCATGGAAATTTGAACCTTCCTGACCCAAACCTATAAATTACTTATTCATTTAGGATATCTGCATTGCTCACTGCTTAGAAGAAGTTTACCATCTACATGTAGACATTGATTCTTATGTTATTTTTTTTCCCAAAATGGATCCATTCTTACATAGGTACTTGAATCAAAGGTAGATTTTACCTAAAGTTCTTGGTTTCCAGGGCTTTCTATTGAGAAACTACACTGAAAAGTTATTGAAATCTTGTAAGAGAATAAAAAATTTTTAAAAATCCTCGTTGGAAAAGCCAACTAGGAAGTGCACGGGAATAATGTAATATGACCTGATTTTCATGCAAATGCAGTGCTATGAATAATTGCATTTTTAAAAAAGGAGATAAGAGCTTTTAAATGTCAGGTCTTCAAAATGTCATCACTGTTTAAATTTAAAAGCCATTGCTGACAGAGTTGTTTTTTGTTTTTTTTTTCAGATGGGTGACAGAAAATACATAAATGGTTTCTTCTAGTATTTTTACTTAAGACCATTGAGCTTTCACCTGCTCCTGCCCCTTTTCCAGGGGCTGTTCTGGGACTTGTTTCATCAAGTCATCACTGGTACCTTCAGGAACCCAAAAACTTCATACAGTCATGGAGTCATTTAGATTGGAAAAGACCTTAAAGATCAAAGAGTACAACCGTAACTGTACGCATTTATTACCTCCACCCCCAAACGCTGAAGGAGGCTGAGGGAGTGTACAAAAGCTAAAAATTTTCTTGAAAGCCTCAGAAACAGGTGCTTAATATTCACATTGCTGACTGCCCAGCAAAGGATTGGAGCTGAACAGCCCTCTGGCCATGTCCAGTAGCTGCTGCTCATCATTGCTTTGGCTTTTTGGCTAACGACAGAGCTCAGAAAAATGTGCAGTTAGGAAAGAAATATCTTTAATTCTGAATTTAGCTTGGATTATTTAATTAAAAAATTGTGGGTTCTTAAGCTTTGTAATTGACTTAGATGACAGTATGACATTTATCTTGCCTAATGCTAGATACCTACAAACTGCATCTAAGCAAGCTTGTGGTCGGTGGAGAGAAAAAGCATTTTTAGGTGCAGTTCAGGTGGCACATGTTAGTCGCCTGCCTTAGATATTGCTGGGGGCCTGATCTGTGCTGAATAAAAAGCAGGTGCAGACATCTCCCCCTCATGTATATATGTTTATTTTGTAAATGTACAACTCCAGTACAGGCACATCCAGCCCTTCCATGCAAGTCGCTGAGGGGAGTAGGTACAAATCAGAGTGTGCTCCCTCCTCACTCTTGAAACCTATTTGCAAATAATTATGAACAATATATTTTATAAATAATTTTCATGAAAATATTGCCAAATCCAAGCTTTTCTCATAAATATGAGTTAAAACCACTGTATGAAAACAACCCAATCTGAGAAGCACTGTGCATTTCTGTACGTGTTTAAAAAAACCTGTACATGTTTACCAACACCTAAAGTCTTCTCTGAATTTTGAGTTGGCAGGAGAATAATTATTTTATAGAGAAATAAATCACAACCAACCCTACCTTGTTTCAGAAAAGGCTTGGAGGATGAGTTTCCAGTTTAGGACCTACTGCCTTCAGTGAAGTGCAAAAAATGTACACTGGATGGCTTCAGGTGCCTCCCTGAACTGTTTGGGTTTTTGTGGAATTTGCAAACATGACTGAAAAACAGCCTGAAAGAGAGAGTGGTAATTGCTAGAAGACCTGTCAGCAGAGAGTAAAGAAAAGGAGGATGAGTCAGTGCACAGTGATACTGTTTTTCTTCTAAAATCCCGAAAACCCCCTCCACTACTGTGCAGAGGAACAGGTGTAACCACAAGCTTTCCCGGCTCCCTTCCCTAGCCCAAGCTAATTTAGGTTTCTAAGCCTATGGAATGAGTTCAACATGATGGAGCCAAAATTTATGAAAAAATATCCATGTTAATATAGGCTGTAAAATAAATGCAAACGAAAGTTGAAGTAAAACAGCTTTTATTCACATGAAAAAATAAACCTCTTAGCTCTGATAATCAATTAAAATATTATAGAATCAAGCAATCACAGATGTAGAAGCTTATCCTTCTTAAAGTCATTATAAATCACATCCTTTCCTAAATCTCTCTATTCCCTCTTATTGCTTACATTATAATCCCTGTCCGGGTATCATTTTCATTGCTAAACATACTGTTTGCCAGTCAGTTTATTAAGGTTTGTCTTGATAGTGCCAAAACAAATGCTCTTTTTCAAAGATAAAAGGAAGGCTAATATTAAAATAATAACTTCACCTCTTGGCTTGCAGAGCATAATTATTGAAGAAATTGGCACGTGAAATCTCTGAGGTGACAGGGAATTAGTGTGTCAATAGGAACCTGCTTTGAAGTTGACCTACACTGTTCTTGGTGGTGTTGGGTATACCCTGTCTCTTTCAATATGATGTGGGGAAAGAACACTATTTGGGGTGGGAAACAGCTAACAATAAAACTTTTCTTCACTGTTTTTAATTAATTAAAAGCTGTGATAAAAAAAGATGGGACACGTAGGAGATATGACAAGAAAAAGCCGAGAGAAAAGTTGTAGACTTGAGACTGTAGTGACAGGACCAGGGGTAATGGCTTTAAACTGAAAGAGAGTAGGTTAGATAAGATATTAGAAAGAAGTTCTCTACTGTGAGGGTGGTGAGGCACTGGAACAGCTTGCCCAGTGAACCTGTGGATGCCCCATCCCTGGCAGAGTTCAAGGCCAGGTTGGATGGGTCTCTGAGCAACCCGATCTAGTGGAAGGTGTCCCTGCCCATGGCAAAGGTCTTGCAATAAAATGATCTTAAAGGTCCCTTCCAACCCACACCATTCTGTGGTTCTCTGATGACTGATAAGAAGAGCAAAGAAGCTTTAAAGAGCCTGGGACAATTAAAGAAAATTGTAACTATTAGTTTTTTACAGGAGGGGTTGTTCGGTGACATCAGGCAATGATGTCAGTAAAGTGCTCTGAGTACTGAGAGTGCAATAGGGCTGGAAAGCATTGTTTAATACAGCAAGGAGTGCTGTAAGCTACTGCTAAAAAAGCAAACACTTGTATTACGCCCGAAACTGTTTTCAGTTGACTTTAAGCCTGGGGGAAGCATAAACCTAACAGGTTAACAACCCTAAAGATTTGTATGCAAAAGCTACTAAGGGCGACTAAAACATGACCTAAAACAAGTCTGAGAACAGAGGAGATGGAAAGGAAACGTATTTTGTTTTTTTATAGTTTAGTTGGTGGCAGGCAAACCCAGAGCCAAGGAAAGCTGACAAGGATGTAGTCAGCTTCCTGAGTCAGGAGAAAAAACCTTCTATTAAGTGGGAAGGCTTTCAAATCCTGAGCACTCCATACCATTTCAGTTTGAAATTCTCAAGTTTCAAGAGGGTCTGATGAAATAAAATATAACTAACATGTCATCCAAATATGTACTTGATATACATAAGTATACAAAATCTTATTGCAACAAGAACAAGAGAAGCAATGTCCCCTCTTAGAATGGGTAAGGCTATTTAAAATAAAAAATAGAAATGAGTCCAGTTCACAGCAAGCAGTTGATGGACCACTATGGCTGGACATGCATGGGTATCAGAAAAAAATGGAAGTCTAGTCTCTAGCAGACCAAAAGATTAAGAATAACAGTGCTTGAGATAAAGAAATAGGTTAAGATGAGGTAGCATAGGGGAAACGTAAAAAATAAGAAAAATATCTGTGAGTTAAGAGCAGTCACAGAATCACACAGAATCACAGACTATGCTGAGTTGGAAGGGACCCAAAAAGATGATCGAGTCCAACTCTTATCCCTGCACAGGACTATCCCCAAGAGTCACACCATGTGCCTGAGAGTATCATCCAAAAGCTTCTTGAACTCTGTCAGCCTTAGTGCTGTGACCACTTCCCTGGGGAGCCTGTTCCAGTGTCCAGCCACCCTGGGTGAAGAACTCCTTTCTAATATCCAGCCTAAACTGCCCCTGACACAACTTCAGGCCATTCCCTTGGGTTCATCTGATCACTATAGAGAAGAGATCAGTGCCTACCTCCCTCTTCCCCTCACAAGGAAGTTGTAACCACAGTGAGGACTCCCCTCAGTCTCCTGAACAGACCAAGTGACCTCAACCGCTCCTCATACAGCTTCCCCTCAAGGCCCTTCACCATCTTTGTTGTCCTCCTTTGGACACTCTCTAATAGCTTAATATCTTTCTTATATTGCAGTGCCCAAAACTGCACACAATATTCAAGGTGAGGCTGCCACAGTGCAGAGCAGAGCAGGACAATCCGCTCCCTCGACTGGCTGGCGATGTTGTGCCTGATGCCCCCCAGGACACAGTTGGCAGGCAAGTGTCTTCCTATGGAGTTGCATTTCACTTTTCATTATGTATGTTCTTTGATGTTCACAACTTCCTTTAAAGATATAGTCAGAAGAAGCAATTGATGGTTCGTAGGTTTGGTCCTGGAATTGTAAAGGTGACCTCAGTGGTGTTATTTCAATTTATAAAAGCTGGTTGTCTGGATATGGAGATAGGTGTCTCCATAACTCTATAAAGATTTACAATAGCTCAGAGAAAGAGCAATATTAAAGTAGAGTGAAAAGGTTGAGCTTATTGTTTGGTGTCATTCTTTCAAATTTGTCTCTAAGAATAAACTGTCTGTTGGGGTTTATCAGCAGGGAACTATTGATTTTGCTGAGGGAAAGGATTCTTTAATTTAGAAAAATTTATTTTCTTTCCTATGACTGAAAATGGAATTTAAGAGTTATCATCAGATTTGAAAACTTGGGTTTGCATTATGGAACTTGGAGAATAATGCAAGATCCTGGATATCAGGAGGAATTTCTTCACTGAAAGGTTGTCTGGCATTGGAATGGGCTGCCCAGGGAGATAGTGGGGTCACCATCCCTGGAAGTATTCAAGAAATGACTGGTGTGGCACTTAGTGCCATGGTCTAGTTGACAAAGTGGTGATCAGCCTAAGATTGGACTTAATGATCTCAGAGGTATTTTCCAAACTGAATGTATCTGTGATTCTGTGATCCCTGTAGTGCTCATCACAGTGTCCCAAGGCTCTCTTTTCCTTTGTAAATGTCACCCAGAAGTGATTGGACACTCTAAACTCAGTGCAGAGGGCTGAGGTTCCTTTTTTTGAGTACTTATCACATTAGTTACATTAAAATCTAATTTTTAAAGAAAAATTAGAGAAGATTTGTTTTCAGATTAATCATCAGATAATTGGTGCAGAGTTATATTTTGTGACTGCTGCTGACGAGTTAACGGCAAGACCAGAGTTTCCCTGACATACTGGTTTGAGTGTTTCTGGCAGTCCTCTTAATAAAACTCGCTTTTTATTAAATTCCTGGTCTCTGAATGTGACAAATTCCTGTGTCAAAGTTGATGGGACTCCAACAACTCCTAACTACAACCCTGTCTTGAGGCAGGAAGTGAGCTATAAATCTTCAGCTACTTCAGGACCAGGATGAATTGGCTCTAAAGTTTTGTATAAAAAGATACCTTAAGTTAGTCCATTTGTTAGTCACAATTCTTCCTGCCTACATGAAGCCACGAGCATCTTGGTGTCCCACGCATTTAATGGAGTCATTGGACAGTGATACTTAAAGCTGTTTCCAAGCTACTTCAGTGCTAAAGTCACAGAATCACAGAATATTCTGGGTTGGAAGGGACCCATAAGGATCATAGAATCTAACTTTTAAGCGAATGGCCCATACAGGGATCAAATCCATGATGCAATAAATCTTTCACAGTACATGTGTAGACCACTATAAAGAGATAAGTGAGCTACTGGTTCTTTTCTTGAAAATATTAACAATGTACTTGCTTACTTGAATTTCTGGAGAAATTAGAAATTAAATTTTTAACATTCTCTTGATCAGAGAAGATTGTGTTCAAAAGGATCTAAAGTTTGCCTTAAATTTTTAATGTACCTTGATTCAAATGAAATGGTACTCTTGTGTGTGTGTGTATACATAAATATACACCCACTGTCTGGTTTTAAAATCATCCCTCTGCTGTAGAGGGAAGGATATCTGAATTGATAACTCAGTTCGAGATGCTCGTGGCAGGGAAGAGTTGGTCTAGTGATGAGCACCACGTACTCGACATTGAAAATGCTGCTCTGACCTTTCCCTGGAATGCACACTCTGGACAGAAAGATATTTTGACATTTTTAATGTAATATGAAAGGATATGGATATCCTCTTGTGAAATATAATGAACCTATGTGTTTTATGTCACTCTGCTTTGAGACAGCTGGAGCTGAAAATGGACTGTAACTGTAAACACCATTAGTCCTTTTTCTTCCGTCTGTGTGGAGCACAGCCATCCCTCCTCCTGTGCTTTCCGACCCATAAGGACACCAGTCTACTTGCCCCACCTGCACTCAATAGGGACATTGAAAGGTGCCAGGTAAACTGAGACACTGGTGGCTAGTCTTTTGTTGTGCTAATATTTCTTGACCGTGCAAAGAAAATGAGTGTAATTCCTGCTTACACCCTAAGATTTTTATGAAAAGGTAATAAGAGCTCCTTCAGGTTATTTGGAAAAAAAAAAAAAAAGGCAAGAAAAGAGTAGGACGTGCTTGCTCTCTCTATTGAGATGTTTTGGATCTAACAGAAACTGTTTCATGAAAGCTCTGAGAAAAGCCTGTGGTTGGCGCTGTCTGGTTCTAACAGGAGCTTAACCTCTAGTGATTAATCTCTGTTGAGCAAAGATGAACTTCAGTTTCTAGTAAGAGTGGTGCAGTGAAGTGTCTTTGCCTTTTAAAATGTGGTGTAACATGAGCTGACATGTAAAGGAACAAGGAGCACCTCCAGGGCAGTGAGGAGAAGATGTGTCCTCAAGAGCCTGTTTGCAGAGGCTGGGATGTCCCTGAGCATCAGGTGCAGTTGGGGGCATGGGAACCATGTTGTGGCCAGGGCTGTGGGACGGGGGATGACCAGTGGGGTGAGGGGTCCATGGTGGTGGAACAGTTTCCTGGGCTTTCATCACATCAGCAGTGAAGGCTGCTGCCTTAATTCAACCACAGTCTGCAAAGCCAGCATTGGAGAACAAGTATACCAACATTGCTGGTGACCAGCAGGAGGCTGCTGCAACCCATCCAGCTGGATTTTGAGAGCTGCTGGGAGAACTGATGGCTGGTGAAGGGTGTTCAACACAAGTGCACTGTATCCAAATGAGCCCCCAGCACAACAGCCACTTAAAGCTCTCCCCAAACTCCCCCAAAGGAAGGGCAGGGCTCGCCCACAGGCAGCATCTAAAAGCCTTTTGCAGTCATTAGTGCTGTCCCCTGTGCTGCAAGCTGCCTGCAGTGAGCATGTCGACGTCTCTGCGACGTGCTCAGATTTCAAAGGCGGTCCTCCTAACCAGCTGCATCTCAAGAAATCGAGCAATTTTTTTAATTTTTTTTTTTTTTTTGAAGATACCATGCCAAGTCTTTTGAAATGAAAGCTGGGGCAAGCCTAGTGGAGATTAATGTAGGAAAAATGCTGCTGGCTTGATAAGCCACAGATGTCTGTGAGATTTGTGGAGACTGTTGACAGCTCGTGATGGCTTGCAGCTTGCGGGGTCCCCCAGCCCCAGGACCAATGTGCTGGATACGTGGCTCGTGGTGCAGGGCAGGGTTTGGCCCAGTGTGGTGGTTGTGTGAAGGCTTTGAGGAGACCTGGAGGAAAATCTGATCTGGATCCACACTGTAATTGCAGAGTTTCCCTATGTGCTGCACCTTTTTATGCAAAAGAGTGACCTTTTATTTTAATAATGTTGCTACTGGCAACTGTTTTTATAATCCTGTAATGGGGAGATATAAGATGGAGTAATTCTGTGAAAGCATAAGATTGTGGTGGGAGCTCAGTTTATTGCAACAATCTTGGGAGATTGAAAAGGTGACTTATGTTGATGGAATCATTCCTAGTGGGTATATAGGAACTGTGCTTCTGTTAACTCTACATACTTAATAAAAACTATGTAACTTTTTTTAGATAAGATTTTCATTGAGTCCCGTTAGATAGCACCAGTAACATTAATGAATTGACAGAAACTTCTTGTTCACTTTTTTTAAACTTAAGAATATCTTCTGATCAAACACTGTCACAGAAGCAGTGCAGAGTGGGGCAAAAGGTCCCCCCTCTGCAGCCTGTTAGGAAACAGGCTTTGTTTTTAGGAAGTTAGAGATGATTGCTTACATAAGAATACAAATAAAAATTATAATTTCTTGACATTGTCCACATACATGGACTTCGTTGTTTACAAGATGCTGCCAGTTAGACTGTGAATCAAGCTCTGTTGTCTTCATGATATCAAGGCCAAATACTTCACTGACCTGTGGAGACAATGTACACATGAAGTTATCCTTCTCACACTGTCAGTGACTCCTCATGTAGAAATCCTCTGCATGTATTAAGGTTCTTCTGAAGCTGCATTCTTGCATGCCCTGATATTGTATGGTCAGATTTATTTTAGAAAGAAAATTAAATCAAATATGTTGTTAGTTTTAATTTTGAACTGATGCTTTTTTTCATCAACTTAAAATACTTTTACACACACTGGTGTTTGTATGCAACTTCTTGGTACCAATACTTTCCACATCTGGATAACAGACCTGAATTGATACAACCCCAGTGCCCAACAAGTCTCAGGCAAATGCAGAAAATTGCTTTGCCAAAATATTTTGAAAATAATTTGAACCAAAATAGCCTTTGATTTAATTTTTTTTCCTCGGAAGAACAGGAAGATTTTTTTTAAAATCATCATAAATGCTAGGTAAGAAAGTAAATCACTAAGTAGTGACTTAAATGCAAATTTATCCATAATATGAATCTATGCATGTGCTTGTAAATGAATTAGCAAGCATTCAGACCTCTCTTGTCATCTCTGTAATACCATCCTTTTTTCCTAGTGGAGTCTCTGTTGCTTACCCAGGCTTGTACCATTTGCCTTGTGTGTAATCAACACCTCTTGGTACAATTCATAGGAAATTGATGTTTAGCATATATGCTTTTATTGAAAAAAACTTGTATATTAGTAGCTCACAGAAGTTGACAGAGGTACAGCACCTTGCACTTTGCCTTGTTGAACTTCACCAGGTTCTTGTGGGCTCACTTCTCAAGTTTGTCCAGGTCCTCCGGGTGGCATCCCTTCCTTCTGCTGTGACACTGCACTGCCCAGCTTCAGGTTATTTTTGAACTTGCTGAGGGTGCACTTGATCTCACTGTCTGTGTCACTGATGAAGATATTGAAGAACAGTGGTCCCAAGACAGAGACGTGAGGGACACCACTTTTCACCGTCCTCCACCTGGACATAGAGCCATTGATCACAACTCTCCAGCTGCTTCCATCCAGACAATTCCTTATCCACTGAATAGTCTATCCATGAAATCCATCTGTCTCCAGTTTGGAGATAAGGATGTCATGTTGGGACTCTATAAAAGACATTACAGAAATCTAGGGGGATGTCATCAGTCTGTCTTCCTTTGTCAGCTCCATCACAGAAAGCCACCAGATTGTCAGGCACAATTTGCCCTTAGTGTAGCCATGCTGTCTGTCTCAGATCATCTTGCCTTGCATGTGTCTTAGCATTGCTTCCACGAGGATCTGTTCCATGATCTTCCCAGGTCAGAGGTGAGGCTCACTGGTCTGTATTTCACTGGGTCTTCCTTTCTCCCCTTTTTAGAAATAAGAGTGGTATTTCCCTTTTTTCGGTCACTGGGTAAGTCTGACCACCATGACTTTTCAAATACAATGGAGAGTGGCTTGGCAACAACATCAGCCAATCCCTCAGGACCCCAGGATACATCTCATCTGGTCCCATAGACTTGAGGTTATTCTGTTTCATCAGGTCATCTCAAACCCGCTCTTTGTTTACAGAGGGAGAGACTCTGCTCCCCCAACCCCACCTGGAGGTTGAGGGACTTGAGGGATATGGGAAGCCTGACTGCCAGTGAAGACTGAAGCATGGAACTCGTTGAGTACCTCAGCCTTCTCCATGTCTCTTCTCATATTCATCCTGTACACTCTCCTTGACCTTCATTTTTGGACCTATGTACTTATAAAATCCCTTTTTATTATTCTTCACATCCCCTGGCAAGTCCTGTTTGATCTCTGCCTTAGCTTTTCTGATTCCTACACATCCAAACAATGCCTTCAGTTACCCAAAATATTTGGGTATTTGAGGAAGAAAATTGAAATTTTTTTCATTTCAATTCCTCTATAAAATAAAGAGTTTCAAACATTTTCTTTGGAGTAGGTGACAAGGGTGGAGACTGGCTATGTTATATAGCATATTATATATAAAATCAGCTTTAGCCCCTAGATCTTTACAATATTCTATGTTCACAATTTAGAGGTGGGAGGAGAGTGTGGATAAAAAGTGCTGTAGATCAGGCTCATCTGATTCTTTTTGCTCATGAGCACCCAAGAGTCGTATAGCAATAGTAAATATCTGATGCCATTTAGTAGCATCATGATATTAATAAAGGAAACTCTGATATCTACATTTGCAACTGGTGAACAGAGACAATGTTCAAGTGAGCCCTAGAGAATTTTTTTTTTGTCAGCTCTCCTCTTTGTGGCATTTCAGTGCAAAGACATCTTCTGCTCTTGTTCAGTTTGCAGCTCTTCTGGGGCTCTTGGCAAAGCTCCCCCACACTACCATCTAAAGTCCTGTACCTTTGGGTGTCATTTAGACCTTCACTACTCAGAACAATAGTTTTCTTTACCCAGAAGAATAAATGATTAGTTCATCAGCTGTAAATTCATGTGCACCTTTGCAGGAAAATCCAACAATAATAATGTAAATTCAGCGCTAGGAATTTTGTGATGGGAGCAGGGTAAAAATGTCCCCCCATTTGGGATGGCAATGTGCCTCCCTTCTTCCAGACAGGGTTTCTTTTAGGTAGCTCATCTATTGTGCCAAGCCAGCCGACAGTGGGGATGATTTCAGCATTGTTCATGACTTTATTGTGTGAGTCTGTAGGGTAAGACATAAGTGCAGTTTAACAAGGCACTAAAAAAAG
Organism: Manacus vitellinus; assembly: GCF_001715985.3. Taxonomy (NCBI): domain Eukaryota; kingdom Metazoa; phylum Chordata; class Aves; order Passeriformes; family Pipridae; genus Manacus; species Manacus vitellinus. The sequence continues at coordinate 3,115,398 of NW_021940291.1, read as the reverse complement.
GAGGTTTGAGTAACCTTGTGTTCACTGAGTTTTCAACAGATTGCTGTGCTATAGCTGAGCTATGACTTCTTAATGCCTTGTTTTCATGCTCTTAATGGTTATGTTATTTAAATTCGTTATTGGGTGGAATGGGTCTGTAATCTGAAAATATCTTAAAGCAGCAGCTATCTGAATAAAATTGGTAGCGAATTTTTTTTGTGGAAATAAGAATATGGAATTTACTATATAAAAATGGCAGTGATACATAAACCCCCTGCAGGACTGGGTGTGTGTCTTTGGGTTTGTTTTGGTTTTTTTTTTTTTAAGAATAAATAGTAATTTATGCCTGGATAATTAGTGGTGTTTTACCACTGAAATGTACACCACTTGAAGGAATAGTCACTGGAGCCTTTCACACCTGCACAGAGTATGAAATTCCAAACAATTAAAACAATTAATATTTCCTAATGAAAAGAAGTCTATTGTGCCTTAGCAAAAAGCATTTGCAGGAGTGAAAACAAAGGTAGTAAAGCAGAATGTCTGATAAATGGCAAATCTACTAATTAAGATTTTCTGACACATCTTTTCATTTCCCAAAATTAAATACAGAATACCTTTATGAGCAAGTGATACTTGCAAAGATGAATTTATCATATTATTCCTTGTGAAAGGCTTTTGCTTTTCAAGAATGGTAGCAGGGAAATGTGTGGTTTTGCTTGGGTTTTTTTAAACTAAAAAAAAAGTACAGTGCCATTTGGTCTTTTGGCTGAGAATTGAAAACAAGTAGTATAGAGTTAAAAGTCATCTTAAAAGGGAACAACTTTTCTGTATTCCTACTTATCTTCTATCTGAAAGGAACTCTAGAAGAGGGGATATCACACAAGTTTTTATATTAAATATTAGGTCATTTTGTCCTGGCCTTGCTGTGTAGATGCTTACTCTCTCTTTCTTCAAAGGGGAGAGAAGACTGCAGTGTATCAGTCACTTCATTTTTACAGCTGTGTGTTCCATGAATGTCATTAAAATTTTACTTGTGACATTGAAAAATATTTATGTGCACCTTAAAAAGTGAATACCTAAAAAGAAGACTCTTAGCTGATAGTTTCAAATGTCACTCCTGAGTGTTTTTGGAATATAATAAAATTATTTCTTTAGAAGAGAAAAGGACTTGAATTGTTTAACAGAAAAAAAATAAAAAGCATTTGACTTTCATTAGTTCGTGTTTTCATGGTCATCTTTGTAGAGAAACACTGGAAAAGCATTTAAGAATATGAAAGCATCTCTGATGCAAAGCAGGAAGAGCCGTCAGCACTCCATGGGCTCTTGGTGCCATCCCTCTCCTGGTTCCTTATTTTTGGAAGGCTCTGTAGAAGGTCAGTGGGAAACATAACTCCTGGCTCCTAAGGCAAAAGCAGCCTGGATTATCATTCATGTGAAACTAAAGACGGGGTGCTAGTAGAGAGCAAATAGTTACTCCTGTTAGTATTTCCTAGATGAATGCAAGCAGCTTAAATTTCAGTTGTTCTAAATTAGTTCCTGAATTAAAAAAAAATATTTAACTCTATTTTGTTTCCCCTTGGTCAATCATTCATTATTTCCATCTAATGCTTGAAATCTAATCACTGTTGCTGAGAAAATATTTCAGGAAACTATCTTGACAAAGAATTTTAACATAAATACTAAGAGAACAGCTTTTTGTCAATTTGATAAGAATAAATCAAATATCATACATTCATAATCAAATACGTGGTTCACTTTTAATGTACAATTTCTGTATTTATATTTGGAAGCAATAAATACTAATATTGATACTTTGTGTTTTATTAGAAATATCAATTGAAGGAAAAAGTTATAGCAAACCACAAGAGAGTTGTTTGGAATAACTCATTTCCCTGATGGTAGTCTTGTATTGAGGCTTTTTGTCTCTGGTAAAAAAAAAGTGGGGAATTGGTATACAGGGGATTGTCAGGGTGAGACACATGGAGACTTTGACTTGGGATTTTGGTCCAGTATACCTGTGGCCAACCTACTCTTTAGCTCCAGCTCTCCAACAAGGATGTTTTCAAGAGTGCAACAGCAGCAGGGAAGGGTTTTGGCTGTCATGGCCAAGTGTGTCCCTCGTTGGGATCTGTGGCTTTGTCCCTCTTGTGCCAACCAGTAGCTGTGACTTTCTTGAGGAAACCTCAGTACATGCCTTCTCCAAGAAAAGCCGGATTTGCATTGTCTCTTAAAAAAATCTTTTAAATACTACCTAAAATAATTTAATCTTAAAGTATATTTAGAAGCTGCGTTTGAAATTCTAGTCCTTCTGAAGGAAAGAAAGCACCAATTTCTCCATTTCATGAATACCATAAACTGATTTATGCCTTCTTTTGACACTTGGTTATGTGGCAGAGGCAAAGGAGCAGCTGGTAATGCAACCCCTAAAAGTTAAAGAGGAGGAAATGCTATATAACAGGAGTAGAGGGATATTATTAGCTTCTGCACTCTGCTAGAGATGATGCATGGGATGAGAGAATGAGAGATGCTCTTTAGGAGGCCATAGAAATTTCCCCGAGGCTTTCAGCGCTGGTGTTTCCCAGTGGGAGTTGGTCTGGACCAGACTGTGCCACACAGATGAAGGGCCAGAGATGCAGAGAAGTGCTGGATAATCACATAACTGAGTCCAACTTGCAGTGTATTCTTTCTAAGAGGGATTTCTTCAGTGTAACTAAGTGTGCTGGATAAGAGATAAAAACCTCATGAGCTGAGGCAACTTGGGGAATTAAAACTGAAATTTTTTGTGGGGGTTTCATTATCAAATTGGGCAGGACCAAGTTGACCCTTCATTTTGCAGATGGCAAAGTACAAACCTGCCAGGCAGACACTGACAACAGCACATGGATTGCAATGCTTAGAGGATGCTATGTCAGTAACACATGGAAAATCATGGTTCCTGTCCCATAAAAATCTCTGTCATAGGAAACATAGGACAGTCCTCCTAACTTTACCAAGCTCAACCTTAGAGCCTTGAGTCTTTCTCATACATCTCTCCACGAGAAACTGCTCCAGACATTGATTGCTCTGACAGTGCAACCTCCTCCTCCTATTTTACCACCCATGTCCTAAGATAAGCCATCAACCCCTGAGCTCAGTAGGCTGGCAAAGTGTGAAATGCTGTAATGTGTATGAATTTAAATTTTTACAAGAAGTGAAAAGGGAAGAAAAATTAACATTAGTAATATCTAACTTAAAAAAAAAAAAAAGAAAACCCCACAACCTGCCATCCCAAATTTCTTTAAACAGAAGGACTCTCTTCATGTAGGAAACTACAGAAGGAGCATTTAGAAGAGCAAAGACAGAAGAATTCAAACCCTGGAAAATGTACATGTGATACCAAATGAGGTCAGGTCTGGCTCAAGATGGTTTTCTGTGACCTCTCCCTGCACATATTTCAAAATGAAATTCTCCTTTCTTTAATACTGAGTTGAAACATAGCAACTGAAGGAGATACTGTTGACACTTGTGTAGTGACATGAATACTCCTCCATGTCTTCTGAGGACTCCTCTAGTGATAGAGTGTAAGAAAGATCACACTGTTTTCGAGTTGGTGCATATTATACGCTTGCCTTCTCCTTTGTCTAATCAAGCTCCTCTCTCCTTTCCCTTAAGATTTCTTCAAAAACACTAAATACTTAAATCTAATTCTTTTGAGTAATTTCTCTGAGCTCTACTTTTAAATATTGGCACTGCATTTCTTTTTTTTATCAGCTGGAAGCATCTGCAACCTGAAAAACTTATAATTAATAATTTATGTAGCTTTTTCTGCCTTTCATTTCTGTGTCTGCCAACCTGGATATATTAAATTTCTTGAGCCTTGCTTCCATCTTAGTTTGCAAGATGGATCAAGGCGATATAAATAATAGCAGTGAGGATATGAGATGATCAAAACTGAGGTCAAGTTCTCATTTAAAGCTGTATCTAGATCATCCTTGATCTGTCTTATCTCTGTGATATAACACTTTTTTCTTTGTTTCCTTGCTCTTCTCCTCTTATTTGTACACAACAGTCTTGTTGCTGTTTGTTCTGAATTACAACTCTTCAGATTTGCAAAAAGTCATTTGTTCAAATTGTGTTCAAAAACAGAATATTTTTTTAATAAATAGGGAGTGGGATATGTTTTCATATATCCTAAACTCTCCTAAATCCACTTTGTACATTTATAAATCAGGTGTTTGTTTGTGTCCTCTTAGAAAATGGGGCATGTTTTATTTCTTAAAAAACCCAAGTGAAACAAAACAAAAAAACAACCAAACAAAAAAACAACTCCCAAACTGCAGATTGAAAATTAGCTTGTCCTTAGCAAGTGAGATGGTTTTGGCAGCAATCACACTAAACAGGGATTTTCCAATCTTGGCTGCTAACATGAGATTCCTTGTTTAGGATCACATTGCTTGTAGATTACAGAATTGGCCACAGAATAGACACACTACTCAAATGACAGATTTGTCCAACCTGTGCTGTGTTACAGGAAACAGGGCCATGTTTTGTAAACCAGAGCTAATATTTTCCATCTGTAACCAAGTACAAGACTGATGAAGGACATAAAGAATATTCTATAATGGAGAACGATTGGAAGAAGGAATCACTAGTCTTAAAAAAAAATGTATTTTTGTTTGTTTCTCTTTCTTACGATCTTGCAGCCTGTAAGTGTAATATCGGAATATCCATCCCAAGAGAAGAGCCCTGTGTTACAGACTGGGAGCTGAGCTGTGGGGAGATAGATGGACTTGCTCATCAGTGCTCCCAGACTTTGCCTCATGGGGCCCTAGTGCCCTTGGTCCCTGTATGATGTGTTACAGAGTCTGTAGTGGATTAGTGGCAGATGACCTTCTGTCTTTGGATAGCTGTTGGGTTGTGGGCCATCTAGTGTTCCTTGTTTCCTTTGAACAAAAGGGGAACAGTGACAATTTGAGATGTTTTAATGATTTGTCCTTGCCTGGCAGGTGCTGTTGCATTTTCAAAATTGGTTTAGAGATGAGAGGAGGCTCTGATTTGGAGGCAGGGTGGTCCTCTGCCAAGAGCTCCCACTGAATTCACCATGTGTGGACCAAGTGTGTATGGACAGGAATTTCCATTTTCTAAGACATATTTTAGAAGATGGGGCCAGAAGGGCCAATGTGAAAGTGAGAGCTGTGTAAGGTTGAAAGAAAAAAATATCATAATGGCTCTCAGTGGATGATAACAGGGTGCAAGAGGGGAGATGCTCACCAGGCTGGGATTTCCAGGTTGCTGAGGTGGAGTACTCAGCAAACGATGCTGGGCTTGTGCAGAACAGATGGCCACAAAAGTTTCACAGTTGTGGAAGGGGATTTCTAAAAGGACAGAACTTGGCTCAAAGTATTTTTCTGAGGTTGTGGTGCCTGCAGTAGTCGTGGGGCTGTGTCTTAACCACAGTGTGAAAAATGCTGCATGTGTAAAGCAAATATTCCTCTGCCCAGTTGTACTCAATAGCAATGACTGCACAAAGCCCATGAGTGGCTAATTTTGGTGTGAGTTGTTTTTTTGGTTTTTTTCCATAAAGACTGTCACTCCTGTAAACCACACGCTTCCACCCTAATTTCCATCTGCTCAGAGTAGCACATGGCTAAATCTAGGACTGTGGTAGACGTGTACAAATATTTTAAGTGCTCCTAGAAAGTAGGCTTTATGTATAAAGAATAGCAGACTATGAGTGGGAAAAGCAACTCAGTTATGTGTTTCAAGACAAATCAAGAGGCAGAGATGGCTTTTTTATTTTTTTACCAGACAATGGAACCAGCTGTAATTTTTTTATGATATATAGAGAGACAACTTATTTAACTTCTCAGTGCTTATAAAATACAAATAGGCTTTAATTGAAAGTTTAGTATTAAACAAAATGGTTTTCTCACACTGAGTAACAAACTTTTCCAGGAGAAAACAGATTGCAGTGATGTTACAGCCGCAAGTTTCAGTAAGCTATATAAGAGAAATATTTGTACCTTCTCAAATGGAAACAGTATTAGGGTCTGTTACCCAAATGCTTCCTGAACTCAGACAGGCTTGGTGCTGTGACCACTTCTCTGGGGAGCTTGTTCCAGTGCCCAACCATCCTCTAAGTGAAGAACCTTTTCCTGATATCCAGTCTAAACCTCCCCTGACTCAGCTTCATGCCATTTCTAGAGGAAACTCTAGTCCTATCACTGGTAATGAGAGTGAAGAGATCAGTACCTTCCCCTCCATTTCCCCTTGAAGACCACAGTGAGGTCTCCCCTCAGTCTCCTCTTCTCCGGGCTGACAAAACTGAGTGTCCTCAGCTGCTCCTCATAAGGCCTCTTCTCCAGACCCTTCACCATCCTTATGGCCCTTCTCTGGACACTCTCTAAAAGCTTAGTGCCGTTTTTATATTGTGATGCCCAAAACTGCACACAGCACTCAAGGTGAGGTCACATCAGTGCAGAGAGTGATTCAAGGAGTTACCAAAGGCTTGATCCACTGGCAGCTAAGAATGGGGGTTAGTGGTGGGACTGCAGACTTGCTTCTGCTCTTTGCCAGGTGTGAGGTTGTCTCGGGACTCACCGTGCAGCAGTGCTTGCTGGTGGTATTAATACCAGATTAAGTAAAGATATGGAACCAGAAGGAATTAAATATCTTATTTCTTCAGTTCTTCCCATCCTGGGAAATTTACTTTTCAGCCTGTGTCCAACTTGCTCCTTTTGTGGGTGATATGTGAATCTCTGAGCATAGCTCTGACCCTTTACATTTCTTTTCAATGGTAAATTGTTATTTATAGAAAGGAGTTTGAGAGAGGCTGTGGAATTACTGGCTGTGTGTTTTATAAAGCAAGCCAAAAGAGGAACTAAAATAATTTGGATTCAAATTCCTCTAAGTCCAAGCTCTGAATTAGCTCTGCTGCTATTCATGGGATCCATAAAAAAAACAAACAACCCTGCATTAAAGCCTTTCAGATTTGTTCAGTTCTACTTTTATCTGGCAAAAATTTAGACCTTTAACTTAATCAAACCCTGGAAAAATAAAAATTTGATATAGCTGGAAATTTGACAGAAGATGTGGAAGAAGTTGGTGCATAAACTGTTAAATTGCTGCCATGTGAGGACACAGACAGGAGGAATATATGTAGCAAAGGGGGACTGTGGTGTCACTGTTTGTTAAAAGCTGTTGTGTTTTGCAAAATGTTTCTCCAGCTTGGGGCATAACCTGGGATGACCTGGAGACATACCTGGGCACCAAGTCAGAGTCATGCACAAACACATGGTGAGGGACTGACTTGCGCTTGGCCCTGACTGTTTGCTTTTCCATTTGCACAGCAAGATACGTCAGCCCCACATATGCAAAGGAAGAGGCTGCCACCTCCCTGTGGCACAACTATGAGCTCCTGAGGCTAGGGAAGTCATTAAGAGGGCAGTAAGATAACCTGTAGCCAGATGGGATTGCAAGCTTTTGGGAAAACACCAGGAAAGTGTGGGGGGAAAATTTGTAAGATTTGTAAATATTATTATCTGTATCAAACTCTACGTCCCTTGGTGTTGTGAAAAGTTTTGGCAGTGCTTTGCGACGAATTACGTCTGCAGTGAAATGTGAGGAGATGAAAACTGGAAGCAATCATGCTGAACATTCGCGAGGCTGTACCCTTCCAAATGTTTCTGTTTATGTGGTCCCTGTTTTGATCACCTGCTTGCTGCTGAGTATTTTCCCTTTCCTCCCTGGACTTTAAGGGAGCAGCGGACTAATAAAGGACTAGATTTCTCTTCCTCTTCTGTTCTGCTAATACCCTGTTAGGAAGACGAGTTAAATGTCCTGCCAAGCAGATCCAAAACATGTCCTGAGCTTTTGGGAGACCTAATGAGGGTCACTCTGTTGTGTATCCAGCACTCGCAGGAGGCCTGTCAGACTAGAAATAGGAGTTTTGATGTTGCTAAAATGTGAGAAAAATCAGTATTTATTTCCTTTCTTCGTAAACACCAAACTTGCTCAGCCCTGCATGATATGCTGGCCTGTGCTCAGGTCCTTGGTGAGCCTGGGTTTTCCCAGTCCATCCCCTATCCCCTAACATATTCACTGTGCAGTTAGAGAGCCTGGGGCTGCACATGTTGAACCAGAAGGTGCTGGGGTGCCATTCTCCCCACCCACCTGCCCCCCCCTCCCCATGCACATCATTCACACTTTCCTCACCACAGGGGACAGGCTGATATTTTATATCACCACGTTGCCATGACCCTCTATGACAAGGAGAAAATTTTAGTCACTTGCCTCGTTGGGTTGCAAACCTTTATGAATACCGCAACTAATAGCCCGGGTAAGTGGAAGATTAATTTCTATACCACCTGGCGGCAAGCTGTGGATTAGGCTGCTGTCCCTCGTGTGGGTTTAATGTTGGAGGAATGGGGCACTTGAGTACCCAGACAATCAGCCTCTTGTTTAAACAATGAGCTTCTCGGTCTTGTTAGCCAGCGCTCTTAAATTTTCATTTTATTCTGGTATGCAGGCTTGTGTGATGTGGAGAATTGCTTCAGCACAGAGAGACTGCAAACCTGTTCAATTAAAGGAAATGCTCAGATCCAGCTGTTGGAGCCCCATGAATGCCAGTACTCCTCACAGAGTAAGTAAGACCAACGCACTCTGCCCTTGGAACAGATATGACGATTTGTGCCTTAATTCTCCTGAAAAAAGAGCCTTTGTTGGGGAAGGATGGTTGGGGAAAAGAGGAGGAATGCAAAGCGTGGTGCAGAAAATGCCCAGTGAGACCAAGTTTTCTGCAGATAACAGTGAGGTCTCTATAGCATGAGCCCAGTAACGAGGCGCCATAAGAAGCATGTACAGTACAAGCTCCTATTACAGCTATAGAACTGTCTTGTCAATTTTATAAATGCTTTCCTCTCATGAAAAAAGCATGTGTTGTGGGGTAACTTACCCTATACTTTCACTTCCAAGAAACAGGCTCACAAGCATAGCCACGGTGTGCATACACTCACTGTGGGTGCGTGACCATACACTGACTGTTGGTGCCTGGTTTTCCAGTTGCCTTGGTTTGGGTGATATGTTTCTGCACCCATTTGTGGGTGACACAGGTGTTGGGGCAGTACTGGATGGTCAGCCAGATGTCTTTTTACAGATCTTTTATAAAAGATCTTTTATATCTTTTATGTATATTTGGTATATCTACACATACCAATATATATAATATATTATCATTTCTCTAGAAATATTATATCTATTTTATGTATGAAAGGCTGTAGCAGTTTCAGTAGGCGCTGAATGCACTGCAACAACAAATGAAGTAGCTGACCTAATGCTTGTGTCTCAAACAGGACCTGAGTACCGAGGACTGGGCATGGAGAAGGAAGACATTGGAATGGGACAAACCACAGGAAGAAATGATGAGCCATTGACCCAGGGTTCAGCTGAGTGGCAAAAGCCATCTCCTCAAAGGTAACGGAGCTGGAATCCTCACCCCAGAGCAGGGGCTGGTAACCTCTTGTTTGACACCAGGAACCACCATATCTCCGAAAAAGCAGCTTTCCCCATTCTTGCTGTCTCTTCCCTCTCAACCTCATTTTGTTCCCCACCATGGGGGCTTTAAAAAGATACTAGGTACAGTTTCAGCTGCTGAGATGGAAATGGGTCACTGGTCCTCAGTAGCAGGTTAGCTGCTGCTGGTCCTTAGGCTGCACACTCATGCCATTTGTCACACAAGCTACAAGAGAAGAGGTTGCATTTTAATTTACTAGCTGGGCCTGTGAGGTGCACAGGATTTCAGTCCAGTGCTGAACTAGAAAATGAAGTGCTTGGTTGTCAATTGGCCACTCCAAGTGTCGTTTTTAGTCACGTATATGTCCATCTTCATCTGTCTATCTACTCATATACATACAAACATGTAAATATATACGTACTCACATGTGGCTCTGTGTGTGTATACATAAATACCTCTCTTTATATATATCATTTGTGTACATGTTAAAAAAATAAATGCCTGACTTTCCTGACAGGTTACGAAAGGTTACGAAAGGGCTCCAGTGCTTTAAATCCCTGCAGAAGATGCAGCAGCTGTTGGGTCAAATCTTTGCAGCTTTTCTAATGTGTGATGCTTGTTTCAGGCAGCATCTGAGCCCTCAGGCCCTCTGCAAGAAATTTTGCTGTAGAAATCCTCTCTGCACGTGCCTAGGAGCCAAAATCAGCCTTTTCTGGTGGTTGGTGAAACAGTGTAAGACCTTTGAAGGAAATTGTTACCATGTCCTTTGTCTTGCTGTGAGGTATGTAAAGCAACCCTTGCCCCTGTTCCATTTCTTTGTTGTTAAAGTGTATTTTAAATACACATTGCTAGTAACAAATTGAAAGAGATACTTTTTAAACAAAAAAATAAATACTTCTAACACTCAGCATGATATGAGGTATATATGGTTTTCTTTCAGGTGAGTTAAAATGCAAAACCAGAGAAAAACTGTGGTCCAGTTTGATGCAGTGGCATAAATCAAGATTTGGAAATATAAAGTGAGTGGGCTGAAAACAAGACCTTAATGCCTCCCTGCACTGTTCCTCTATGTTTGGGGCAACTGAACACAAGGTAAACAGTCAGAAGCAGATCCAGAGCCCAAGTCCCATTGAATTTTTGGCTCACTGACTAGTGTAGATGCTTGCAAGACTTCTCCCCCAGCTGGTTAAGCAGAGTTACAAAGCCAGATTGTTCCAGTGACAAATGTCTCTAACAATTGACATTGCTTTGGATTTAAGTTTTTGCAGATATGCTTCCTTTAGGATGAAGAGCAGAAGACTTGGCTCCAAGAGCTTCAGTTCTGCCCCACCTCAGCTGGACATGTTCCAGCACCCTCAGCATCATTCCTGCTGCAGTGGAGGTGCTTGCATGAGAGCCATCTGCTGTGCCTGCACCTTCACCTTCAGGACTCTGTCTGTTAGGGTGGATCTTGCAGTCACAGAAACCTGCTTCTGTGCACGGAGGTAGTGTTAGACCACCACCTCCCTTGACAGGGCTTCAGCTCACACAGAGCCAGGGCTGTGCTGTGAGGGGAAGTGGGACACATAAAACCCTTCCAGTCTTAAACACCATCAGGGCTGCCGGCAGAATCCTGTTGCACAGCAGCCAGACTGGCTGGCACCCCAACAGGGCACTCCATCCCCAGACAGCTGCAGCTGGCCATGACAACACCCATGCTGGGCAGGAGGGGGATACAACGTGTTGGAGCAGGCTGGAGGGCAGCTGTGGGGCAACCTCAGTGGCACCCCGGGGTGCTGCTTCTTGCACTGCACAAGCCGCTCACGCTGGAGCTGTGAGACACTAACCACTGTGCATGTCCCGTGTGCACAACACACGAGACACAAAACACATCCTCCCCACACATCCTAAAACACATAACACTCACTGGAGACAAACCCACTGCTGCACAGCACTTACACACTGCACACAGGAAAAGCAGAGTAAGTGTATGCTGCAGACATGGGATACAAACCACACTAGCGACACTTGGTGGAGACATGACTTGGATGCTACTTGTGCATTCCCAGTTCAGATTTCCCAGCTACTTTCTTTCTTACACTGGTGGGACTGATAGAAAGCAAAAGCAAAGCACAGCATGTCCCCCTTTGGTAGTAGAGCAGAGAAGATAGTATTAATCATCTCCACTCAGATGTATTTCTTCCTCTGCCCATCATCTTTAACTAAACAGCAAATAACCACGTTAATATTTGCCTTAGATCATTTCAGCCTCTACCTTTCCCAAGGCATTCATCCCTGTGACCCTCAGCAATACCAGGATGCGTTCAAGCCTTGCTCAAGGCAATGCTGTAGCTGGCGGTACGTCTGTAAGCCATGTACAGTTGGATAGCACAGGAACAGAAGGCTGCTAGAAGCTGGAGGCTGACACTCATTTCCCCCCAACTATTTAATAACAGTGGTTAATTTCAGTGTCCATAGCCTACCTGGATCACTCATTTGAAGCCAAATAACCAACACCAATAACAACAAAAAAAAGGTTTTATACCTTAGCATTGTGGTACAGCAACCATCCCTCTGCAGTGTGGACTTCAAGTTGGTTGATTTAATTCACAACTCTCTGGTGAAAGCTTCATTTTATTTGCCAAGTATATGTACACTATCCCAAGCATTTCATCTAAGCAAGATGGTTATCAACACACCCTCTCTCTCCTTTCAGGAGAATTAGATGCACACTCCAACACCCTCAGCAAACATTACCTCCACAGAAGCAAGCCAAAGGTAGCCCCCAGGCAACTCTGTCCTTGCTTGTGCTGTGCTATGCTCAGCAGATGCTCAGCTACAAAAGAGTCAGCTTGCTTCCCTGTGTAACCCAACTCCCCAGTGCCACAGCTTGGGTGTTTCAGCTGTGAGTGTGCCTTAGCAGGAATGCTGCAGGACAGTGCTCCTGGCTGCTAAGCATAGTTTTGATGGTCACACAACATCTTCCTGCTCCCTGTGGTGGCACGTGTGCCTAGCAGGCACATACCTGGCTTTCTCACATAACCTCTCCTAGTGCTGTTAACAAATCAAGCATGGTGCAAAAGCTGTATTTTTACTGATCCTGGACAGAGTGACTCACCAGGTTGACTGTGATGGAAGCCTGCACCTTAAAAAATAACAACAATAAAAAGGTGCCGCTAAGCACTATAAGTTGCTGCATATTCTACATTAGGGTGCAGGTCTAAACTCTGCCCAGCTGGGGAGAACAGGACCCACTCTGTCTTTGCAACGCAGTGCTGTACGTTGCCAGGCACCCTCTGAGCTGCCTATTAGTCAGGCTGGACTCCTGGACTCATCACTGGACTCCTCTGAGTTTAAGAGCAGTAGACCTGAATGCTTCTCTCCCTTTGTGCACAGCCAGTTTCTGCCTCCAGCATTCCTTTTTGACACCCACATTATAAAAGATTCATAAAACGATTACATTTTCTTATCTAGAATGAGTTTCAGTTACAATACTTTTCTTAAAGTTTGAAGATAATGTACCCATTTGCCAGTCTTGGCAGTTAATGTCTGTGCAACACCAGGGAGCACTACCATAAGATACTAGTCAGGTCCATCACAGCCATTCTGGTCCATAAAGTTAAGACAAGCCATTTCCAAATAAGCTGCCACACTAGTTATGATACTAGGATCATTCATCTGGTTACTCATTGTCCCATACAGGTCCCTTGGTTTGGATTGTTTCTAATTGTTTATTCATTGAGTTAGAAACAGGTAAGTGCGCTCTCCTCCCCTCTGGAGTCCTTCAGCATCTGAGTGCCACTCACTCTGTTCACCAACAACCATCCACCAAAAGTCATTCACTCCCAGCTTGAGGCCACCAGCAGCACATGTCCATCAGAGTTCACTGGGGAAGACAACAACTTTACCTGCAGAGTTTATGACATCTGGATGCATTGAACACCTCAGAATTGCCATATAAGGAGTGCTTCTTCCCACTGTTATTCTGTAGTTCAAATCTGTCTACAAAAGGCCCCCTAGATTTATGTGCATCCATACTTGATCCATGCTTGTCAGCTACATGATGCACTCTATAAAGTCCTTTGTGAAGTCTGCAGATAAAGCAGTTACAGACAGTCTTAGTTCTAGGGACATCTGCTGTAGTCTTTAAACTTACTCCTTTACTTTGGCAGTTGTATTGCATCTTTTCTTTTCCTCTGATTGAGGCCAAACAGATAATTTCCTTTATTGACCTCCCCCCCGGCTTTGGGTGTCATGTTTGCTAGACCCTGTTGTGGATTTAAGTCCAGTGATCCAGAGGAAGGAGCAGCCTCCCCCTTCTCGGTTTAGCGGTCAGAGGAGTCAAGCACCAAACCCCCTGTGGAGTCAGTAATTTTTATCCCGTGACCTAGGAGACATCATTCATGTTGCAACTTGGATGATATTTCTGGAGCAAGACATGAATTAATTACTGGAAGCTGGGCCCGTGGAAAGTATTCCTGTTTGTCACCGAATCCCACGAAGAGCAATGGGGGCTTTATGCGAATGTCTTGGACACAGCCACGTTAGACTGATCAAGTCCAAACTGACAACTGCACAGAGCATTAGACTTGCCTTTGTGCATCCTGCAGGAAAATGATGGGCATCATCCAATAAAGCCTAACATGCGTGCAGTACACAAGTGTGCCTTTGCATACTTCACAGGTTAAATATTAAGTCGTAGGTTTTTAGGAAACTAGATGGTTTTCCTGCTGCTTAACATGTTTCTGTGACATTTTAATTAGCTGCTTATCTGTCATAATGCAGTCTGGCTGTATTGCTCTAGCCATCTAGACTAGCACAGGTTTATTCTCTTTCTATCTGGCATAGAGTCATTTTTCCCCAACCTCAAAAACAGTGAGGGCAAAAAGAAAACTGACCTATTGGCCCCATTACCATGTCAGTCATCCTCAAACCATGAGGCTTGTATGCCAATTACAGCACACACCTAAAACCTGCCATCAGTGTTTAATGCCCAACTTCGTTTTCCAGGGGTTTAAAGAAGTTTTGTCAGTCACATTATAGAAGTACCATTTACTTGGGCCCACTGCCTGAGAGCATCTTTAGTCCAGTACTCCACACAGGATGGTTACAGTTAATAAAGGTACTTTTTCTAACCTAGAAATAGTTTTGGACCAACTGCCTTCACTAAAAGAAAGGCCAGAAAGACTTACTTTGCCCTCTTCGTCCCCAGCATGTAGCTACGTAACATGTTCTGGAGACTGAATATTTGAAACAAGAGATAGTCATTTGTCTTTATGGGCTGCATCAAATGGTGGATTTAAAACAGTTGGAAGTATACGGAGCAAGGGTAGGAATGAGGAAACTTGGTTTGCTTCCTTGGCAACAAAATCTACAGCACAGCAGGAGAACAGAGCATGATAATTAGGGAATTACAGCTATTAGTCACAGAAAATATGCTGCAGTTGCAGGTCAGGGACCTGAGGTTGTGGCACAGGAAGGAAAACTGTAATTTAGAGTCTGCAAGGAACTCACTGCATGCATTGGACTTCTTGCTACTTATAGCATCTCTACACCTGTTTTGCAGGGCGGAAGTCAAGCAGACAAGAACAGGGATCAGCAACAAGCCACCAAGGAAATAGAGTTTCTCTACAAGTCAGGACAAAAACTATTTTTGTAAGAACTATTTTTAATAAGAAATGGATATTCCACCAACTCTTGTTCACTCCCCCTCCTTCTCAGTTGGCAACCCTCTTTCTAAACAGGACAATCAGAAGTGTAAGCTTTAAGATGAGGGAGATGACAAAACTTGATCCACGTAGTTATTCTGGGAGCAAGCTTAAGAAGCACCAGTTGTTACAAGGGATGTATAATGCGAGTCTCACTGAAACAGGGCTTGGTTTGGAGACTTCTGTGAATAAGCCCAGAGCCTGTATTAGTTTCCTGCAAGGGTAGCTGTTACTGAAGGGAACTGAAGGATACAAAGGGAAATACAAGCCTCGAACTGAAGACGATACCACTTTATTTTCCTAGCCTTCACCTTAAAAATGCCAAACTCTAATCATATGCACAAGAACAAGCCCAACAGTCACTCACAATAACATCATTAAAGCCACTCTGATCATAGTTTGCCCACAAGCCATAAAAAAGAGGACCTATTGGTATAGTTTATGACCAAGACACTCACCAACCACCTTGTGTGAAATGCTATGCCACCTCCTCTTTTTCCAGTGGAAGCTGGTCCCATCTCTGAGGACTAGGGTGTGCTATAGCTACTGCACAACAAAAACCTTCACTTGACTTCAGCTGTCCCCAAAACTGGGTGAGAGGCTGTCATGACCACACACTTTCAGAGGTGGATTTTTATCTGGACAGAGACCTCATGGCATTTTCCTCCAAGTGAAGTTGTATACAAAGCGACCTGGAAACTGGACTCCCATTTCAGTTGAAAAGAGTGGTTTTCCCAGACCTTGAAGGGTGTAAGTTTCAATATTCTTTCAGCCAGTAAAGCAAATTCATAGAATACAGACACATTCACACTGCACTGACATGCCTGACTCATGGAAAAGCTAATCTATTACTCATGTGCTTTACTGTAACCTTTGATCCAGCTAAATCCCTGTAAGAAGTTCCTCATTGCCATTCCACTCAAGAGGAGAATTTTTATTTACTTCACCAAATCTCCTCCACCTTTTGTTCCACACTCATCATGTCTGGGTTTAGTTTTTAAATAATCTTCCTTTCCAAAAAATTTAGTGTGTGGAAAAGCTTCTTTCTCACTTCTCTGTCCTTAAATTAAGTTGCTTCAGAAACAGAGAGGTGATTATTACAGGTGAGAACTGAAGCATGAGGGAACTTGAGGGAACCTAAACTTGCTGAGGAACAGAAGAAACACCCACCACACCCTGAGGCTGACCAAGAGCTGACAGCCTCATTTCTTCAGACTTGCACTTGTTTTGCCTGACCACAGAGCTCAGATTCAGAGGCCAATACCAGGAGACCTCAGGCCATGAGGCTCAAAGTTCTCCATAAGGCATAACAAGCTCATTCAAGTGTTAATAAACAAGACTTCCAGCGTTTGCTTGCTGCACCAGCTAGCAGCTTTGCATCACATCTAAGCCAAACTAATTCTTTCCATGGAAGAGCAGCTATTAATAACTTCCTACTGCCCAGTCCAGCCTGCTGACCAGTAGCCAGGCTTCCCCAGTTCTCCTTGAAGGCTGACAACATGCCATGCAGATCAACCAATTCAAACTATTTCAGACAGGAAGCTATTTCAGTCTAGACCCTCAAACTGTCCTAAGCTAGCCCTCTGTTTCAAGGTGATATCACATGAATTCACTCACTGCTCTCCCTTGAGTGAGGTGTCACAGCAAGAGCTCAGAGGCGAGCAAAGCTCCTCGGCTCTGGGCTAAAACCCTTCCCTCAGTCATCTCCCAGCTGTCTGGATGAGAGTAAGCGCTCTGAGAACCAGTGGGAAGCACTTACTCTCAACCAACGGGATAAAATACTTTTATTCTTCTTGGTGAGCTGCCAAACCTAGAACCTGTGCCTCACTCAGAGTTATCTGTCAGCCAGATGGTTTACGCAGTTGGAGGCTGGGGAAGTCATGCCAAATGCTTGATGGAGCCTTCCTTCTTGCCCTGTTTCTGGTTATTAGCAGACTGGCAAAGGCAAGTTGGTTCCCAATCCCTACTCAGAAGACAACCTGTATTCTCCACCTTACTGAAATACAACACATCAAACGAGAAACGTTGATGCCACTTGGGACAGAATCTCTTTAGCTTAAGAAGAAGTGGTAGCTGAAATGCACCTCAGTCCTGTAGCCTTTCCACCAGAACCACTTAACCATAATAATGTAAAATTTGGTTTTAAAACCTTCCAGAGGAAGACTGTAATTTGCATTTTAGAGCCCCATGCACTGACTTGCCCGAAATGTACCTCCACCCACTTGCTGGTATTTGTGCCTTCGTTTCTACAGGGGAGACAAAGATTCACCAGGTCTTGGTGCAATGCACCCAATTCATCTCAGCAAAGTTTTAAGTCCAATTCTAATAGTGCCAAGTGCTTGATGCCATTTTTAGAAAGCAGAATAACTAAGTATTTAAGGACAGATCCTTCCCCAAATAGACAAGAAGAGCCAATCAGCAGCTGTTTCTCTGGAAAGTTTTTGCCAGCACTACAAATGCTCCATATAGAAGCAGAAAGACACTACTTCTGATCATAAATGCATGTTAGATGACACCGTCACTAAATATATCAGGTGACTGCTAGCACAATTGGTTTTATTCCAGTCTGGTTCCCTTCTGGTGTGGGCAGCAAGGGCATCTTAATTGAAACAGCCCCAAGATGAATTTAGTTTAATCACTGAATGTGAAGTAGGGGGCAGGGAAGAAGGAAAGAGAAGCAATATTAAGTGTGGAAACTAATACAAAAAGCTTCTGGGATATTAATAGTGTGCTGAACTAATAAGATGCAGTCAAAGCTATGAAGTTTCTGGAACACCGCAGCAGCTGCTACTGTGAAGTAAGAGACTGGAGTGGATCTGTGTATTTACAGCAGTTATCTGAAAGCTTGAGCATGTAATTCCACTCAGAATCCCCACCAACACAAATACATTAAAAGGAGACTGAAAAAGCTCCTGTAAACCCACTAAGCACAATAGCTAAAGTTTTCAGAAGAAATAATTCATAGCATTAGAGTTATGCTCACAGAGATGGCTAAGACCCTCTCTGGACTGAACATAGAGCAGAAGCTCTTGCTGAGAGGCAGGCTATACTGTAGAAGCCCAAAAACCTTCCAGCCCTCTTGGTTATTTAAAAAGCCTTCTGGGACAGGAACCCGTTACATAAAGAAATCTGTCCCACAGAAGTTGGGCTAGACAGTGATTGTTTAAAAACCTTAGATTCACATTAGAGTTTGTTTGTTTGTTTGGTGTTTGGTTTTCTTTGGTTTTTGGGGGGTTTTTTGCATGCACCTACAGAAAAAATTGATTTGTCCATGAAGAGATAAGATGAGGCATCCATTTCCTTCAAGAGCTGGAGAACAGGCCCAGTCAAAGACAAATCCCCATCGAGCAAGGGCAAAGCTCACAGCATCCACCACACCAGGAGGGAACTCCCTACGTGAGCTGGTAGATGGCAGCAACTTACAGTTCACTAACAGCTCTGTGGTGCCTTCTGAGCATATTGCCACAGCCTTGCCAAAGGCTGAAGAAGGCTATGTGACTGAGAACCCTCACAAAGCACAGGAAAGGTGGTATTCAGTTAACCCTACAGAAGAAGGAGGGGGAACAACTCAACATACTGTCCGTGTGGCACCAGCCAGGCTAGGGACACACTAGGAAAAGCTGCAACCACAATAGCAGAACAAGTGCTGCTATTGCCCAGAAACACTACAGCTCTGGGTATGGACCAGAATCTTGATATGGAATGAGAAGGTAAGCACATAACATTAATGTACTATGGAACTGAGAGTAGATGAACATGGCATCTACACAAGAAGACACTGCAGTCAAACAAACAGCATCACCACAACCCCCTCGGACTCTTCAAGACAAGCACTAGTCCTAGAGTATCTAAAGCCCTTACCATGGTTAACTATTCCAGTCAGAGGTCTCTGAAGGCTGAACAGCAGCCTAATGTTAGATATTAAGAGAGGAAAAGCCATTTTGTTAAGGAAGCTTTAGAGAAGAGTTACAGATTTGAAGACTCATTTTAAGCTTTTGTCACTGGCCTGGAATGGGAGAAGTCGGGTTACTTAACTGCTGTTATGACAATTATCAAATAGAAGAGACCAGTGACTTGAAGAGAACATTGCAGCTCATAGCAAAATTCCACTATGCTTTTCACTAGGTGTGTCCAATTACTTCCAGTATAAATTAGCTAGACCGTTGAAAGCAGGTTTGCAGAAAATAGGTTTAATGCTGTTAAATGAGTTTAATGTGGAAAAAAAAGAAAAAGAAAACAAGGAAAGATTTGTTTCCCATGAAACAGTCAAAAAGTCTGAAGCTACTTTGGAGATCTCTCAGACCCTGCAAAATCTTTCAGACTTCCTATCTGCTTCACTGACAAGATTCAGGACTTCAAGACAGCACTTAATGCTAACTTTGTGCAACAGTTCTAAGAATGAAAAGCAAGAACTTACTAGGGTCAGGTCTAGTAGAGCTGACTTCAAAGGCTGCTGAGCAACTGCAGATGCAGGCAGATGGCCATAACTATTTTACCAACTTACTCATACATATTGTTGCTAATAGAGTCATGGAAGCAATATTACAAACCCTGTTCCCAGTCATGCTGGGCTCAGTGACCATTCATGCTGCAATCTAACAAGTCAGCTTCAGCATCTTCAATTAAGCCAGAAGACAAGTAGGGAAAAGAAAACAGGAGTGATACCATGCAACTCTACCATTGGTAGTGTGGGTTGCAGTTCACTCTGAAAGTCTGGGCAATCCTGCTGACTCTGACAAGTTTCTTGTAGAAAAACTCATGGTTTTCTATTGTACCGATATGCAGAAAGAGAGCCTCATCCTATTTGTGATACCCAGCTCTGGCAAAAGCAGAGGTACATCTCCCTATCTGCAATAGGGCACTTTAAAAGCAGAACACAGCAAAACCTTGTTGAAAAGATGCTTTAACCACTTCACGTATGTCAAAACTACAAAGGCAGTTTATCTGCACTTAAAAACAGAGATAGAGAAGGAGTGCAAGCACAAACCTGAAGACAGAAAGCTTTGAAAAGCCTGGTAACCCTAGGACAGCTCCTCCACAGCAACCCTAAGGCTGAAAAGCACTCCCACCTGAGCCCAGTGCCTGATCACCCCAGACTTTCCTCCCCTCATCGACCATAAAGGGCCAGCCCCGACAAAGGGAGCTCTTGGGAGTGTTTGACAGGATTACATACACGAAGCAACAAGAGCAGCAGCTCCGTGTTGTAAGGAGACAGGCACACCACCAGCTCCAAGGCACACTGCTCTCCAGTGAGCTACAAGTTTCCCAGTGGCAGTTTATCCACTAAGAGTTGCTTGCGCTCCAAATTTGACCACTAACTGCCTGAGCACCTCACAAGCAAATTTAGGACTATTTTCTAGAAGCAGAGCAACTGGGACCTGTTCTTTCACCGTCAGAAAGAGAAGGGGAGGGATCTACATGGAGGGCAAATGAGAGCCCAAAGCTCACCTATCCCTAGTTCCTCTATTGCCTGCATCTTCTCCTTTCCAAGGGGGATTAAGTCTGGAAAAAGTTTGATTATTTGGAACAGTGCTGTGATCCTACACTTTGCCTTTTGGCAGTTGGGTGGAACCAGACTGGGTGCACAGCAGTGCAGGGTGAGCCATGCACACATGACTGAGATAGGAAGAGACATTAATGAAACCTTCAGGGTTTTCTCAGACCATCCTGTCATTCGGTATAAGAATCACAGAGGAAACAACTCCTCCTTACCTGAGCTGGGCATTGAAAATAGTCAGGCTCCAACCTTCAATGAGCACACACTTGCTCAAGCACAAGTTAGTAGTACAGAAGTGGGCTATGTGGCTTTTATGTTAGCACCTGGTTTCAACTAGAAAACAGACAATCAAGAAGAGCCAGTCATGTTTTACAGTGACCAAGATAGAGTTTAAGGATAATTTCACTATGGTACTCCTTTGTTCAAAGCAGAGTTTCAACTGAGAGGCAACAAAGACAAGTTTTTCATGGCAGAAAGTTTGTTCTCCAAAGCAACATCTGTTGCCAGTTACAAAAGCCACATGAATATCCTGAGCATTTACTACGACATACTCATAATACAGAGCTAAAGGTTACTCTCAGGTCTCAGCTACAGCTTGTTATTGCCCCCTATAATTTTTCTCAAAATGCTTTGATGTTTCACTGTTTCCTTGGTGCTGATTATGACTACCTACCCACTGTAGAGCCTCAAGTCTGTGATGGAAGGAGATTAGTTA
Organism: Manacus vitellinus; assembly: GCF_001715985.3. NCBI lineage: Eukaryota > Metazoa > Chordata > Aves > Passeriformes > Pipridae > Manacus > Manacus vitellinus. The sequence continues at coordinate 3,094,030 of NW_021940291.1, read as the reverse complement.
GCTAGAAGAAGAAGATGGTTTGCACATGAGCTCAGTACCCGCACGCAGAATTTGGCAATTGATTGTCCACTGGCAGTGAAGGCAGCAAACGTGCTTGTTGCAGAAGCAGGTGACCACAGAGTGATAGTCTGCCCCTTTCCTCAAGTTCACAGCTCCTCCCAGCTCCAAAGGGCTCATCCATCAAGACTTTACCACTTGCTCCTTCTACACATTTTTGCCAATGAGGGAGAAGTGAAGAGACAGAGGGGCTGCTTGTTTGGTATTTTTGCTAGCTGATTCCATGGTGCAGTGATATCCCAAACAATACCAACCAAGCTCTACCAGATTTTTGGAAATCTTAATGCAAGAGACCTTGCAACACCCCCGTGCAGTTAAAAAAAGGATATTGGCTCATGCCACCCACCACTGAAACAGACACCCCTAGGCTGGGATGAAGCAGCTGTATGACACCATGCAGCAACACTTCACAGCATTTTAGGGTAGAAAGCAATTAACCTTTGGCTGAATCCCCTTAGCTCCAAGCTACAAAAAGAGTGTTTGTTCTGTTTTCTTCTCTACCCCCCACCTCCCCCAAGTCTGCACAGCTCTGGTGTTCTCATTAGCTCACTGCCTAGGCTGCTCTCTGGACCCTGAAATGGAGAACAACAGTTGTCATCAAATTAATGGGCTGTTTATCCAAATATTAATTTTGTTTTTTCTTGCTTCTGCTCCAGGGTAGTGGCAGCTGATTCCAATAAAATTCAGGTGAGGCTGTAGTGCACTGTCTCTGTTCGGACAATAAATACACTGGAGCTGACACCTACTTGAGATCTCTGATGTACTTTAAAGCAAGTTCAGAGAGTTTGGGCAAGATCCTCTTTACGGGTCTGAAGAGAGTAACTGCTCCAGCTGAGGGAAGACATCTTTCTGCCCTCTACTGTTTCTTTCTAGGTCTGATTGAAATTTAATACTACTTTCTGTACTTACACAGAACCTTCATCTTCAGGTCCTGCCCTAAGACAGAGCTTCCTAGGATCCAAGTCTGCCAGTGACATCACGAAAGCTTAGAAATCCCAGCAAAGTCAGATGTCCCTTAGATTTTTAACTTCTGAATTAAAATCTTGTATAGCATAGGCAAAGAGTGAAAGATTTTAAAAGTCTGAAGGCAGTTAAATGAAGACTTGGGAATACAATCTGTGTCTGATCCTTCAAGTGGGATTCCTCCAGTTCACCCCAAGCACATATTTCCAACTTCATCTGCCTCATAGGCAGAGAATGGGTTCATCTCAAAGGCTACCATCAATTTAAGACAGGTCTGGTGAATCCTGTCCTTTCAGAACCCTTATTTCCATTATCTAGGCTCACTCTAGTCAACTCCCATACCACAGTAGCATGCATATGCACCTTTATGCATTCAGCACAGCCCTCTGCTTCTGCTGAAGCAAATATCAGGTATGGGTTGTCTCAAAAAACGTATCAAACTCTCCATAGCTGCGTGCCAGCTCTGCATTTAAGTCAGAGTAGTTCCCAGTCACATCAAGGAGATGCATTAAATGACCTTAGGGGTGACACTACATAGAGAAAAACAGTATGTTAGCAACTTTATCTTTCCAGGTGCTGCTTACCAGCTTCATCCCAATAGTCTTCCACTCTCTTCCATAAAAAAGTATGTTCCTAAACAGACATAATTTGTAACTGCACCACTTCAAGCAGTTAAAGTGACTACTCTGACACCTTCATGTTGGTGCATGCTTCTAACATGAAGCTTTCCCAGAAATGCTCAGCTCTGAGCCATCAGAAATGGGAAGCTAGAGCAGAGGCTGTGGTCACCTGCAGGAGCTCTGGGCAAGCACAGACAGACCAACAACAGCCTGTAAACAGCAGGAGGAGGGTGTAAAGTCAGCCTGAACTGGGGGAAACATACTTGGTGCTCTGGAAAGCACCCTTGGGAGGGGTCTTTCCAGCAAACTTCAGGCACCACTAAGACCAGTTTGGTTATAGGACTTGCAAAGGCACACCTCCTCTAAGTTGGTGGAAGGAACAAGCCCACTGTAATTCCTCAGCCCCAAGTCAAAACCTATTCTGCTACCTTTTGTTTCCATCACCTAAATGACATGAAACCTGTCACCAGCCCTTCCCAGACAAGGAGTGAGCCAGATTTGAGACACATAAAGCTACCTGAGTTTAACTCTCTCTTATTTTGGCTTCAGGTGGTTCCTCATGTAAGCCTGTCAGTCCCAAAATCCAATAACAGGCAGTGGGGGTCCCTGGGCCATGCTGTGCCTGGCCACCGCACCCCCCTTGGACTGCAGAACACCATGGGCTGTACCTGCACCACAGCAGGTTTGGTGCCCAGCCAAGGCAGCAGCAGGAGCACCACCGAACTGCCAACGAGCAGATACCACCTTTCCTCGGGGCTATAACAGTAAGTTTGAGAATAACCCGACACCTTCCCACTCCTATTGTAGGTCTGGTGTCATATTCAAACATGAGTGTTACATTCATCTTTTCCAATGTCTGAAGTCTCTTTTGCTTTGGTTATCTACAGCAAAGGCTGCTGTAGGAGCTCCTTCTCCAGGCAAAGAAGAAGTCAGAAAATAAAATCAGGAGTCAAAGCAAAGCAAAGTGTTTTCCCTTAAGTCAGCCTCACTAGAGTGATGCAGGCAGGAAAAGAGCGCCTGCATTAGCAGATACCCTGCTAGTGGGCTTAAAGGGGAAGGAATCCATAAAACCTTCAGGCATTCCAGCAGGCTGGGTACCCAGGATCACTTTCACAGTTTAGGAAACAGTTTCATCTCAACCCCCACAAACTGACCTTGGCAGAACATCGAAGTTTGCACATAACAGCCATGTCTGTGCTATGAGTAATCCAGTCCTCTAAGCTAATGCTCCATTTCGTTGGTGGAACAAAATATCTCATTATCATGTGAATGAGACATGAGAGGAAAAAAGACCTAAATCACATCAAAATGATATTTACGAGAATTTCCTAAATCCATTTAACAAGATCCTTCTACCCATGGAATTTCCCCGTTTTGTGCATCTTCATGTCTTTCCCACATAATTTTCTGTTTTACGCATAATGCATTTTTTCCAATACACCAGAATCAAAGCACACGTGCTCAGGCTGAAACAACAAGGTGTTCTGGGCATTAAATGGGGGAGTATCTTCTTCAGAAATAACCCAGTGTTAATCTTTTGATTACACGTAGCTCAGCGAAAGAAGAGAAGGTGACATTTACAGACAACATCTATAGCCCTATAGTAATATCTTCCTTTTGTTTTTCCATTTGTCAAGCTTATTGCACATGCTCAGAGCTAATCCCATTGATTAGCTCTTCGGGTTAGAGACGCACTGTGCACCTGAACATAACAGGACACTATTGCCTGCTGCTGGCCAGCAAGGGAAGGAACAGCACACTGGGACAGCCAGAAGTGGGAAAGTATTGTTTACACACCTGCTGTCTTACCCAGTCAGCTAGGTCAAAAAATGAGAGTACTGCATTTAGAGGTTTGTAGCTAAAATGCATTTCTGTTTTTCATTCATTTTGTGTTCCAACTTAACTAGTTACAGCAACTCTTCAAAAGAGCCTAAGCTTACACAGAGTTAAGCACGCAAAGAGAAAATTCAGGAGTCTCATCTGTGTCCTATAAATGCTCCAAGATGGCTCATCAATGCTCTGCAAGGCTTACTTTAGTCTCTTAGACAAGAAAGCATCTTCAGTAAGTAATCTATGCCAATTACATGAAAATTAGGTCGGGTACCTTACCTATATTATTCACCTTGTAATCATTTCAGAAGTACTCTGAGATACAGCAGTTTCTGGAAATAAGACCTAATGAATTTGGCCAAATAAGCTGTAACTTGGGGGGTGGGAGCAGTGTGAAATATTTCAAAGCCAGTGAGGAGTTTGGTCCAGTGGAAGAGAGATGCCTGCTTTTCTAATGAGACAAGGTGTCTCCTTCTAGCTCAGCTGGGCTAGGTAACATGAACTGTTATAATTTGCTTATATTTAAAAGTCTGAATCTAGAGCCAGTGACAAGCTGGATTGCCACAGCAAAATGTTGACGGAACCGAAAGCATGAAGGACAGATTTAAATTGTGGTATGTCTTTGAAGTTCTTGAGCCATTTGGCATTAGAAGGATCTACAGACAAAAGGAGAAATAATGCATTAAGGAGTGTGTGACAGCCAAGTTCATATAGCTTCTGGCTTTGCAGGTTCTCACAGAATTAAGCACATTCACATGCATTAAAGGGTGGGTGTATAAATAGACCATACCTTTGGCTGCATTAATACCATGCTGATTTCTACTGGTAATATTTAGGCAACCCATTTCCTCTGCCTCTTCCATACAGACACTGTAGCATACTGAACTATATTAAGTAGCTCATAGGTAAATGCTTCCAACAGAGCTGAAGCTTTGCTTTCCAAAACCTCATCCACTCTGCTATGAATTCAGAAGTGCAGGAGCACCTTGCAAGAGGTGAGTGCTCTACCTGACAAGGAATTTGGGAGCAATGGACACAAAGACAGGAGCTGATGTGGTGATGAGGAAGCTAAAGGTGACTGATGTTTTCCCAACATCTGAAAGATATCAGCTAAGGACAAGGTCAGCAGTCCTTAGGCAGTGGATACAGCCTGGAACCATAGCACTGTTTACGTCTGACCAATGCAGACAGAAGAGCAGGTTGTGCTCAGAGGGCTGAGCAGATGAACACAGCACTCTTGCCACCATCTGAAGTTCTGCAGCTTTTAGGATGACATCATGGAACTGCAGCTTTTCAGTATGGAAGCAGGATGACTCCCTATGGTTACTTATACCTCCATAGTCCAAGTCAACACAAGTAAAAGGGAAAACATCCTCTATTCTAGCTGACCCTGTCCAAAAAGTGAGTGTAGGCATGGATATATTGCTGAAAGCCAGGGGCTGAATAGCAGCCCATCAAGACTTCCTTCACACCAACTAAAATAATTAGCACAGAGTGAAGATGAGCCACTCCACAGGAAGGGATGTAGAGGCAATAAACTCCTCTGGAGCAGAAAGAAAAGGCACAACTCTGAGGTGTCTGCACAGAGGTTCTCCACAGACTATTCCCAAAACAGTGCAGCAGACGCTATGCACTACGTTAGCTCCCTGTACACACACACACACAGAGGAGCTTTCAAGCAGTATTCTGCAAGATGGAGGTGAAAGTTTATTCCCAGCTCCCATGCTTACGCTCACAGATCTTTCCAGCCAGTGACTCCCACTGTGTCAGTCACACATGCAGCACACAGGCTTCCCCAGCTCTCCCATCCCATGTACATACAGGCTTTTTGCTGTTGCAAAGAGAAAGAGGGAAACAAATTCAGAAGAAATGCACTCAGCCCAGTGTTTTCTGGCAATGCTGAGTGAGAGAACAAGTATTAAGCACCTAGTGCAAACCCACTGTGCAATAACGAACTGACAAGCTCCTGGAAGCTCTATAAGTGTCCTTTCATTGTTGCCTGCCCTCAGATAAGCAGGTGCAGGCAGTAAGGCAGGAGTGTAGAAAGAAACCCTTAGCCTTCCAGACAGTATAGTCTCCAAAGCTGATATTATGGTCAAACAGCACAACCCATAAGCCAGCCCTTCCCTGTCTGTCATCGTTCTTGCCGTATTGTCCTGGGCTTTGCTTTGTGTGCTGGGAGCAGGCATGCTCCAGTTCTCAGCCACATGCCAGCAAGCGTGCTGGCGTGCTGCCCACCCTAAGTACCGTGTAGGCAGGATGGCGCCTCCGATATTTAAAACAATATTTAATGTTTTACATCATTGTGGGCCTGTCGATTATTTTCTAAATCCATGAAGCAACAGTGGATCAGCATGTGGTGTGCTAATGCTGCACAAGGAAATAATGCATGAGGGGAAGAGATTAGTGGGGAGCACTTGAAATTACAGTTGCATTAGCTATAGGATTACACGTAACTTGGAATGACCTACTCTTCCCAGTGCATTTAAGGGTGGACTCCAAGAAAGGCACATATGGAAGGAAGCCCTAGCAGCAGACAGTTTCACTTTTCAAGTTCTACCAATGCAAACCTTTGAAGAAAAGCTTCTTTAGGAACTGCTTAGGCAATAGAAATGCTAAATATTGATAGGAACATTGTTTCCAGAAAAGAGGACACAGGTCTAAAGTAAAGACCTCAAATACAAGCCTCCTTCTCATGTACAAGGAAAAAATCAACATGACAGGCATGGAATGACACACTCTGGTTGATGACATACACCACAGACCTCAAAATTATACTTACAAAGCACCAATGGATCATTCTTTCTGCCACTACTGTTAAAAGTCACATTAAGGACCCAAGCAAACACTATAGCATTGAAGTGTTTAAGATAGTGGTATAAAATGCAAGAGTTCAAGAACGGTACCATAAAGAAAATATTTGACATTTGTTAGTAGGAGAAAGTTGGCTCAAACCACATAAGGATATCTTAACGCTGTCTTCCCAGCTATATTTTTTTGTTCAGTGATCAACTTTGTTATGAAATTAATTTTGCAGGATTAGTGATAAGTCCTTTATGGTTGCCTTACATTTGTCACTCATGAGGAGACAGCAAGGAGTATAACTTCATTTCCAGAACAGAAGCCTGAAAATATAAAAAGAATTTGTCCAAGATGAATGGTGAGGTCCACTGACATCAAAGTCAGGAGACACTTAAGGTTCAGATACTGCAGTTCAAAAAGCCACCATTGGCATACTAACTCCCTAGTAGGTATTTAGAGGTGAGACTAAAACACAAAGATGAGGAGCTGAAAAAAGAGGGGTAGCCACTTTGGCACATAAGCAGCCATCTCCAAAATCCAAATGTCTCAGTCCCATTCAAACTCTAATACAAGTACAAGCTGTTCTTGTCATGATGACTACCCCTCTGCTTTTAAGTAGAGTTGCTTCAACAAGATGCTGCAGGTTTAGTGCTGGCTATCAGGTTGCAGTCATTGACCAGAAGTGACCGAGCGCGCCATGGACACGAAGATCCAGCAAAGCATAGCACACAGTCCTTCCCTGGAAGGGAACACTGACAGCAGAGCAGCTCATCTTTATTTTGGTACCAAAAATCTTTAGGACCAGTCTTCAAAGAAAGTGTATGCAAACTTAAATGCATTTCAATTCCACTTAATTACTTAATTACTTATTTAATTTACTCAGCATTTAATTACTTATCTGATCTGACCCTAAACTCAAGTAGTGTTGAGCAAGGTTTAACTAGGAGAGCCTTCTCAGCGTATTTAGGGATTTCCATCCTGCCTCAACCCTATTCCTCCTCCTCAGTGTAAGAAAACAGAAATATTTTTAAGTTACATGTACAGGTAGTGTTCACTATGGTCATTCTTGCTGGATTTTCCACTTCATATCCTCATTCAGCAGTCAGAACTATTTTCGGATACAGAAACTTGAATTCAGACCCTCCTTCTGCTCTGCCAGGCTCACAGGAGAGAGGAGAGCATCAACAGCTTTGTAACTTTATTGCTAACCCTACTGGCCATATGTAAAGAGGTAGAGATGCCCACACTCCCTCCCATCGGTATCTTGGAGCTGTACATGACTTCTGAATTCTACCCTGTTAATTAAAAAACAAAAAAAACCCAACCAACCAACCAAAAGCAAACAAACAAACAAGATTTGAACTCCTCAGATTTCTTACTGTTATTTGGGGGAGGGGGGAAGTTTAAAAATACATGCAATTGAAGTAGTGTCTTGTTCTTGGAACACAATAATGCTTTCTTCATTCTCTGAAAAGTTTGTCTGAACCCAAATAAATTTTCCTTGCCTATACAACCATCAAACTGAAGAAAAATAACCAGTTATTCTCACACCTCAGATTTTCAGCAGGAGTCTGCTGAAAGGAAACTTCCCCACATATACTTCTCAGCACTGTTCCTCTTCAAAGAGTATTACAGTTGCCTCCTCTGCTTATTTACAGTACTGCAGCAAAACGCATTTATAATGTTACCTCTATCTTAGTAAGTGTCATTACCTCACATGCAGTGCAACTGTTATTCCTTTTACACTGAACTATTCTATTTTAGTTAATGATATTTTCCTATTATTTCTCTTTGGGACTCCCAGTGGTTGCTGGATACAAAAATGCACCTAAAACCTCTGTGCTCCAGAGACGTACACCTCCCCTATGACTCCAAGATTATTTCCTCTAAAATCTGATAGGGAGATGTGAAATACTTTGTAGTATGATCCATTGCAACTGTGCTCCAGCAAGGTAGGTAATCCTACACGGTCCCAGTTTTATAAGAATCCAGGCAATTTGAATTAATAGCATAGAAGTATAGCACTTGCCATAAACATGGAACAGTTGCTTTATTGTACTTGTCAAATGCATTCCTCTCTTTGGTCACAGTTATGGTCAAAGAATTTAACAAAAAATTAACAAGCCATTCACAATAAAAAAGAACTCAAAAAAAGTCAAAGCTGGAGAAAGCATCACATACCCTACATATTTGAACTCTTATGGTTTTTCCAGCCTGGTTCTCACTCTTAGTTCCACAAATTTGTTATAAGTGCCTTCCCTTGTTCAACACAAACGTGAGTGGAAAGGACACCAGAGAAGTGTCAACTCTGAGAAAAGTGAGCGGATGCTGCACACAGGATGAAGATCTGCCCTATTTGCAAAATAGAAACAGAAACAGTAGCTATGCACAGAAAGGCTGACAGCATTGCCCAGGTCATTAACCCAGATGGCTCATCCTGTGCACAGCCATCTGCCCACAGCTTAGCTCTACATCCCAGGTATCTGAGGGGAGCCTGCAGGCTGCCGTGCCCACACACAGCATGGCTGAAGCAGACAAATCCTGCAGCACTGCTGGCCCCACACCTTCACCCTGCTGCCAAGCCCTCAAAGCCTGACCACCACGCAAACACTTTAAAGTCTAAAAGCTTCTATTTTATAGTAGCAGTCAAAGAACAACAGATCACAGAAAGAAATCTCTAACGTGATATTTAGAAAGAAAACCCCTTCATTTTTAAAGGGCTACAACTGATCTGAAAAATTCATATCTGCTATAGTAGAGGTAAATAGCTTGAGAGACCCACTATAAAACAAACAATTTACCATTTTGATGTGGCACGGTGGCGGTACAAAGCATAATTTTATCTACTTTTACTGTGCTGACCTCTGAACCTTTGCATTATAATTTGAGAAGCAGCTGTGTATTTAGATTTACAACACCCTGCTCCGTTCCTGTCTGCCAGGCACGGCGAGTGTCACTCTTGGTGATTAGCACAGCCACCGAGGAGGCTGCCACAGGGGAAGACCCAGTGCCCCCTGCCCGAGACAGGTGCACACCCCTGTCACATCCCAAACATGTATCCTTTGGGCTCGTTACCACTGCTGTCATCAAAGCAGACTATCATCGGCAAGTGCAACATCACACAAGAGACTCCCAGTAGTTTGAATTCAAAATCATAGTGATGCTCCTCAAAGGCTTATTTTCTTTCAGAAATATAGCAGGAAGAGTTTAAAGATAAGGGAGTGGGGTCAGAGCAAAAGGTGCTGGAGGAATCTATTTTTGTTGTCAAACAGAAAAATAAAATATTGTCTTAAACAAAACTAATTTGAAGTCAGCAAACAGGGTTTCTTTTCAAGTCTGCCACAGGCCTAGTCAAGAACTATTCTTTGTATGCAAAGTCATAATATAGCAACATCTCGTGAATTTTTTGCTGAAAATGAAAAGTTTAGGAACGTAAGTGTCCAATATTTGCCAGTCACAGGTGTATTTCAGTAATCCTGTAGACCTAGGGGTCCATATGAAGGTCCTGAACACTGCAGTTACTTGAGAAAGGGGACCTCCATCACATTAGCATTTTGGCCCTGACCCAAGAAAGCACTTAAGCATGTGCTTAACTTTAAGCACATGAGTGCTCCCACCCACATAAAAAGACCACTTATTCACTGAAAATTAAGCATCTGCAGAAATACTTTACTGTATCAGCTTCTTCACTGAGTATCTTACAGGATTACACCCTATCAAGTGACTCTCTGGAAAAAAACAAAACAAAACAAAACACTAGAAGTTGACTTCAGGGAGGATTGCCAGTTGCCAGGGGCTGCCTAAGCACATGTGGCACTGAGCTATGGAGGCCCATGTCCTCCCTGGCTCTCGGAACAGCTGCACAGCAGCGAGAAGCCTCTCCCAAGAGCAGTGCATGTTCAGAGCTGCTGTCTCAGCCTTTGCCTTCTGGTTCTAAAAAAAGTCATGTAGAAGCTATCCCCTCTGACCAAAAGCCTGCCTGCTTCACTCAAGGCTATGATGTAAAAGCACAGACCTGCCACAAGGCATTATATTGCCTAGATAGGCTAAGAGTTGCTGCCAGTTAACATCAACAGGTGTTAGGATGAAAACAGCAATCTACGACAGACTGGTGGCTTTGGATCAGGCGCTAAAGACCTTAAGCTGTAATACAGAAGAAGGTGGTGAGGGGATAAGAGCAGCACAGGAACTAATGTATACAGGCAGAGGGCAAGGCAGTAAAATGCTAAGCAGGTAGTGGAAAAATATTGTGTCCTGTCTCAGACATGCATTTTTGGAAGGTCATTACAATCACAAATGCTAACTATGGTTCATGCTCCCATCACAGAGTAATACTCATCAGTCATCATCATCAGTTACATTTAGAAAAGAGAAATTACTCCCTTAAGAAAAGTCCATGCCCAAACACCCTCAAATCCTTCTGGGATGAAGCTACTTATGTCTCCCTCCTAGGGAAAGAAACATGGGTGTTGAAGACTCAGCCCCAGTAGGAGCAATTGGGGAACTGCAGGCTCAGTTTTGTGTTTCACAAAAACCTCTTGCCTTAACACTACAACTTAAAGGTATCATGACTGTTACAAAGTGTAGAATTGAACCCACCCTCAAGTCAGAGCATAAGCAGTAGTCAGCTCACTTTAATGAAAAGCAAATGTTTCTAATTCTGCACCAAGCTGTACAACAGGCTTCCCCTGAGCAGAGAATTTGAGTCATTTGCACTGCAGTCACAGGCTGGCCACCCACCACGCAGGTTTCCTACCTGCTGCTCCACACCAAGGCACACCCTGCTGCAGGACACCAGCACAGGCACCTGTCAGCCCCGTGATTTGTGACCCATCTGACAAGGGCGGCTGCAGCCACTGTTTACAGCCCGGTGTCACTTTTGGCTGTGTGTGTTCCAGCTGCTGTTGTTGGGAGCATTTTCCTTACTGATTCAGATCAAAGGCTGCACCGACACAAACACATGAGTTTTACAAGTCAGTCAGCTGTGCGTTGTAATGAAGGTGTGCCTGGGATGCTCCTTAACATTTGTCTTACTGTGCCCAAAATTGGTATCAGCTTGTGTGAGGATTAAGATCGGGTAGACAGGAACTATCAGCCACAATGTTGGTACCAGGTGATGAGGTGACTTTAAACAAGACTTAGTAAGTGGTTTTGAATGTACATACAAAATTGAGCCATAGTTCTTACTCAGCTTTCTATAGAGGAGCAAAGCAATCCAAATTTTCTTTTACTACTTAATCAGATACACAGACTACTGTATACTACTGTATATACTCAAAGTATCCTCCATCCTTATTTTCTTGTGGCTCCTGGCTTCCAAGTTCTACAGGAAACAAGACAACCATTTCCACATCTGACTATTTAAATTTGAAAGAAATGTATGCTAGGCTTAGCTATTTTCTTTCCATATGTGTCTGGTAGATATATTTATCATCGTGAGATTTTTCTCCTCCTCTTCCCCCCACTTAACAGCTCTTGACTTGTGTGGCCCCTCTATACCAGCATATTGTTTGTGCTTTTTGCAAGACCCTACTTTAAAGTATGACATGTTTATGTAAGAGGCATTGATGGCTAACACAGGCTTCAGCTCAGTAGGGCATTTGGGATGGTGTCAGCAAGGAATGCTCTCCCCTGATTTATGAGCATGTTATAGTTATTCAGGTGGAGTGGCAGGACCTGGCAGTAAGCACCATCATACAGATCAAATGTGTTTTAAGTTCATAGATCAGGCTGAAGCGCTGCCAATCGCCACAGGGTTATGGCAGTGGAAACTAAGCCCTCTGTTTTTCAAAAGAAAGCAGTCTCTGAAGACAGGGAGTTGTGCTCCTCCCTAAGCTTACGAACCAAAATCTTGCACTGTTCTTACAAACCCTGCTCTGCAATTTGATGATGGCATATGTGCAGATTCAGAGACAGATGCTTGGGTTAGCCTACAAGTCTGAGTTACTACACCATTCTTTTTGTAAGGCAAGTCTGATTCACTTGTCTGTTTCCAAATACTTCTTCAACTTCTTGAAAAAAGCTCTTCAATCTTTCCCTTTTAATCTGTTTTATTTATAAAAGGTACAGGTTGAAGTTCTTTTGAGGCATGTGACTGAAGTGCTCATGTTTATAAGCCTACTCACTCTACACTGTGCCACTCTACAAAAACCTGGCTTTGGAGCATCACGTGCTTTCCCAGCAGCCAAACCCCATCCCCAGTGTTTGCCTGCATCCTTTCTACACAGGGTGTTTATTTAATACCATCAGCTCTCTATGAAATAAGTTCCCCTCATTTCCTTCAGCATGAATAGCTTTGCAGTTTGCACTCTTAATTAAGAGGTGTTCAACTTCATTTTTCCCTTGTGCTGTTACACCTTCCTCTGATATTATCAATTTGGCAACACAACTCTGTAAACTTGTTTTTATATGAAAGCCTATGCTGGATTAATAAATCTCCCATGAAGTAACAGGAGTGAAAGTCCTTCAGTTTTGTAAGGAAGAGGGGAAGAAAAGCAGGAAAACATGTTCTCCTCAGCATTTCTCATACTAAATCAATTTGACAGGCTGAGAGAGTTGGGGCTGTTCAGCCTGGAGAAGAGTAGGCTCCAAGAAGACCTTACAGCATCTTTCAGTACCTAAAGGGGTCTTAGAGGAGAGTTGGAGAGGCATTTTCACAAGGGCATGTAATGACAGGACCAGGAGGAATGGCTTTAAACTGAAAAAGGGAAGGTTTAGATTAGATATTAAGAAGAAATTCTTCACTGTGAGGGTGGTGAGGCACTGGAACAGGTTGTCCCCAGAAGTTGTGCATGCACCACCCCTTGAAGTGTTAAGGCCAGGTTGGATGGGGCTCTGAGCAACCCTGGTCTAGTGGAAGGTGTCCCTGCCCGTGGCAGGGCGGTTGGAATGAGCTGATCTTTAAGGTCTCTTCCAACCCAGGCCATTCTGTGATACTAAAACTCCTGGAGTTGCTTAAGTGAAGCCATTTAGGATACTACTTTTTTTCTAGGAGAAAGGTATGTATAAAGACTTTACTCCTAAAAGTCAGTTTAATAATTATGTGAGCTTTTTGCTGCTGCTCTCCCAACACTAGTGAAGGTAACTTGGCACACATTATTTCAAGTTGGGGAGTTACTTGTCTCTACAGTGAGAATCCAAGTGATATAACACATCACGAGGACATCTTTGATACTTTTTGCTGTCTTGACCAATTCAAAAGTCCTCTTCTCTTTCAAAGAAGGAAGAACACACACACACATTAAGGTCAATAAACAGGCTCAGAATTCAGCTCAAAAAAATCCAAAAGACCCAGCCAGAAATAGCTTCATGTAGACTTCTGTACACAGCAGTCACATACACTGATAACCAGCCCATGGCTTTAACCATTCCATCCAGGTTGCCAAACAAGCAGTTCATGTTTACACAAATACAGGATGATTAACTTCCAGACAGACATTAGTCTGGCAACAGAGGGAAATACCAACATAGTCAAAACCTGACAGGAGTGAACTATTTTAAACAGACTCATAAAGCGAGACCCAGGAGAAGACCCAAATCTCAGTGCATTGGAACATACCTGACTGCTTTTCTTTCTGCAAGATCTTCATCTGTTATAGATCAGGTTTTGGAAATTACTTTTAACTTCCTTTTCACCAGCTACAAATCCAGAACAATAAGTCAAGCTTCAAGAGTCAGTTACATGCATTATAGGCACAATGAAAGGTACCAGAATCTGTTACCATATTTCCTTACAATCAAAGAACCTCAAACCCACAACCCTCCAAAATAACCGTCCCAGCCATACTGTGATTCTGTCCTTCAGAAATGACCTTGTACTCATTGCTGATTATTTTAGGATGAAAGCACCTTTTAGAGGCTCATTGCTGCTCTGTGAAAAACTCAACATCAGTGGAGATCACCTCAATCAGCACACTTTCTATGAACCTCAGCCTCCCCTACTGCACTTACCAGAAGCCTGCTGTGCCTCTCCCTTTCCCCCACTGCTGTTTACCTTGGCTGCAGCAAACTTGCCCAAGTGTCCCCACCCAGCTTGGCTAGGGCTGCACTCAGGTGCAGTGCTCTTCTACTGCAAAAAACACAACTTAGAGAGCAGCTGTCACCTCTTTGCAAAGAGCACTCAGCCAAATTTCTGTCCCCTCATCTGTCCATTCTCTTTTACAATTATAGTCCCAGACTCACAACTGACTGAGATATGAAACACCCAGTCAGGGACTACCTGGTTTCCAGGTGGAGAAGGTTCAGGTGAACCTAATGTGGAAGAGGAGAATAAAGGGGTCATTTGCAGCTGGGTTAATTGTAAGTAACAACCCCTGCTATGGAACAGGACTGGACTAATTGACTGTTTCTGCTTTCTTTGCTCAGTGCACAATGACCATAGACAATGGAAAAGCCAACAACATAGATTGCTGGATTTGAGGTTTTGTTTAGTCTGCCTAGGACTCTGCACATTAGCTCAGAAAATACAAATCTACATAAAGTTGCTCCTCATTTTTTGAGGCAGTAAGCTCAGAAGTAACAATTTATCAGTTTTGCTACTACTATCGTCCGGCATTGCTATTTTTTGTGCCAGTACTCTCTGTGGTACAACAGTTATTTGAATTAGGAACAACTAATGGTTATTTAAATATAAATAACAACAGTTATTTGACTAGGAAATGGTAAATGTGCAAAATACAAGTTTGCCAAATATCTTAAAATATTCTAGTGGGAATGAGAGACTAACTCTTAATGGCAAATTTTCCTCTTTCTCCCCACCCCCAAAAGAAAAATGTCAAGAGAGGCAAAGCCTAGAAATATATTGGGTTGCAAGGGCTATCCTGCACTGATTGTGCTGGAATGAGTGGAGGCTTCCCTAACTTCATTCTGCTTTTGTTTGATTTGCTAAGATTTGAAATGCAAATGAAAAGCCAAGCTTCAGTCCCTGCAATTGAAGTCTTCTAAGTATTATTTACCAACAAAATGAAAGAGTAATCAAAGATTAGAAAGTAATGAGAGTCTATTTTCTTGAATTCCACTCTTACTTTCATTCTGAGTTTCTTCAAAATAATCATGTTTGGTTACACATTTTTTTCCTTGCAAATTTTTTGTAGTAATTGTAGAAGTCTGAGCTACTGAAAAGAACAACATGAACTGTTTTTGTTAACTACCATTAAAGAGAATCCTTAAAACCAGACAAACAATTTAACTGCAGTTATGATGACATTGAAAAATTAATATGGATTATGCTTGTAGCTGAAATAGGCTTAAAAAATGAAAGTACTGTTAAATACACGTATTTACATTATTGGCACTGCAATTTTTTTTTCATGCCAGTGCATGCCCAAAACTACTCTATGCCAGGTCAACTGCTTACAAAGTAAGCTCCATTAGAAAATTCTCTATTCTCATGGAGTTCAAGGCACTAAAAATTACACTGGGAAAAAATGCCCTCTGCAAATAGTTCCATTTATCTTTTTAATTGAGAACTATTACTGCAGTAATAGTTAGTCAATCAATAGTACAAATTCTGAGCATCTCCGAGGACAGAGAAGCCACCTCCTCTCTAGGTCCCTGTTCCGAAGCCTAGCATGTTCTTTCGGAATATTTTTTCTACCACTTCCTTTGAATTGCCCTTGGGCCTTTTGCCCAAGGTATTTGCTGTCCAACGCAAATGGGACTCTACCTTCCATACACTCTCCAAGCAGACGGCTGTGGACAGAGAGAGCACCTTTCCAGGCTGAACAAGCCCGGTTCCCTACTGGCGTATCACAGGCTACAGCCCCTCACCTTGGTGGCCCATTCCAGTATGACAATGTCTTTGTTGTACAAGGGAGACCAAAGCTGGATACAATGCTTCCGATGCCATCCCATCTCTCAGGCTGCTGTGCAGAGGGGAACAACCGCACCCAGTGACCTGCTGCTCCCGCTGGGCATGCTCAGGATGTCGCACTGAAGGGAACTGACCAGAAACTATTTGTATGAGCAATTCTATTTGTAAAAGGGACCTGAGAAAATAGAGTCCACACAAATCATTGTGCTTGAATATTAGGCGATATAATTGGAGAGTACATGTACAATATTACATGGATTACATTCATTTCTAATAATTAATAAGTGTGCAAAATTAATGGGCTTTTTCATGAAATTGTGTCCCCAAACCTGATGTTCATGGAATCGAACAACTCATCTTCCCTTTTAGAAAACATAAGTAGTGATACACTATTTTTTTCTTACCATTATAATGGTAAGAATATGACACATGCCTGCTGTCTGTGTGGCACATTAGACAGCATCCATTATCAAAATGGCCACCAGGCATTTCTTGGCTAAACGTTGTCAGTGTATTATTCAGGTTACATTACACCAGCATTTAAAGAGATCTAGAAGCTGAATGATTTGGAAAGGCCTGGTGAGCCGGTTCCTCCTGCAGGATTTACAACTCATCTCCACATGTTCCACTCACTTTCACCAGTGGGTGATCGTGTGGTACACAGCCAGGGCATGTAAGCCTGTCTGGCAATCCCATTTTGGGTCCAGGCTGTGGGAAAGGAAATCAAAGTTTCCTTTTTTGATCTACTGAAATGCTTTTAGCTCCTTTCAGATTTGTCATAACAACAATACACTTAAGGAATAATCTAATGCAGGCTTAAACCTGCATTCAGCACAGACTGCTAAAAATGCCTTTCTCAATTTGATATGCTACACTGATGTATTGCACTTTTCTGTATCTGTTTCATTCCCTTATGATGTATGAAATTCAAAGGTATTTTGCAAAGTAACAGCTAGCCCCAAGTGAGGCAGCTAAACCCACAAATCTGGATGTGCAACGAATATGATGTAGTCAAAGCTAATTAATTGTTCCATATCCATCATCATTCTGCCATTACAAAGTTCCTTTCCCTTTCTCTCAAGGGCTTTTCTCCTTCTCTCTATACCATTTCTGACGTCTTTCCACTGATGTACAAAGCTCTAACGCTCTCTTACATGAATTTAGGCTTCTTCCCCAGGCCTACTGGCATAATTTCCATGCACGTTTGTCTCAATTTCTTGCAGGTTTTTTCCAAAGGATATTTGAGTTTAGTCCTGAAGATCTGAATTGAACCAAAGTTCTCAGTATCTCCTGGGTGCAGCTCTGTAGATATCTGCTGCTCCTGCTTCACCCTCTGAGTCCTATTCTGAAGTCAGCATACACAGCAGCAGGAGCTGCAACTACCTTCTCTCAGTATCTCCTCTCCTCCTGTTTCAGTGGAGGGAGTAAACTTGAACCTTCTTCAGGCCCCTCTCCTTTCTAAGCAGAGGCCCAGGCACACCCTCAGAGGCACCACACTAACTGGCAGCTGGCACTGTCTGTCTCCCAGCAGCAGGGCATTAATAACCATTAACAAAATGCTATACAGTTCCAACATGATGTCAGTGGTATTAACCTCTGTCATTCCTGTATCAGCACTCATGAATGAATGTTTTTCCTTTTTTTTCCTTTAAAACTTATCTTTTAAATACCCCATAGCGTTGCAACCAACAGTGACTACTTAGAATAGCTCTTATTTTCCAATTTTGAAAATGAATTCTCAGTTATCAGTAGTGATTGCACTGAGCAACAGATGAATTTCTCTCATTCGTGTTTTTTTACCAAGCTTTATAAAAAATAAACCAAAGCAAAGCCTTCATACCCTACACACTTTTGAATATTTTTGAGAAATACTAAGGATTTGCCACCTATCAGAGAAAATAGGTGCAAGAGGTTTGGGAGTTTTCTGGAATGGAAAGTTTATGAGCAGATTACTCCGAACTGGTGTATTACAGCAAATCTGCTATCGCTTTCAGGAGCATGAAATATAAGTATCTTTTCTCAATTCAAACTAGTAACCAGAGCAGGAGCAAGTCCTTTTAAATGGTATATTCATAAAAGCCTCTTACAAACTTACAGTCTGCATTGTTTCTCAGCTCAAAACAAAATAAAATGCCAACACTATGAACAGAAAAGATAAAGTCTGTAGGAAGAGAGAGTTGGTATCATTTATTACAGTAATAAATACAGCTGAACAAGATACAGTTTTCCATGTATCCAACCACATCTAAATTCCTAGATCACTAATAGAAACATCCCTGCTGAATTTTCCTGTGATGATTCAGGATCAATATGCCTTAAGACGATTTGAAACACTGAGAGATCATTAAGACTGTCCTTTTCCTTTTACAGATTAAGAAGGACATATTTCCATTGCTTATATAAATTGCTATTTCCTGGAATACTCCAAGATATGAGAATGCCTAATACCAGCTTAGTTTAAGTGAACCTACATCCTCCTGTCTCCAACAATGACTTAAGATGTCCACTTTATCACAGTGAAATCTCTGGTTCTAGCAAATAGGATGGGGCCACCAGATAAATGTTCACATGGCAAAACTAGTCCTGCCCATCTCCATGTCTACACTCATGCCTAACAGCTATTAATAGGCACAATGAGTGGATGTGCAAGACCGGAGTGGGAATGCTTTGTACTCCCATGCCCTGTATCAGTCACACGATGCAGCTGTTTCTCCAACTTGGGTTCAGTGTGTGGGGTTTGATTTTCTTTTTTTGGTAGGTTTTGGTTTTGTTGGTTTTAGGTTGGTTTCTGGTTTGTGGTTTTGGTTTTTGGGTTTTTTTTGTTTGTTTGTTTGTTTGTAAAAAATTAAAAAGCTTTACCTCTCAAAAAACCCCAAGAAGTTCATGTGATGTAGACCTTCAACAGGAAATTGAAAGAGGTTATAGGTATTTGCCACTTTTTGTTCCTGCGTGTAGAGCAGCTGGTCCCAGTGGAATAAAGGCAAGGATGAAGTCATCTCTTCTATAAATGATGCAGCAACAAGGGATACTGCCACCAAAAGCAAAGTCTGCTCTGCAGCAGCTCAGTACAAAACATTGCAAGGAACGTTTTAGGGTCAGTGAGCTGAGAGCACAGCACAGGCACTGCAGTCATGTGGAAGCAGATGACAGGAGTGAAAGGATGAGTGTTTGCAGTTCTCCAGCCCAGCTGTAGACCTCCTAAGAAAGCACATGCTTCAGGTTACATCAGGTCTAAGAGACACCCTCTACCAGGCAGTGACCCAGCCAGCAGCACCTCCATGACAGGCAAATCCGTATCCCTGTGGAAATGGCAGAAGACTGATTAATTTAATCCCACACCCTTCCTAAGAAAAGATAGTAAGAGATAGTGAGGAGCAAAATTTGTACAAATGTACCAGTGTCTTCCTCCTTCTTTGGCAGAGAAAAGGAGGAGTAAATTCCATATGTCCACCCCTCCCCTAATCACAGCAGTTAGTAGAAGGGGGGGAGAAGGAGTTTTCTGCAAAGCCTGTGCCTTTGAGGCAGCAGAAGGGCAAGAGTTCAGTTTTACGACTCTTGGCCCCAACACAATTTACCATTTACAAACTAATCCTCCTCCGATCGAGAGCACAAGGCCTGCTAAAGCTCTCGTGTCCACTTCTCTGATTCTCCATTGTCCACACTGACAGGGAGAAGCCGAAGACCTAATCGGTGTGTAATTCAATCGCTGTCCAGGCTGTGTCACAGCACAATGCTGTGCTTGTAGTGCCATGGGGTAAGTCAGCCAGCTACTGTTATCCACCACAGCAGGTGTGAAGAATGTCACTTGGTCTGACTGTGTGTTGCCCCTCTGTCAAGGTCTGATTCTGATACTACATTCACTCACCACTTCAAGACTAGTTTTCCCTCTGGCAGCAAGCTAATTGTCAGCTCCATGGTAAAAGGGCACTTCCAGTATTTTTGACCCTGAACTGGGAATCCCTGCACAGCATAATATGGGCCTCATACAAAGTAAGCCCCTCTGCTCTCCAGATACTCAAAACATGGAGGCCTGCTAACAGGCTCTTTATTTCCTTAGTCTTAATCCAGCAATTAGTACATTATGACTTACTACACCCAAACTGCTTCACTCTGTTGTTCCTCACCAGACATAACACTGGACATTGCCACACATCTCTTGGGAATGGTTTAAATCCTAAAGCTCCTTGGTACCTAATTACATTTTAATCAGCAAAAGACAGATGCTTCAAAAAATTCTTAGTCACATGTAGGTGGTTAAAAATACCTGGAAAACCAAATTAAATGTGCTGCCACGCTAAAACACAGATCTTGGGCCACTCTGAGAATGGCATTTGGTTTGGTTTTTTAGCAAAAATTTACTACTCCCCAAAGAATAGAAAATTGCATTTTCATTATTCTTGAGTCATACCACAGTGCAAGGAGTCTGAGGAAGAGGAGGACAGAGGCAGGAGGCAGGGCAAACACCTGCCACTTCATCACCAGTGAAGCAGAGTGGGTGCGGGCATCACCCAGCCACACTACTGGGCAGATAAGGAGGCAGCGGGGAACTATTGCTGATACACCCACAGCAGCACCAGGGAGCTGTAATTTACTCAAAGGGGCAAACATGTATGGATAGTAACAAGGAGCACATCAGGGGATGTCTTCCCCTCACACAGAGATACATCACACGCTCCTATGTTTCTCTCCATGTTTCTCTCCACGCGTAACAGTGACTTGACAGGGATGTGAGAACAAAATGAGCACAGAAACACCCTATTTCTAATATATCTAATATATCTATTTCCTAAACAGCCTTGAGAATTTCATTCATGTAGAGTTTTGGTGCTATTTCTCCAATTCCTTAATTTTCATGCAGAAGCAAAACAAATAAGAGGAATACCCGATGGAAGAGCTATACTGAGACAGAAATTGTACAGGCCGGTACTGGCAGTAGCTTTTTGTCCAAAAGAACAAACAACTGAAGTCAGCTGGATTACCTGACCAGCCCAAGAAGTGGATAAACCAAAATGGAAACAATTTCCCTGCCACCACATAGATGATCTTAAATCAATATATTTGGCTGTCCAGAGTATTTCTATGTAATTCTATACAAGAGTTATGGTTACCAATCTTACCTAATCCTGTAAAGGGATGAAATACTTCGTCACACTTTCAAATTCTGTGAAGGCAGTGAGCAGATGAAGAAAGATGATCCAGCTTCTTACCACTTGTTACAGAAAAGTTCATAATATTCATTATTCAAAATATGAATTGGACATCTGTATTTACAATGTTTAACAAGTCTTGCTTAGTGCTGAAGCCAAGCTGCTCATTTCACCCATACTCGTCTACTGTCATCATCGACGGCTGATTTCCAAACATGGCCAGACAGCAGTTTTCATGGCAGGGGTCATGAAACATTCTTGCATCCTGAATCAGGATTCAACAATGCCATGTGCCAAGCCTTAGAAGCATGCAGAGCATTTGCAACTGAGCACCTGCGGAAATCCCATTTCCTGACAAAGAGAGGCCTCCAATATTCATGTTTTTCTCCTGCTCTTAGGCCATGCTGTAATGAAATATGGCCTGAATGATCCTTTTATAGCTATACAGGAAAATGTCCTTGCTTAGCATTTACCCCTCCTTATGCAGGTTCAGTGGAGACTTGGTTGAGCAATCAACAAAGACACACAGAGTGAAAAGTCTGGCTGATGGGATATGACCAAAACCACACACAGAGCAGGGATACAAAGTGGACATGCAGGTTATCAGAGAAACTGGATGGACTCTGGTAATTTTATGGAATATAGGTAAGAGGACAGAACCCTGAGGAGTCACATTAAATTAGGCGTAAATGCTGACAGTGACATATGCAGGCACAGCCAGAGTGTGTGCTCATGGAAAGGGAGACCAGGAGTGCTGTTGCCAGCAGCATGTGGATAATCAGAGAGTACAGGACTGCACAGGAACTGCTGCTGGGTCAGTGACAACAGTCAACGGGGAGTAAGCTGAAGGCATGCTGGAAGGGACATGGAAGGGGCTGATTGTGACACTAGTGATGGAAATGACTTTGAACAGGTTCTACTCTGAGTCTCCCTGCTCTGCAAGGCACCCTCCCATTACCTCCTGCTGCAGTTCTGGGTTGCCCTTACTCTAAGGTGCTTTTGTCCCTTTAAAGGCAGTATTCCCTTACTCCAAGAAACCTGCATCCTTGTCCTGCCCCCTTCACTCTAATCCTGGGTTGCTGCTGCTTTACTTCTGACATGGAGCTATCTGTGTCTCCTCCTCAAACTCTGGCTGCTACCTCCCCACCATCACATATCTATATGCCCCCAGGTCGTCCTCTCATCCTCCATCCCCCTGGCACTCCATACCCCAGATTATCTCTGCTTTTGTTTTTTTCCCTCTAGCAGTGTGAGTGTGAATCCCAAGCTGTCACATGTAGCAGACCATTAGCCTGAACACTGTTCATGCCCAATCTCACTTTTTCTGGGCCACTCACTGAAGCTTTAAACCAGTGACTACAGAGACTGAGCAACTGTGAAACACTGCCAGCCCTTAAAATGTCTCACACACCATCACATACCTATTTCATAGCTTCAAGGGACAACACAGGTTTGGCAGTTTGGTGATCAATCATTTGTCATGGCTCTGCTGGTCTTTACTGGTCCGTCAGCCTCATTTTGGGAACCATAATCCATCATGGCACCAGGCAGGCTCAGTGGATGCAGAGTGACAGTGACTATTCCCCATTTCCACAAGGAAATGCTAGAGCAACTTTTGTCTGATGGGTATAAAAATCAGGTCTCCATGGCACGCTCCCTTTTCCTTCCTTCCTGCTGATGAGTCTTTCCTCTGGGTACTTCAGGGGACCTACCCCCTCCTCTTGGCCATGACAGCCTACATTCAAACAGCTGCTAGGGCTGGATGAAGCACCTGCTCTGGGCAACAGCAGCTGGAGTTCATTTTGGGTCCAAAGGGCCGAGGCCAAGCAGGCTGACTGCATGTGCACTAATCCAGTATCATCAACAACTCCACCAGCAACAGGTGCCTCTTTGAAGAGGGAGGGAAAAACTATTTGGGGAGGAATCAGAGCTTTATAAAGGACATTATAGGCCAAGTCCTCAGCTGGTACATGCACAGTTAAAGCATGTACTCTCTTGAAGTTATATGAGTAATGCTCACATATATGAGTAAAATATTTGGCCCACTCTCAGTGCTGCTTCTCTTTTTATTTTCCTAAGGATTTTTCACCTCCTCTCTTTGCTCTGCATTGATCTTACATCAATAAAGAAAAGAAACTTTTCTGTCCCTTGCTTCAGACCAAACAGCTGAAAGTCAGAAGCTACATATACCAGATTTCAACATCCTCCTCTGCATAGGTAACACAATCTTACCGTTGCCTGACAAGATTTGTCCCTCAGTCTTGCTTGAGCTGTGGGGTCCAGATCAGGAGTATGCATCAACTGGAACAAGGGTGATCCCATTCTGGAACAAATCAAACCAAAACCCATCAAGGTTCATTAAGAGAAAACTTTCAGCACAGGCATCATAAGAATTGCCTTGTACTTGCTCAGGCCAGTGGTCCATATAGGCTACTGCGTAATTTCAATATATGACCACTACACGATGACATGGGAAGAGTGCAAAAAAACCCTGACAGAAGCAGCTATTGGCCAAACTGGATCCAAGGAAAGTTTTATTCTTATCTCATTTTGCGGAAAAATTGTTTACCACCCAATACATACTAATCTCTTTTTAAAGTCCCTTTTAATACATTTCTGATAAAGGCCTGTATTAATGAAAGCCTCCATATTTTCTTCTTTTCTGAGTCCTGCCATTCTGAGCTCCAAAGGTCACTTCTGTAAATCTGGTCTTGCTCCTTGCAGTTACTCTTGTGCCTGTTCCTAGAGAACCTGGAAGCATTCTGGAGCCTGAGAATGGAGCTGGATTCACAAAAGTGGCACCACAGAGCAC
Organism: Manacus vitellinus; assembly: GCF_001715985.3. Lineage (NCBI taxonomy): Eukaryota > Metazoa > Chordata > Aves > Passeriformes > Pipridae > Manacus > Manacus vitellinus. The sequence goes on along the minus strand of NW_021940291.1, from coordinate 3,069,988 downwards.
TGCCAAAAGCAACATGAGTAAAAGCAGCCTTTCCAGTGTTGATGCACTATTAGAGGAAAATGTGACCTAACTGCAAGTTGGTCATGTGAACCAGTCACAGCCTTTATAGCTTTGTATTCCAAAAATTATTTTCCTGAACTGTGTATCTTTTAATTCACGACTTTCCAAGATTCAGATTTAAGTCACTTTCCCCTTGAGACTATGTCTCAGCTCGGTTAAATTACAAAAAGAAGCCAAGTGGAGACAGTTGGATGAACAGACCTGGTGGTGAGAAGAGCACAGGCAGAAAAAACAGTCTCCAGTCCATAACAGTTTCTGGCATCTCATCCACAAGCACACACAAGTATAAACTGTACTGTGTTGACTTGACTGTTTAAATAAGACTCCAAGAATTTCCCTTGACAAACACTGCAGTGCAGGCCAGGCAATGCCATTTCCTCACCAGTGATGGGACAGACACACAACCACACAGGAACATCCACTGCTAGAAATTCTAGCGGTATTCTCAGCTGCTGCAGACTCACGGATTCCCTTTGAGGCTTTAACCACAGTTCCAAAGTCAGAAAACACCACAGCATGTACAAACATACACAGAAGGCAATTTTGCACACTTGTGCATCAGGTTTGCCCGCATACATGCCTGAGGGAACCACAGGGCAATCACTCTGCACGCTTAATACTGAGCAGTCAGGATACCTACACATTACTGCCCTTCCCAGCCAAAGCAATAAAACACTGCAAGCATGTGACAGCACAGAGCTCTCCCTAACCCTCTGAATCCTCACTGCGGTTGCTGTCACTGGGCACATTTCACGCAGGCCAGCTGCACGGGATTTATTCAACCAGTTTTGGAGTATCAAAGCTAACTTTTTTTTTTTTTTTGTCTTTGCCCCAGGCAGGCACTTGGTATGCAGGATTTAAAACAGAGAACAAAATGTGCTGTGAAATTTGTAAATACTCGGCACAGTAATTTCTAAATTCTAAAAAAAGATAGCAACTGCAGTGGTTAAAAAATCAAAAAGTGAAGCATTTCACTATATCACTGTGAGTAATGCCACTGTGACCTAAAGACCAGCCTAAATAACTTCCCAAGATTACTAATTAATGGTGCTGACTGCCTTGATAGGAGCCAAACATATTCCAAGTTTTATCCCATGATTTCAGTGAAATGAGGATAATGTCCAATTCAGCAAGTGCTCTGCATAAAGATACTGAAATTGAAAAAAAAAATTGTTTGAGCCCTGCAAGTTGGCACAAAAGACTTTGCCTGGGACATAGTGCCACAAACAGACTACAATCTAACACGTATCATTACAAGGTTTTTTTAATGCATTTAAAGCTATTAAAATGGAATTAGGCAGAAAACTATAGGAAAAGAGACACCCTAGGGAATCACAACACTTACACAATTTAGATGGCCTAGTAGAGGTGCTTTGAGCAGAAAGCAGCAATAAAGGGTCATTTTTGACTGGAACTAGAAGAGGAATTACTTCATTGGAATTTAGCATTGCCTTTAAGGTCTATGACGTTTCAGTGAAATTATCCACTTCTGCTTTGCCTGATTCACCATCATTGACTCCATAGTAATAAAAAATTTAAAACAAACATTTAGCTGATGAATGTTCACATTAAAGTTGCAAATAAAGAACCTTTTGACATTTTTTTTTTCTCAAGCAGTTTCCCTTAAATTTTGAAAGGATTCTTTTTAACAAAAATTGTGGAAAGGGTTCATTTGGGGTTTTTTGGTGACTGCAAAAGCCAAACTATTTAGAGTCACTTCCTCTTCACCTGCAAACATTTCACACTCCTCTTACCACATCTGTGGCTTTAATTTCTTTTCTCTCAAGCCAAGTAGCAAGTGGCATTAGTCAAACCAGTTAACTCCCAGGAGTACCTGAACTTCAGAAGCAGGTGCTCTTGGTACTAGCAGGGACTCTATGAACATTGATTATCAGCAGCATAGAGGAGCAATAAATGGTTTCTGCATCTTCATCCCTTACCCACAGTTTATTTCACAGAATTATTTCACAGAATATTCTGAGCTGGAAGGGACCCGAGTCCAGCTCTTCAGTGAATGGCCCATACAGGGCTTGGACCCACAGCCTTGGTTTTATTAGCACCATGCTCTTACCAGCTGAACTAATCTTTTTACTTCTGCTAGCCCAGATATTCCGAGTATGTACAAAGTGCACGCCTTATGCTTACCTCAAAGAGGTAGGTCTAATGCTCCCTCAAGGGCCACATGGAGCACTTACTGAAGTTTACATTGCCTGGAAGGCATTACCTGCATCACTGATTTCAGATGGCATAGGCTGTGCAAAAAAAAAAAAAAGCCACTGCCTTTTTCAACATGTCAAGTCTTATTTTCTCATTTGTCCAAGAGTAAGTGCAGATTCTTACCTGAAGCTGTGGAAAGGAAGGTAGAGTAGAAAGGCAAGGTATATAAATTATGACAGACTTTAGGCAGTTTGGCATTGCACAACTCCCTTATGCAACTCATTGCCTAGGGTGAGCCACATGTTTTCAGAAATTCCACAGAACTCCCTTAAATATGCTCCAGTGCTGAGGCTTAGTGGCTTCAACCTGCAATTAGTGACTGGACTTATGATACACCATGGACAGATTGCATGGATGAGCCTTAAGTTTGCTGGCCTATGCTTTTTGAAATGTGACTTGAAATAACAATTGCAGGATCTCAGAGGCAGATGAACCCTGACAATTTATTCAAACTTACACCCAAGCACTGCCTTTTTATAAAAATCAAATGGGTAGTATCAGCCAGTACCACTTCAAATGAATAGTCCACTTACAGCTTAAGTATATTTATAAGAGAAAATGGTGACTGAAGGGCCAACACTGCTGGCCAGGCTGGGAGCACAGACAGCCCTCAGGCTCCAGCTCTCCCTGCTGCCTCTGCCCAAGACAAACCATGGGCTTCCTGAGTGGTGGCAGAGGCTGGGCTTCTAAAGACACAGGTGAGCTGAGAAGCTGAGTCTGCACACCCAATGATTTTGTAAATACAAGCAGAAAAGACATGGAGAGAGCAATTCAGTGTAAGTGATTTGTCAACATTGAAAGTCGCACTGGAGAGAGTGATACGTGCTTAAGAGAAAATAGTGACATACAGCTTCTAGACACGAATTAAATAATGGCAACAGCTTAGTTTGACCTGCAGCCCCATCACTAAGAAGCCTACACACATGTAGGCAGTCACACAAACGTGGCCACGTGCAATTGGACTTGAGATGGAAAGTGAAAGCTGAAGGTGTCAAATGCAAACCAGGTCAGAGCAGGACAACAGTCACAGACAGGAGTCTGGCAATGCAGTTTGCTGAAATGCACTTACCTCTTCTAGGCTTGACTGACCACACACACAGACCCCAAACCTGCTTTTGGCATGAAGCTTTCTCAGTGGTCCAGAGAAAGAAGAGTGAAAGCAAAGGGAGAGGACAAGTCTGACTGACCACTGTTGTGACACAAGGTTAAAGATAAGCTTTTCTTGTATTTTAGAAATTCTTACAAGCTAGTCTCCTGTGTTAGCTTTGGACACAGCATAGATATGCCTGTGGGCTATGGGCATATTCTGTTTGAAGGGCAGATTTCAATCAGTACAGTTTCAAAGAATTCTATATATATTCCCTATATATTTTATATATATATATATATGTATATATTACCATGGTTTATATTATCCAGCATTTGTAAAGTTCCTTAAGGAAGAACTTCATTGCAAAAGAAGAAAGGCAATGAGCTTCTCAATATATGTGCTATGGAAGCCTATGGAAAGGAACTGCCCGAGATAAAAGCCATATCAGAGGTACAAAGGGTTGCAACTTTATCAGGCTACTGATGCAAAGTGGGAAAACTCAATAAAGACAAAAAGACATGGTGCTTTCCAGTCATAAGAACATCCTTAAGCATCTCATCTGGCTTCAAACACTGCAGTAATTGATATTTTGCAAACACAAAAATATCAATGCGAGGAAAATCTTTGACTATAGAAAAGGAAAGCAATTGAAAACTAAGGTTTGGAGTATTTGAGGTGAGTGCCAAAAGAAGACTTCCAAATTTAAATTTTACTTCCAAAATTACAGTTAATCCAAGTATTTTTCAAATAGTATTTTATTACAGTATTTCATTTTATTAAACTGAATATATACAAAATATGTGTAGATCTGACACTGCATAGTAATTTTCAGTACCTATAACCCCAAAAAATAAGCTTCTGTCTGCTCTGTTTGATACCAAGACAGCTCTGACTTCAAAAGGTCTAGGCTTTTACTTTTGGGAAACCCTTTTTTTTTATCACTAAAACATGCTGGCTTTAGAGCACTACAACAAACTGGACCTTTCCATTTGCTCATTGACATAGAGACAAAAAACATTTTCCAGAATGTCCACCTCACAGTCTTGTCATAATATTGTTGCCTCCCAGGGCCATCTCATGTTTTGCTAATGACTACCTTAACCAAGAGACAGTTAAAAGAAGTTATATTGCTATGCCTACTTAAGTAGTAACCTCCCAAATTTCAGGCTTCTTTTTTAACTTTATGAGTCAAATGGTGCAAAAAGGCAACAAAACAATTTTTGCCAGAAAAGCCAGAATTCTTGCTGGCTTTTCCTCTGTGGAAAAAGGAAGTAAAAAAGACTAAGATTGGATAAAATAGTAAGGTGAAGCACCTGTTGAGAACAGAACAGCATAAGAAAAATGAGTTAAGTGACTTCAAGTCCAATAAAAGCAATTGCAAATTCATGGGTGTTTGTATGAATCATTTTTAATTTCCTGCCAGAGAGCTTTGGTTTCACTTAATTACAAAACAAAGTGATGAATGAAGAAGGCTAATTCACAGGCACACATATCATACATTTATTTGTTTCTTACTTTTTCCCTCTGTTTCCATCATAGCTATTGATGGGCACTGAATGATCACATGAGAGAAAGTCTGGCAACATTACATGGACTATTTGCAAAGCACATGAAAAATGCATCACAGCTAGAAAGAAGCTAACAGATGGTAGCTGGACAGAAGCAACAGCCCCAACTCTTACTACCTGTGGTGAAAGAATAAACAATATCAACTGCAGATTACAAAGTGCAGCCTAAAGAGCCTAACTTTAAATGAGAGATTCAAGGTACAAAAAGGCCAGACACAACTAAATGTTTGCAAGTAGGCTCACGAGAAAGGATATTTTGAGAGGATTGCTAAATCTCACTGACATTAACAGTCCTCTCTGCTGCACACTGCCAAAGAATAAAAAGGAGAGGGGTGGGGAAGGTGTGGGTGTGCATGTAGGAGAGTTTTTTGCTGGAATTTTAATTGCAGTTCTGTATACCACACTGTGGTGGTTTGGCTTTCCACTCTGCCATGCACTTTCAACACACTTTAAAATGTGTTCTACCAGAATCATGCCAAATCCTAAAAATTAAAATATATCTTTCATCAAGGCATGTGCCAGTCACCAACTCTATTTACAGATGTCATCAACCCTTTCTGCAATGACCTGCACATAACTATCTGTTCTCGCTTTCCCCCAGTCCAGATCACTCAGTGTCCAACCATCTTCACCCCAACATCAGTTCACCAAAGAAATCCATAAAGTACCTTCATATTTCAGGACTTAGAGGGAATAAGGCTCTAATACAGATTCACTTGTATCACAGTCACATGTAGACATTGTCACCCCAAGCAGGTAATAACTTCTCTGCAGCACACAGTCTGGGAGAGAGTCACCACCAGGAGAGGTGAGAAAAAAAGCAAACTACCGTAAAAGCAGCCTCACCTGATAGCAGGCAGCTATGCTGTGCTGAAATGTTGTAACTAAGAAACTAAACAAAGCACTTGTTCCCCGGGATACAGCATTTCTTGAAAACTGAGACTCGAGATCACAAGTTTTTTGAAACGGATGATACTTTCCTCAGTCCAGATACAATCAGCATGTGACATCACCTCATCCTACATAGCAAGAATGCCTATATTACTTTGTAATAGAATTTTTCCATAATACATTTGATAACAGCACAAATTATGTGTATTTCCTTTAGTTCTATGAAGCACAAAGCAAAATAAATTGAATGGTGTTCTCATAGAAAGAGGGATTAAGGGATGTATGGAGATTAAGGAATTTTAGTCAGTCTTCAAATCAGCTCCACATATAATAAATGGCCTTAAGCAATGCTTTTGTGTCTTAGCTCTCCATCACTGAAATGGGATAATTTATTACTGTTTTGCAGAGGACTGAAGTCCACTAATATAGACACAAACCTCTATGAGCTGATATGCTCAGAAATTATTGTCATGAACACCCACTTAGCAAAGCACAACTACAAACTTTTCCACAGGGACACGAGCTAACTTGCTTTCTGTTGCAATTTCACACTTCACATTATTCGGACTGGCCAAAGAAAGGAGCTTATCAAGCATTTATTTCCATTGGGATGTCAATGCATACACACACAGGCACCACACTTGCTCTTCCTCTTCTGAGGCAGTCAAAGGATTATTCTGGAATAATAAAACACTAACAACTATTTTAATGGCTAAAACAAGGACAGTTGGAATGGAAAGAGCTAAAAGGTAACTGTTAGAAGTACATCGTCCGTAGGAGTTCCAGTGAAAAAGAGGACCCTTATTGAAAACAAGTGTCTTGTCAATGAATTTGTTGAAAGTAAATGAAACAATTAATTTAGGCACTTACTTTAGCCTTGCAAACATTGCAACATTACGCTCATGCAATTTTATTCAAATGCCTAAAGTAAGCAAATGCTTAAACATGGTTAGGTTTTTTTAAGGGAAACTTCTAATTTAAATACAGCATGAAGAGTGAGAATGAAAAAATGGATAATTACAGTAAACAAAGAGGGCTGAATAGCATATGAGATGGAAGCGCTGAACTGGAATTACTTAAGTTTCTCATGAGCAATGTTCTCACATCTTTACATGACTACTCTCAGATGATGCGTGCTCTGCTCTAGGTAGTCAGATCCAATAACAATTAAAACACGCAATGGAATAACGATTCTGCCCTTAGCATCCTGGGTTTGTGGGGTAATCTGTTAGAAAAATATTCCACAGAACGGCATATAACATTAAGCTTACTAAACAAAGTCACTGAACAGAATGTTAGCAATTTTGAAAGGTGTTGAGATTACTCATATTTCCGCTCCACTATTTTGAATCTATTAAAGGTAAATAAACGCTCAAGCAACAACATGCTGAGCAGCATGCATACGGTAAAGCAGTTGAAGAAGTCAGAAACCTGTATTTTGAAGTTACTGTACAAACCAAGGATTATCAGTTACTAAAATACTGAAGATGGTTTACACTGCCTAGGTAGGACCACATTTTTAGTGCTAAATCAAAAAAGCTACAGAATTTACCCTGTAGTCAAGACAGACATACCACTAATTTCCCAGGATTTTTCAGAGCTTGGTCCCTCCCCAGGACTGCCTCTGCCTGTGTGCTCCCCTCAGCCGCTCCAGCCTCGGCCTGGCCTTGCCGCACTCTCACACGCAGCAGCTGGTACTGGAGGTGCTGAATGCTACCACCCGCAAATGGGCTCAGCTCTTACACTGGAAGAGTTTTATCCATGGCATTGCTGTCCCATAAACAGAATGTATTAGAGACAGGGAGCAAAGGAGAGCCACCACCAGCTTACACTGTTTCGAACACTGGCTCAGCACAGCTCTGATGGTGAGGAGAACAAGAGGCAGCAGCTGTGACTATGCAAAGAACCAAACTGAGGGAGCCACAGCATCTTCATCTGCTGGTTCCCGTAATATGTATGTGCAACACAGCACAGTTTTTGCCTCTTGGATATAACTCTGCATTGGAATACCTGTAACTGTGTATCAAGCAGGCTTGAAGCCTGCCTAAGAGAGGTAAGGAACGAGGATGTGCATTTCTTAAGTTCTGCTTCTGATTGCCTTCCCTGCTTTCATCTATTACCCTGCTTAAATACGAAATAAATTCATTTCACTTATGTTGCTCTGTTTAGGGGGAAAAAAATGAAGAAACGTTAAACACACAAGTTTATGTTTTTCTCTTATATTTTTATGGTATCTTGAAACACCGCAAACCTGTGACACATACACGTGCAACCATAAACCATTCAAGAGAAAGTACACGCTGGAATGTTTTATTAAGAACATTCATCACAGGATCTGCATAATCCTTGCTTCCTGAAGTCACTCACTGATGTTTCTGATGACAGGATAGTCAAGATTCAGTGTTTTATAATCAGTTCCTCAGAGCAAGTGTGCGGCATGACTTCAAATAGAGCACAAGTTCATACATCTACTTTGCAGTTAAAGTAAGTATTTTATGTCGATCATTAACTATGTAGGATGTTCACAAACGGGCAGTGGAGCGAGCGGCCCGGCCGGCACCTGCCCGCTCCCGCTCCGCGCCGCATTCGCCGTGAGGGACAGAGCCCCCGCACCGCCTGCCCACGGGCACGCAGGAAATGGCAGCACCCGCCCGGCCCCCCACATCCGCATCCTCCTTCTCCTCCTCCCCCGGCGAGGGCGGGCGGCTCCCGGAGCGCGGCGAGGTGTGTCCCAGGTGCCCGGGCTATATGAGGCGGCGCGGGGGCGGCGCGGCAGGCCCCATGGCGGCGCCGGCCATGGCTGAGCCGCGCTCCAAGCGGCCCCGCGTCACCCTGCCCGCCTGCCCCGCGCCCGCCCGCTGCCCGCCAGCCGCGTCCGCCACGGCTTCCCGCCGCCGTGGAGGAGGCGCTGCTCTGCGGCGTCACCGGCGCCCAGCTGAGCTCCACTACTGCCTGCAGGCGCTGGTAAGGGCGGCGGGGCGCGACGGGCACGGGAGGCGCCGGGGCCGCGGCGTTGGACCCCCCTCGCGCCCTGCCGGGCAGCCGCGGCGGACGCGGGTGAGGAGGGTCTCGGAGTCGGGAGGGGACGGCGGAGCGGTGTCTGTTCCCAGACCCAGGGCATCGGGGGGCTCTCCTGCCAGAGCCGCTGCTGCCCCTGCGCCGACACGGCCACAAAAACAACGACGAAGGTCTGGAACACGCGGGCGACGAAACGAGCGCTCGTGTGTTTTTGGGTAATTCAGAGAGAGTTTTGCCTGTGGAAAGAGGGACAGGAACAGAGAATGCTAACAGCTCTGGAGTATGACTCTTGAGTGGCTTTTCCCCCCCCAAACTTCGTGTGTAAAATAGTTGTGCGAGGTTAACTGTAGTTTGTGAACGTCGCTGCCGGCTTAGGGTTTTCTGCTCCACAGCATGAACTTTAGACGTGAAATTAAAAAAGTTATCTCTGATACCATGTAACATGCATGCCAAAATTACTTCCGGCTACCTATCAAATGTTAGGGCAACATATATTTTAACACAGCCATTAAAATATAAAAATCAGAATTATCGATGCTATACCTCCTGATGCCAAGCATCCACTGGGAAACAGCACAAACTATATTGAATGTATCCCCAAGAGCCTTCAATTGAGTTTGGTGTCAAATATTAGTTCAATAAAAATTTAAGTATGCAGTAAAACCTGTACCTGCTAAGCCTGTAGATTAAAAAAAATTCTAGTGATTGACAGTGGGATGGGATGGAGAAAGCTCAGTTAACTATTTAGGATGTTTACATTTCTAGATTTGATTTATCCACAGTCAATTTCTAATTATTGACATAAAAGATTTACCTTAACAGTTAAGCAGACGTGTTGACTTGTGCTCCACTTGAAGTCATGCCTCACACTGAGAAACTGATTATAAAACACTAATCTTGACTATCCTGTCAACAGAAACATCAATGAGTGACTTCAGGAAACAAGGATTATGCAAACTATGGCAGTGAATGTTCTTAATAAAACATTCCAGTGTGTACTTTCTCTTGAAGGGTTTGTGGTCACACATGTGTACATGTGTCACAGGTTTTGGTTGTCTCAAATGGCCATACAAATAGAAGAAATAAACATAAACTTGTGTGTTTAACATTTCTTTTTTTTTTCTAAACAGAGCAACATAACTGAAATAAATATATTTCATATTTAAGCAGGGTAATAGATGAAAGCAGGGAAGGCAATCAGAAGCAGAACTTAAGAAAAGCATGTCCTTGTTCCTTACCCCTCTTAGGCAGGCTTCAAGCCTGCTTGATACACAGTTACAGGTATTCATTCCAGTGCAGACTTATATCCAAGAGGCAAAAGCTGTGCTGTGTTGCACATGCATATTCAGGGAACCAGCAGATGAAGATGCTGTGGCTCCCTCAGTTTGGTTCTTGGCATAGTCACAGCTGCTGCCTCTTGTTCTCCTCACCATCAGAGCCAGTGTTCAAAACAGTGTAAGCTGGTGGCTCTGCTTTGCTCCCTGTCTCTAATACACTCTGTTTATGGGACAGCAATGCCATGGATAAAACTCTTCTAATGTAAGAGCTGATATGTCTGTTAGCACAGTTAAATATGGCAGTGGTTAAAGTTGTTGTTTTCCCATACAGAACAGAACAAGGCCTGCAGTGGGGTTAGGGTTGTAATACTTCTGAAATCATAGAATTGCCTGAGCTGGAAAGGACCTCAAAGATCATCTAGTGCCATGCCAGGGACACCTTCCACTAGACCAGCTTGCTCAGAGCTCCAATCTGACCTTGGACACTTCAGGGATGGGGCATCCATAGCTTTCCTGGGCAGTTTGTTCCAGTGCCTCACTACCTTCACAGTAAAGAATTTCTTACTAATATGTAATCTAAAGCTCTCCTTTTTTCAGTTTGAAGCCATTCCTCCTTGTCCTGTCACTACCTGCTCTCTCCATCTTTCTTGTAGGCTATTGGAAGGCAACAGTTAGGTAACCCTGAAGCTTTCTCTTTTCCAGGCTGAACAATCCCAATTCTCTGAGCCTTTTCTCATAGGAAAAATTTTAATCAACTTGGGGGCCCTCCTCTGGACTTGCTCCAACAGGTCAATGTCCTTCCTGACATGCCTTCCTAGGCATGAGCTATGTATAATGAAGGTGTATACAGAACAGTTAAGTAGCAGTATTCATCATTTTGGAATAATATCTATAATGAAGCTGATAAATAGATATGAAGTTATGCTTGTTCTCTTTTTGGTATTTACATCATCTTTCTCATACCTTTGAAAGCTAACTTTTGACTGGAATGCTGACCTGCAGGGATAAATTTTATGTTCCCTGTGCTGCCAGTATGTTTAAAAAACAAATCAAAAACCCTAGACAAAACACAATTACAAAACACACACATGCTAACCATTCATAAATAAAACATTTTGAGGATCTCTGACTGCTACTGAGAGAGTAGCATCAGTACTACAGTTGCCTACCCAGTATTACAGGGCAGGAGTTCTAGTAGAAGTACAGAGATTTTTCATTTCAGGCCATAACTACTTACTTCATTTATTGTAGAAATTTGTAACCTTTGGATTAAGGTTTCCAAAGTTCTAATAAAGCCACGTTCTTCTGCAAGTGAGTCCCATCTCCAGCAAATCTTAACGCTCTTGTTTTGTGTGCTTAGGGTGAATATTTTGATCAGTCACATGTGGCTCTACCAAATATTTCAAAGTTCTTCTTGCATCAAGCTCTGGAAGAGAGAAAAGCTGCAGAGGCATTGATGAAGTATCAGCAAGAAAGAGGAGGCCACTACTGTTCTAAAACCATCCAGGTGGGTAGTAGACAGCAAGCTTTCAAGCAGCTGCAGTCCATTTACCTTATCGAATTACATTGTTGGTACTTCAGATCTCTGCGTTCATCCATTATGAGATTTCCAGATATAATTTACCTGACATATTAGTGTACACGGTTTTGTTCTTGATTGCCATGCTTAGAAACTGTCAGACATACAGTCCTAACACTATGTGGTTGCATTCTAGCCCAAAAGAATATGAACAGTATTCTCCTTTCCTTTTACTCAGCTGGACACTGATGTTTCCAGTGTGCTGTGACGGATTATGAGACTCCTTAAACTGTACTGAAACAGCCCACTTGTCTCCTTCACACTAAGTAGAAGCCTAGACATGATTAGCACGTAAGAAAGGTGGTAAGGAAGGAGGTAGAAGAAACATCCAGCTTGAGGCAGTAGTTGATTTGCTAAAGCACAGCTCAGGACAGAATGTGAACTACAGATTTAACTTGGGCTTGCACAGGTGCACACTTGCAAAAGAATAACTCAAAGTTTTCAGGGGAAAAAATAACCCACCTCATTTATTTAAGACCAAGGGGCTGATTCTCCTCTACCAAATTAGTTTTCTTTAAATAATTAATACAGAATGCTCTTTTTTGGTCCATCATAGCAGTTGTTAATCTGTAGAAAGTAAAGGCCATTGTGAAAATCTTTCTAAATTGTCAGTTTGAAATGGGGAAGACCTTAGGGTGGCCTTTCAGTACTTAAAGGACGCCTACAGGAAATAGAGGGAGGGACTCTTTCTCAAGGAGTGCAGTGATAGGATTAGGGATAAGAATTTTTAATTGAAAGAGGGTGGATTTAGATTAGGAAGAACCTGTTTACTATGAGGGTGGTGAGACACTGGAACAAGTTGCCCGGAGTAGTGGTGAATGGCCCATCCCTGAGAGTGTTCAAGACCAGGCTGGATGGGGCTTTGAGCAGCCTGGTCAAGTGAAAGGTGTTCCTGCCCACAGCAGGGGATTGGAATGAGATGATTTTTTAAGGTCCCTTCCAACCCCAGCCATTCTGTGATTGGGTTTCCTGGTGTAAGAATGCTCCTCAGACATAGCTGCTGCTATCTAAATCCATTCCTTGAAAAAGTGCTTGGCCCCTGCTACCTGTATGTGTTCACAGCCATGGCACTCTGTAAAAAACAGATGCTCTAAACTAGGGGTTGTTGCAAAATCCTAATACAACTTGTTTGGAGCACCAGATTAAGTTGCAGGAAACCACTGATGAATACAGTAAGATCAACTGTTCTGAATAAATACAATTCTGTCTTTGTTTTTAGAAACCAAACTGTGATTATGCAGTCGGTCTGATGAAAGCCCTGGAATTAGCAATGGTACAGTGGAAAACTATGCTACGATATTTTGAAGAGCTTTATGCCCTGAGTGTTGAAAATGCAGACCCTCATAGTGCAAGCACTATGAAGAAGCAATTTATTGCGCCCAAAATCCAGAAGATCAAGCTAATGGGAGATCTACTCACCAATGCTCGCAGGCTCGACTGTTCCCAAGATGGCAGAAATAGTCTCGGGGATTACTTCATGGACCGGTTGCAGAAAGAGTTCAGAACAAGCATAGAGCCAGAGTCTAGTGATCACTGCAGCCCCTGCCCGCCTCTGCAGCAGTGCACAGGAGCTGCAGAAGGTCTGAAGCGACCCCAGAGAGAATCTTCCCAGCACAGAAATGGCATAGGGCCAATATATGCAACTATACACTGCACTACGATGCTGCCACAGTGTAACAATGGGACAGGAGCAAAAGTGAAGCAGGGCAGGGAGGGCCTGTAATGCTGTGGCTGCTACGTGGCAGCTCCTAAGGCAAACCTTTACAGAGGGTGGAGTTGGGACCAGAACTCAGGAGACATGATCCTGTATCACTCCTGCTTTACACCCTGCCCCCTCATCCTCTATTGAGTCAGAATCTAGCCCATACCATTATTTTGTTTAAATGATAGCAAGGTTGCCAGCTACCTAGATTGTCAGCACTAGTCACACTTAATCTATGCAATTCTTCCTAGAAACCAAAAGCTTTTAAGCTTCTTTTCTGTTTTAAATGATTAACAGAATTATTTAGTGCAATTTTTAAACAGTATATATAATTTTTATTAAAAAAAAAAAGAAACCACTGCAGCTTTAGTACAAGGAAACTTTTATGTGGCAGGAAATCCAAATATTTAGTTTTATATTCCTGAATATTTTATATTCCTGAATATATATATATTAGATATTTTACATTACTAACAAGTATACTAGCATAATGAACTTGTTTTTAAAAAGACTTGGTTTAAAACAAAATTTTCTTATTTCTATCATAGTAGCAATTTAAATAAGTAGTCAAAATAATTCGTATCAGGATGAATAATTTACTTCTTCAGGATGAAGGATGCAAACATTTCCTCAACACTGGGAATCAGAAAACATGCTGGAATAAGAAAACAGTTATGTGCCTAGTTGGCATTTCAGATGAGAAATAAATTGGGAGTTTTCATTAGCTGAGATCTTTACAGGTTCTACTGGATATTTTGCAAGTGTCACAAGACACTAGCTCTAGGGCTCTATCCAGACTTAACCTAGGATGGTTGCTTTAGTTTTCATACAGACCCCTATTTCAGCTATCTCAATTACGGTATTACTATGCTACTCCTGCTATTTCTTGTATTCCCTATTTGGTCCCAAGTAGAGGCATAAGATCCTAGTGAAAAAGCAGCACACTTAACTAGTATTGCATCAGAGAGAGTGACCACTCATTAGTTTTGCCTTTCAGTTGGGGCAGTATTAGCCAGTTTGGTTAAAGTTCAGAGGTGTCCAAATTCTTTTCCTTCGTCTCCTGCAGGAGTGCCTTGCTTTTTGTACCCTGGCTCCCAAGGTCACTTCAGAAGAGCAACTGGCTAGATCAGCTGCCTGCAGCTAGGTTGTTTTTTTTTTGTCGCTATACACAATATCTTTTATGCAATTGGGGTTTGATTCATTGAAAGATTGTCTCACACTTTCATGTAAGACTGTAAGTGATACTCCTATTCTTGAAAATAAATTCAGTTCAATGTTACAAATGGTTCTTTGCCTCTCCATTTTATTCCTCAATTCACCAGCCAAGTATGCTGGTATTATTCTCAAAGAGATTTTGCATACATATACAAAACTTCACCAGTACTTTTCTTCATGCAAGAAAGTTTGATGGAAGAGTATGCCACAGAGTAAAAATAGATGCCGGAAAACTTCATTACTACAAAACCACTGCACAATGAAACATTTTCTGTAAACTCTGCTGTTTATACACAGCTGCAGTTGAATAGCAATTTCTGCAAAGCCCACCTACTTTCTGTTGGTGGTGTAACACGGGACAGACAATTACAATGTAGATGCTTTCCCAATCTTTTTGTTAATGGGATTCAACATTAGTGGAGGGGGGACACACAACCACTTTAAAACAACCCCTGTATTCATCTATAAGAGTACTGCAATGTGCCAGAAGAATGGCTCAAAGCTCTTTTACCAACATGCTGGATTTGCCGATGTTGAGATGGCTGCTCTCTAAAACAGCAGTGGTTTAAAAGCTATTTCCATCTGGGCTAGATTCCATCACCCATTCTCATGCTGAGCATACCTTATTCAACAATTAGTTCCACTGACTGCAACTCAACATGAATAAGAGCAATGGAATCCGTCCCTCTCAGTATTAAAATACAGCTTGCTAAGTGTGAACAGAGCAAAGCTACTAACTGAAGTATAAAACTAGTGCTATATAAAACCCCTTCAAACACTACTGGTAATGTTTGACCTACTCCTACAACAACCTTCTCCTTTAAGAGTTGGTACCTTCTGAAATGTAGGTACAGCCTTCTCGATGGTTTCCTGCACTTAAGACTGTCTTTTACCTTAAGCAAATTCCAACATAACAACCTAACATCGAAATTTTTCAAAGCAAGACTTACCTCTTATTTTTCTGTGAAATACTACCGTGTCCATTTCTCAGGCTTCTCATACTCATCTTCTAGCCAAATGTATTCAGAGATTCTCAGAATTTAGGGCTTTCTCTCTCCCTTTTCCAAAATTCACTTTCTGGGCCCTCTGCCTGAAAAGACAGATAGCCTCACAATCAGCTGTTTTCCCAGTCTCTATCTTCTGAAAAAGAAAAGAGAAATCAGTTACTGTAGATAATAAGCTCTTCTTGTCCACATGCTGCTTCTGCTGAGGGCACATATGCTTGTGAATATGGTCTCAGATTTGTTAATAATACCTGTCTGTTGTGTATAGATAGGGTGAGTCTGTCCACGCTTCTCAGCATAAGTACAATCTGCCTCTGACTTCCCATTTTCCTTTTCAATCACCTCCTGAAAAAAGGAGACGAAGGATGAAATGTGGAACAGGTGTAAGGGGAACAGTGCTTATAGAAACTTTACAAATTCTCCTTCTCTGCTGAATGCTTGTTCATATACACTCTAAATATCTGTACTTCCAAAGCGATGCCCAAACCATCCAAACACACAATCTGGGGAAGCTCTGAATAGCTAGTTCCCTAAAGAGATTCCAAACTGGAATCTCTGGAGAGACCTAATCTTTACTGAAATTAAGAGTTAGAGCCACAGAGGCTTCCAAAGAGGTTTAACAATAGAATATTTGTAATACTTGCCATAAGCACTAGCTATGGTTTCTGACTCTCAGTGAGAAATGCACTTAAAGTCTCCAAGTGGAGATCATGCCGTCCTTCGTCCTCTTCACTATGGCCACATAAAATTAAGAAAAGCATCTCAGGATCTGTTCTTTGCAAGGACTTTTTTTCAGGCCCCATTGTACAAGGCAACATCTTTCTGGACAAACCTGGAAATACTGGAAAGCGGATGTTAGTTCTGGTGGCAGCAGCAGGGAATCACAGAATTGTTAGGGTTGAAGGGACCTCTGGAGGTCATCTGGTCCAACACCAGAGGAAGGTGTCCTCAAGGGCACCTTCACTGGAAGATCACTGCACGGAATTCACCATCTGGTCATGGCCTTCTCCTGACCTTTGCACTTGGGTGAGTTCATGCACTTAAGTGCATTCATGGGCAAATACTGGCAAACTCCTCAGAGTGCTTGTCAAAGTCTCACCATTTGTTACCACATTGCCCAAGGTAACCGCTATGTGCTCAAGTCCCAGAGTATCTTTTCCTGGGGTTACATACAAGCTAGAATTGAGCAGTGGCAGAATAGGCCACAATACTGACTAAATGTTAGATAAAATTACCTTTTCCACAGATTAAAACAATGGTCTGGAAAGATTTTAAGTGTCTAGAGTGGGTCAGACTGCCAGCACCAAGCCTTGATATCCAAATTTACATGATTAGTTGTTAGAATATGTTACGGCATACAACTATTTCTCATTTATACTTTGCATTATTGTATGCCTTGCACTACTTTGAATACAAATTATTTTTACTTTATTAACTGTTCAATAAAGATTTTAAAATAAATCTGTGTATTCCTTCTGGATCAAAGAACCTGTGTAATAACAGTGAAATGTTTCCAAAAGTTTGCTACTCTGCCTCTCAGAGACAGCTGGGAGATATATTTCTAAATGTGTAAGGGTGGTCAATAGCCGATCTCCTTGGGACATATCGCTTTTCAGCAGTGGATACAGTGAAAGAGCGGACTTGTACAGAGTCCAAAACATATAGTTTTATCTTTAAATAAAACTTTTATCTTTTGGGGATAATGATAGAAGGTGACTTACAGTTCTTATTGTTGTCTGTACTTGAAAACATTTAAGTAAATAGAAAATGGGGACTGCAGATTAGGAATTTTTGCAAAAAACCAGATCATATAACAACAAAAGAAACCACCATCACGACAGCCCCTACGAGAAGTCATAGGCACAGGGATTGGGGGTTGATCATTGATGGATGTCTTTTACCTTTTCAGATTCTGTGAGTCCTTGGTCCACTGAAGACAGAGCTTTGCCATTGATTTTGAAAGAGTTAAAATTTCAGCAGTATTTATAACTGCAGAACAGAGATTAATTGTAGCTCTTGGTACATTAAAAATATGCGTAACTATTTCAACCATGAAGTCAACGAAATCATATAGTTGAATTACTGAAGTGCCTCTGAAAAGAACCTAATTTCTCATCTCAAACGATATTCCAAAAACAGAGTAAAAACTCTTAGCACCCTTGAGAGGCGTTACCAAAACCCATCCTATTTTTCCAAGCTCCAAACTGCCGCTGCTATCCAACTGCAGTGTGAAACGCCTCTGCACGGGGCGGACTCCACCTCTGCAAAGGTTCCAGAGTAAAGGTAAACAGAGGCTCGAGCTGAAAGAGGAACCTGAAATGCGAATTTACACAAGGACACCTGAATTCCGAGGGAAAGGCCGGCGCACTCCACGGCCCTCGGGCACAGCGGCTTTTCCCGAGGGGAAAAGCCGAGGGGAAAAGCCGACACCGCCCCCCCACAAGGCGGCCCGGCCGCCGTGCGGGACCGCGGCCACGACCCGCCCGTCGCGCTGCTCCCGCACGGCCGCTCTCCGCGGGTGCCTCGGGGCTACCGTGCGGGGTGGCCTCCTGCGCGTCCCGGCTCTCCGCTGAGTGTCCCCGCGCCTCTTGGCACGGCCCGCTCTCACTGAATGCTCTCGGCAGTAGTTACCCTCGGGCCGCAGAGCCTCGGCCGGCGCGGGAGAGGACCTGTTCCCGGCGCCGGGGGCTTCTTCCTGCGAGCAAGCCAGCGGAAAGGCCGCCGGCAGTGTGCGGTGCCGTGCGGGATGCAGCGGGGGCGCGCCGCTGTCCCCCGGGCGGGCGGCGGGGTTCCCGGCTACCTCGGCATTCGGGGCGCCTTCGCTCCCCCTGGCGCGCCGGGCGGCGCGGGGCTGCTCATAGCTAAAAGCAGGGGCGAAAAGAGCGCATCCGCGCAGCCGCCGAGCGGCCCGGGCGGCTGGGGCTCGGGGCTGGGCCGCGCGCAGGCTTGCCCCAGCGGCCCGCGGACACCTCGCCCCTACCCGCCACCCCGGTCCCCGAACCCGCCCGGACCGCGCCCCCCGACCCGCTCCGTCCCGTCCCGACCCGCCCGCGCTTGGGGGCTCGGCCAAATACGGCCTCGCAGTGGACTCTCCAGGACCGGCGCGGCTGGGGAGGGGGCCGGGGCAGCAAGGCAGCGCTTGGTGGCCTCGCGGGAGAGGCTGCGAGGGTCTTCTGCTCCGCGCACCCCCGCCCGGCCACGGGAACCGCCCGGATGGAAGCCCCCTCCTTTTCTTGATCCCTCGCTCTCCCCTGCTGGCCAGCCGCTGACCCGTTCTTGCCGCCCCCATGGGACTTACTGGCCCCATGGAGACTGACGTAGCGGCTCCCTCTGCTAACCTTTCCACGACTGCTGATGACTTCTATGATGACCCGTGCTTCAACACATCGGACATGCACTTCTTTGAGGACCTGGACCCCCGGCTGGTGCACGTGGGGGGTCTTCTGAAGCCCGAGGAGCACCCACACCACCATGGACATCACCATGGGCACGAGGAGGAGCATGTCCGGGCACCCAGTGGGCACCACCAGGCCGGCCGCTGCCTGCTGTGGGCGTGCAAGGCTTGCAAGAGGAAGACCACCAACGCCGACCGCCGCAAGGCCGCCACCATGAGGGAGCGGCGGCGGCTCAGCAAGGTCAACGAGGCCTTCGAGACCCTCAAGCGCTGCACCTCCACCAACCCCAACCAGCGCCTGCCCAAGGTGGAGATCCTGCGCAATGCCATCCGCTACATCGAGAGCCTGCAGGCCCTGCTGCGGGAGCAGGAGGATGCTTATTACCCCGTGCTGGAGCACTACAGCGGGGAATCGGATGCCTCCAGCCCCCGCTCCAACTGCTCTGACGGCATGGTGAGTGCCCCAGGGAGGACTCCCTGCCACCAAGGTGTGCTGGACATTGTCAGTCCAAACCTGAGCAGGGCAAGTCTCCTCTTCCTGCCTTTCCTATAGCAGCTGCCTTCTGTACCTCTCCAGGCAGAAGACAAAGTCCTCTCTCATGCCTTGAACTCCCACGGCAAAGGGAGGTGGGGTTCCCACATCCCACGATCTCAGGGAAAGAAGAAAAATCTCTTACACACTTTTTTCCAGGGATGAGAAGTTAAGCAGGTCCCCCTGTGTCCTGGGGACTTTGGGAAGCTGCCTGGGATGGGTACATGGGGGCATGGTGAGGTCTGAGCCCTACCTGTGCTCCTGTAGCTCCTGAGGCATCTCTTGTTTCCATCTTCTGCTGTATCATTATCTTTGAATCCTCTACAGATTCAAAGCAGAGAGGAAGGGCCCTCTTGGACATAGTAGTTACATGGGAATCTTGTTTTCTACCATTCATCAGGATAGCAGGAGGAGGGTCTAAGCAACAGGAGTTGTTTTTCTTGATCCATAAGAAAATTGCTCTCTATTTCTCTTCTCACTCACTTCATCCCCTCCATAGACATTTACCAGCAATAGGAAGGAGAATCCAGGCTTTCAGTGCTGTTTGTACATTATGGGGATGGGAGAAGAAGGGTGGGGGCCAGAGGGGGTGTCTCATCATCACATCTTTAGACTGGGACTATAGGTGCAGACTCTGGTCTGATTCTAGGGTGTGGGACACAGTGACTGGAGTGCAGGACAGATATCTGGATGGGATATCAACAGCATTTTAAAATTGGAGTTTGTTTTCTGTGCTCTGGTGGAAATAATCATTACTGAGTTGAATATCTGTGATTATAAGATAGTTGACAGACTGGAAAAAAGATTTACCCAAATGATCCCTCTTCAAAATACAGCCTCTTTTAACACAAAGAGTAATTTCATTAGGGATTAAAGTAATGGAAACAAACATATTGGTCAATGTTTTCGAGATTTTTCTGAACAAAATGGAAATGGGAAAAGAAACTAAAGGAAATACAAAGGGATGAGGGTAGACAGAAGCTTTTTAAGAGGAACTCATGTTTTGAAAAATCTTCAGAAACTAACTAAAAGATCTCATTGCCCTTTCAGTTTCCCTGTTGTAAGCTGAAAATACATGTAGGGCTGTATCTGATCAGAATGCTGGAAAGCCTCATATCATCTGTAAAGCTTCAGCATTTGATGCAATAGTGGTAACTTTCCTGTGGAACAGCTGTGCCACATAAAATATTCTGGGGTGGATCCACTTATCTTTTTCCTCATTCGAAGAAACTACAACTTGACGGCATTTCAGCCAGGACTGGAATGATGGCCTAGACTAAAGATTGAAATACTGGGATTTCTCTAAGTGCAGTGACCTCACTCAGATTTCTCTCCTTTCCAGATGGAGTACAGCGGGCCTCCGTGCAGCTCTCGCCGAAGAAACAGCTATGACAGCAGCTACTACACGGAATCACCAAATGGTGAGTACGTGCCGTAAGGGCAGTGTGGAACATGGAGACAGAGGCAGGCAGTGCAGCAAACTGCCCTGTGCCCGCTCTGTCTCCAGCTGGGCTGAAAGAGGAACCTGCCTTTCCAGCCAGCAAGCTGTTGCTGCCGGGAGAGGCATTGAATTTCCTCTAGATGTATTTGCAAATATGAGGATATCTTATAGCCGCGTTTCCTATTTTGCAAATACAACATTTGGATAAATGTATTTTCCTCTCTGCAACTAAGTTTCTGTGTTTAACCATGTTTTGCATGAAGATTCTTCCTACTCTATGTGTCATTGATCCAAACTGGAGAAATTTCGGATTGATTTCAAATCTTCACTTTCTATGGACTAAGTGAAGCCATGGCCTCAGAGCAGCACATTGTGGTTGGGCCTCTCTTCCATTTTGCAATTACAATCTCTGTTTTCCAATAATTGGCATCCTTCACTAATATTAATTTCCTCTGAATCTTCACATACTCACAAGTGCCTACTAATGTTAAGTACCCACTGGATAATCTGAGCACCTTTTTGTGTGTTTTTTAGATCCAAAGCATGGGAAGAGTTCTGTTGTGTCCAGTCTCGATTGCCTCTCAAGCATTGTAGAGAGGATTTCTACAGATAATTCCACATGTCCTATACTGCCTCCAGTGGAAACTGTTGCTGAAGGGAGTCCCTGTTCCCCCCCAGAAGGAGTGAGTCTGAATGATAGTGGAGCCCAAATTCCTTCCCCCACCAACTGCACCCCACTTCCCCAGGATAACAGCAGCAGCAACCCCATCTACCAAGTGCTGTAAGGGCCAGTCCAGCTGGACTGCACTGAAAACAATTTGCTCCATCTGGCCCTGCTTGAGACCTGCCTTCTAAGATTGAAAAGACTTCTTAAGACTTGTTCCAGTTTTAAAATATCACTCAAAATTCCTTCAAATATATAACTTTTCAAACCTGTATCACTTCAAAATACACATAGTTATTTATTGGTTGTTAAAGTTATTTAATATGACTAGAGATAAAATTGTATACCACGAAATGGCCAATGTTTAATCTGGGCTGTGGGGAATAGGAACCTGGTTGTTGAATGTGGAGGAAAATAGAAATCTAGAACAGCAGTGGCATGAGAGATCCTTCCTATTACTCCTGTTCTGGCCAAAATAAGGTTGTGGACCATTTTTTTTTTAATTTTTTTGTATAATTGTAAATAAGAGTTGCTTTGCAAAAAAAAAAAAAAAAAAGGAAAAAAAGGATAAGAAAAAAAAAGAAATGAAATCAAAAATTAAAACAAAAAGGGGGAAAATTTAAAAATATTTAATATTGCTTGGTTTGTTGTGTCAAACTTTAACTTTATATATTTATACGATGTGATTGCCAAGAATGTTTTCAACAGTATTCTAAATAAAGACCCTTATTTATAAAATCCGTGGTGTTATCTTGACTTTCATTAGGACTTCTAGAATTACTAGTGCCTTTAGGAGTGGTATTAGATTGCTGCCTTGGCAGGAAGAAGATACAGGCTCTGATTCAGCAAAGAAATCAAGAACATGCTTCAGTTGCACTACTTTCACCTACTTTGCATAAATATGTTGCTGAAAAGGGATCTACTTTCCCCATGTTCTATCTTGGTGATTCCTAAACCAAGACCCGAGCATCATAGGTCATTATTAAAGGTATCAGTAAATAAGCATGTTTCTCCTCCTGCCCCCAGAATTTACAATTATATTATAGGACTTGATCTAGTATTAAAACTAGGGATCACAAAAAATTAGACTCTCCAAATTCCAGTGCAGCTACTGAAACTTAAAGTCATACAACAGTATCTCGCAAGACCAAGTACTACCTTTTTGGACAAATGTTCCCATTTTTCATTCAACTTCTAATTTTCAAGTGTTTGTACCACACTCATGTATTCTCAGGTACTAGAAACTAATTGCAAAGGATTTTTTGTCATAAAGTTCAAGTTATAGATCACAGTTTTCCTCAAGTTCAGATTGGAATTTAGGCCAAAGATAGGCAGTTTTAATTTGGATTTGAACTTTATGCATCTCTGGCAGCACTGCTCCAGGGATTTACTTCTTGTTTAGAGCTCTCTAAAAATAACCAGTGGGCTGTGTTTCATTCAGTATATATGTGTAACCTTGAAAGCTTTCCATGCAACTGAAAAATGTTAAGCCCTGAGCAGGTTGTCATTGGAAAGTAACAATCAGAGCACTTCTGTGCATCTGGATAAGAATATCCAGCAGCTACAACCAGTGTGAAACAACCTATGATTTATGGCTTTTGTATAAACATAACAGTAAAATAAAATGAAAAACACACTGAAAACCAATTTAGATATCATCATCAGCTCTAAATACTCTGATGACAGATTATCATTGTATTCTCTGTTAAGTCACTATTAAAAAGGGAATTTGTACAATTCTTACCTTTCAAGCAGGAAAAGTAAAGAGGGAACAGCTATTTCCAGGGAATATCTCTGACTCCTTTAATCATGTATGGCCTTGAAGATCAATGTTCTGTGGAGAGGGGCAAGCTGCCCTGTGTTGAGCAGAGCAGCGCAGTTGCTTCTCCTTCTTCCTGAGGCAGAGTCGTGCTTCAAGCTTGCTGATCTTCCCTGTCCCAGAGGCACAGAAAAGGTAGCAGCCATGGGGATTTCCTCCACATCCAGATGCTTGTGCTCATGGTTGATGATAAATCAGTGTTGAGGTTCAGGACCATTCGGTGGAGCAGGCCAGACTCCCACGGATCGGAGGGGACTCCAAGGCAGGACTGTCCCCTCGGTATCTTCAAAGTCCAACCTCGTAAAGGTCTCCTATTGATTTCACTATGGGCAGGAAACACTCCAGCCCACAAAGATTGAGCTTATCCCTTTCATTTTTCCAGTAAAAATAAAAATCAAATGAATTTGAGAATGTGCTAATTCATACTAGCATGATACAGGAGGGTGTCTACTAAGGTCAGAAAAATGGCCCAGGTTAAGTTGGATGCCTGTATCACTAACTTACAAACACTAAAGAGAGACAGTTGCCTCACAAATCAGGGCCTCACACATCACTAATAACATTTTCATTGCCTTCAGAAAACACCTGATCAGGCCCACAATACAAAAAATGCTTTTGTGAAATATTAAAGATCTTATCATCCCCATATAATTTGAGGTTGGTAAAAGTATCAATTTTACTGTCATTAAATGGCAACCAAAAAACATTTTGCCAGCTCAGGAACTACAGAGGCTCTGTATATACTGGCAGCACACAGTTTATGCCTGCTTTGCCACAGCACCCCATTATGTGGGACACAACAGGGCGTACCTGGCTGTAAAGCTGGCACGGCAGAGCGGGCACAGGGCGCTTGTGCTCAACAATGTACACGTAGTTCCATGTGAAGTCATGTATATTGCATTTCACTGATTTATTTTAGCACCCAAGTTTCCACATACTGATGTTAATGTTACAACAGAGAACAGGCATTTAGCACATCCCAAAATAGATGGATGGATGATGAAGAAAAAATATTCATAGATTTCCTATGCAGAGCCCACCTTTCTTCCATTGATGTCACTGAGAAAAGTCCACTGGAGTAGGGCCAAAGGCTATCAGTGCCAATAAATACATTTTTGGGTTAAAAATATATTTATTTTGGGACTTAAGTAAGGAAAATTGTTCCCTGTATTATTTCTTCCTGTTTCTTTCTGAGGTAATATATTTAAAACAAATGCCTATGGCTTCTCTACTCCCCCTGTGCATCAAGAGGACAGCATGTTACTGACAGAAATATATCCCAGTCTATGACTAGATATTTTGCAGAGCTTGAGTTTAGTTCTGACAGACCTAGGATCAAATGTAAGACTGATTCAACATTTACAAACTTTGTCTTGTAGGATCAGCCCTGAATGCTTATATACATCTTCAGGAGCCCAGTTTAACAATCAAAGTCCAGCCTGTCTTGGTCTACAGAAACACTCCAGCATGGGCTACAAACAAATAGTCTGAAATCTTCAGTTTATGCCACACAGGTTCCAGTCCAATATTCTGCAGGATGCAGAACCTAAAGAAAGATCATCTGAGTTTAAAAAATCTGAATCCCGCAGATTGCACCAACACGCAAAGCCTGGGTGAAACTGGGGGTGACAGCAAACCAGATCATTCCTTACCTCAAGCTGCCTCAACAGGACAGTAAAGAGCCTACCAGAAAGGGGGTTTGGAGCTCTTCACTAAAGATATTACAATTATCTGGTGTTTCATATGGAACACTACTTCCCAAGGGAAAGTCATCCAGATACAGTTAAAGGAAAGTAGCTGTCTTTGAACATAACAATAAGTGCGTATTTTAGGAATGTTTGATTTAATTTGGTAACTTAGGAAAGCACTGCATGACAAACCTAATATTACTGGTTTGTCTTATTCAAACTATTGCTATGGAAAAAGTGAAGAGGAATAAATTTATACTTCACTTATATATGCTAAATGCTCTGATTTTAGATTTTATCAGGTAATTTGCATAAATGAAAATGAAGATGATCCTTTTTCTACTTTGAATATTTCACAACAAAGTGCAGTAAAGTTGCTGGGTTTTCAAATAGCAATGTTAAACGCCATTTCCCATATTACCATTGAAACTGCTACAGAAATTTTTCACATTCACCTGAAGATGCAATTTTAGGTAAAAGATATATGAACTATTTGTGATACCATTTTTTCCTTTAAAAATATTTTGTCACCTGTATCCAAAAATATTAAAGAAATATTAAGTTGACGGTTGCTTTGCACCAGATGCTGCCCTTCTAAAATGACTTGTCATTTTCAACTCAAGATAAAGACCTTACAAACCCCCATGAATGTAGAAGCAAAAACAGTTTTCATTTTACATTTCATATTTTGCAGAGATATTTGAAATGTTCAAATTATGCAAAGGGCAAAAACTGCTCATTTTACTCATAAAAATAGTATTATCATCTTCAGAAGAACTACATCTTCAGAAGACATTTGTACCTCATACCCCATAAATTTTAATGAGAATGAATTAATATTTCCCATTTCTTTAAAAAATTTTAATTATTTCCTTGAAATCAGTGGCAAAACTTCCAACTTTAGTAGGAATAGTTTCAAACTATTGCACAGAACACTGTCTGAGATAATGTTCAGATAGCAGTGCAAAGCCATGACAAACCCATTGTTGTGCCCCTTTGCTTGTGCTCTGGTCACTGACCCGCCTGTATCACAAGGCCTTCAGATCCACAGATCCCCCGAGCACAACCCTCTGAACAAGATGCCAGACTTTAGTGCTCACCTGATCTTGAAAATACAAACCAGAAACTATCCCCATAATAGCACTGAAAGCCTACAACAGTTCCAAAATGTGTGGCTGACACGGAGCCTGTGATAGCAGGAGATGGTATGAAGGTCATCGCGCATAACTCGCATGTGGCAATCTTGGCTTCGCAAGCAGTAGGTGGTAAAATGGTCTTTGTACAGTCAGAGTGCAAATCTCTGACAACACGTCCTAGAGATCGTCTTGTGAGGCATATCCAAGTACCTCATTAAGCACTATTTACTAATGCTTATCAGCTCGCCCTCCCCCAGCCTTTCAAATCACTTGTTTTCCAGTAAAACTGTTGAACAGTCTAGACTTCCCCTCATGATCAATGCAGCGTGCTCCCCTCTCAACAGGTTTGTTGCACAACTGGGAATGTCATTAAGTGGAGACCTTTCAATATTTGAGATTTCAGGGCTATTGAGGGAGAGAATGGTCTGTAGCATAATACAGAAAAGCTCCCAGATAGTCCTTTCCCTCTCAGATCCCACCAGGAATTAGGAAAATGTCTGGCATAGAGCCACTTGGATCAGTAAAAGGAGCGCAGAAGTTTCCCTATGGACCCAGAAATCTACCTATTGGATGCACAGACACTTCTGAATACAGACCTTAACATTGTAACTTAATGATGAAAACTGACCTATTCTGTAATCACTGGGTGATAGGAAACCTCAGGGTTTTCCCAACCATACAGTCAGCGTGGCACTGAACTCCAATTTTCTTTCTAAAACATCAGTAACTTTATCTTCTACAAGCATATTAACATCAACAAGTGTGCTATTTTATGTAATAATTAATAACCTCATATTTATCAATAGGGAGGCAAACACTGTAAGTATTTATATAAAAAAGTACTAAAAACTCTGGCAGACAATAACCTAGAAGAGTGAGGGAGATTAATCAGAAGACTGAGGGAGGTTGTAATTTTGGTTGGGGGGGTAGTGGTTTTTTTTTTTGTTTGGAGTCAGATTCACTCCGAGGTCTGTGTCTCAGCACACTTACCTAGTGCTGCATGTCTACGGCAGTAAAAGGGGGTCTCCCAATCTCCACAGTCCTCCCTAACACATCTGAACTCACCTTGAGCCTTTTTTGGTCCAACAGCCACATCTGCTGGGCAAGATGTAAACTGCATTTCTCCCTGAAATTGTCACTTGGTGAATTCCATGTTCTATCATCTTTCTAGAATGGAAAATTTGTTGGTGCAGAAACAGCAAAAATATTTACAGTCTTCAGTCAGCACCTGGAGCCCCCTACACTACGAACAGCAGGAAAAATATATTGGGAAAGCCAAACTCTTCCCTACCACGCACCTTCTACAAAAACACAGAGGAAAAATATGTAGGAATAGTATAATTTGAATTTTTTTTAATAGTGTGCAAATTTGGGGGTATTTTATTTTGTTTTAAGTAAAAAAGAAAGACGAAAGGGAGAGAGAAAATGAAAGGTCTTTGAAGGCGTTGTAAGGCCTGAGCAATTGTCCCGGGGGAGACAATTTGCTTACCAGAAGGCAGGTGGAGCAGATGCACAGGAAGAGGAGATGACAGCAAGACCACACTGCAATCCTCTGGTGACCAAGTCCCTCAGTAGGGCACAAATCATGGCCAGCAGATCGAGGGAGGTGATTCTCCCCCTCTACTCTGCTCTGCATCCAACTCTGGGCCTCCCAGCACTGGAAGAACATCAACCTGTTCGAATGAGTCCAGGGGAGGGTCACCAAGATGATTAGAGGGATGGAGCACCTCTCCTACGAGGAAAGGCTGAGAGAATTGAGATTGTTCATACTGGAAAAGAGAAGGCTCCAGGGAGATCTAATTGCAGCCTTCCCATACCTGAAGGGAGCCTCCAAGACAGATGGAAAGGGACTATTTTCAAGAGAATGTAGAGACAGGACAAGATGGAATGGCTTCAAACTGAGAGTAGGTTTGGATTAGATATTAGGAAACAATTCTCCACTTGAGGGTGGTGAGGGACTGGAACAGGCTGCCCAGAGAATCTCTGGATGCTCCATCCCTGAAAGTGTTCAAGGCCAGGTTGGATGGAGCTCTGATCTAGTGGAAGGTGTCCCTCTCCACATCAGAGGGGCTAGAACTAGATGGTCTTTAATGTCCCTTCCAACACCAACCATTCTGTGACTCATTTTATGATTCTGTGAAGTCACATTGGTGTGCACAGTAACCCCCACCCAGCACATAGGTATAGAATAGCACAAGCTGAGAAACAATCCTACCCATTCGGAAAGACCATTTGAAGCCATATAAGGGAAAGGTAAGTAAGTGTAAAGGGGACTACCTAAAGATAACCTACATACTGAAGTATTAACCCAGCATGTTAATTTATTTCTTCCAGAGTTGCCCTGACTGTTGCATTTAACATCTCTCTTGGAAGTGCTTCAAACTAAATTCCTTTCTTTTACATTGATACTTTACTTCTGAATCCTAAACCAAATAAAGCAATACCTTTCTGTTATGAATGTCTTTGCTTCTTTTATGCCACCTGTGGGTTTCCTGAGGCTGGAGCCTACATTGTCCATGTGCCTGTGGTACTAAGAGGTACTTTTGATTGCTGCTGCTTGCTCTAGTGTAAAAGGAAAGTACATTATTACTAACAAGTAGTGCGTAAGCTTTTCTCCAGACCACCGGAGGGCAGCATTTCCATGAAAAAGAGGACTTGGACATCTTTTCTTTAGTGCATACATTTTTATTTTTCCTAAACTTTCATATCTAACTCTTCCTCAGCTCAAGTAGAGAGTATCATTTCACAGCAAGACAACTGAAATTAATGAGCCAAATCTCTACCTAGTGTAAATTCATCAGTCTTATTGGCAGTTGACACATAAGGTTACCCTTATCTGTTGGAATTATCACAGCAAGTACAAACTCATGTTTTGAGTTTGGATGCTCAAAGTTGCATTTTTATGTGAAAAACCATAGGCTTGTTGGAATGAAGACCATCATAAAGCAAAGCTGTTATACAACAGCTTGTAAAGGGAGACCTTCAAACAGGGCATGTAATGCTCTCAATTGCAGACTAATACCATAGAAATACAAATGTATGCAGGGAGGTACACGTGTCACACATGTTCCTCTGCATGGAAAAGGTCATACTTACATACCTTTGTTCCTTTTGGAAAGGAAGCATGGTTATGTGCTAGGCACACATGCTCTACGCTCTCAAAAGCTTCTCTCTACAGAATTACACACTTGAAACAGCTTGCACTTGAAAGCCAGCTGCACAAAATGTAGTCCCAAACATGCTTTTCAAAAGCTTCACAAATCCCAATTACATTAAGCGATATGAAAATAAGCAACAAAGTAATGTGCCTAATTAACAAAGCTAGAGATGGAGCCAGCCATTTAGTTTGAAGTACTTCCAAGAGAGATGTTAAATGCAACGGTCAGGGCAACTCTGGAAGAAATAAATTAACATGCTGGGTTAATACTTCAAGCTCTGTGGGAGTAAAAAGTGTGTGTAGTGAAAGGAAACAAAGGTAAAAATATCACAGGGTGCTAGTTTGTTTGTTTGTTTGCCAAGGACACTTTAGCTTTGGCCATTTATTGTTCTTCATGGTATGCTAGAAATTATGCAAGAAGGCGTGAAAGTATCAGCATTGTGTCACTGGATTTCCTAAATTTATCTTTTCCCTATCTGTTAAGTCTTAGCTCAAGGTCAGGAGAAACAACCATTTTGAGTGAAGGAACTATGAGATAAGACACATTCACGAAAAATACTTTAATGGTGTTCTTTTACCTTTAATACTATCTGCAACCACAGCCTAAAAGATTCCTCTCACCACAGGACTTCTGTGAGCAATTATCTCTGGTGGCTTGTTCAGAGAATACCCTGTACATGTCTTTTGTTCCACAATAGTAGTTGTTTTCTGGTCCCCATAGCTAAGAACTGACTGATTCTAAATCTTAGATACCTGTCATTGGGTAAGCTCAGGCCATCACAAACTCTCAAGTTCCAGCAAGCAGTGTGGCTTGAATCTGTTCCAGTACTCATCTGTTGGCAGCTGTTTCCATCTGCTCCTTCTTGAACCGTTCTGCTCAGTCCCTGGGGAAGTGCAGAAAGATTGTCACGCAATGAACTTGCTTGTTGTGAGGTGGCTGCTCATGTTTTACCCGAATCTGTCATTTCACCTCGTCTGCTCTCTGGCCTTTTTTTGCCATAAGAATTCTGAGTTCTGTTGCGCATCAAAGGGAAAAAAAAAACCCCAACACCTATTCCTAGATGTGGATGACAAAATGTTATTCCTTCTTTAAAGTACAAATAATTATTTTTAAAAAGAGATACAGAAAAGATTGATCAGATCACTTAATCCTCACAGCTGCTAGGTACGTAGTGATTCCTGCATGTATGTTTTGTAGCTAAACATGTCTGACAAATCTTTGCTTTGTAATGAGGGAAGACATATGCCCTTCAAGCACTCCATGACCATTAACTGTGGCCTTGTTTGTTTTTGTGGTTAAACACAAAGTGTAGGAAAAAAAACAAACCAAAAATGACATTTTCTGTTTTAGACACCAGTGGTTAGGTTTCCAGACTTGCAGCTCAGCCTTTAGGAACTTTGTTTGACTGAGCAAATGTCTATGTGCATAAGGCTCCTCTATTAATTTATCCTATTGCTATTTATGTACTAGTTAACTTGATAGCTACAGACTAATATTAACTGACCAGAGTGAAGCAAAAGGTTTTACTTTTTCTTAACAAAGATAATTAGTTTTATATTTTCATCTCTGAAAGTTTTAATTCATATTTTCATATACCATCTCTAGCCTGATTTCCTACTGGACCAAATTGTCCTCAAATCTCTTGGGCCTCCAAACAGGTATGCCTGAAAACTCAAACTTTAGTGTGCCAAAACATCCTTTTTTATTTTTTTCTTGCAAAGCACATCCCTAAATATAAGCAGCATTCTAAAGATCCTACTCAGTCTTAGACTGGGAGGTGAGAAATACTCCATAAGACAAGCAATACAACACAACATGGAAACAAAGCTGAAGAAAATTCCATTAGTAACCCAAATGCAATCATCTGGATTTTGACCTAACCAGAATTATACATATTTGTGGATACATAGGCGAAAACACCTCCTAAGGACTGTATGAAGCAGACACTCAGGAAAATTGACAGCAATTTCATTGACTTCCCACATCACCTCTTCTGTGGTGCACTGTCCTTTGGAGCATACATCTCTCTGCTTGGACTATGCAGTAGCCAAAATGGGCCACAGAAGTACCACTGTAGTACTTCTACCTTTCCATATAATGAAGGGTTCTTAAGGGGTTTGGCATGATAAAGCAAACAAAAAGCGTCTTTGCCCACATCCTGAATTACTACTGCATGGGCAATCTTTTTCTCCACTTTTTAACAGGCAGGATGACTATAAGCTGGAGAACAATTTTAAAAGAACCTGTAGAAATCTATTTTATTTTTTATTACAGTCTGACTAATTACAAAGAAAAAAAAAGGCCTTTCCTTTGGATTTGAGAACTGGACACCACTTTTCTCTTATTCCTTCATAGGAAAGCCAGTAAACATGTTATTGCAGGCTGTCTTATAGGATGAGAATCCATCCTAGAAAAACAGAAAGGTCCAATTTTGCATGAGAATGGAGCATAACTGAAGGAAGACCCACTTTGATTTCTTGTTGCCAGCTCTGAATATCTTGTCCCATTGTGATCTTCCTCTGCTTTCTTGTTATTCCCCAGTCCCTTCTACTGTCTACCTAGAGGCAAAGACTACAACTGCAGAACGTGGCAGAATCCACAGATGAATCAGACTGAGTCAGTAAACAATGACTAAAATGCAGTCTCATGGGAACAAACATATCAGTATGCTTCTTAACCTAAACCATTTAAATACAAGCCTGCTGCAAATCTAATACATTACCAGGAATCCAAGCCACAATCTGGAGGGATGGGACAACTCTTTTGCACTGAGGCTCCTATAGAATGCTTTCCCAGGTCCTGAAAACTCTGGGTAGAGCATCTTCCTGCTTTCTGGAGAACAGAGACCATTCATTATAGTTTATGCCAGCAAGAGAAGGCTGAGGACAAGCTGATAGAGGTGCTATCCCTTCACTCTTTCCTTTAATCTAGCTCTCAACACCTCATTTAACTGGAACAAAAGGCTGCTGTTAATGCTGAGCCACAGGCCTAGGCATGAGACAGGATCAGGAAATCTGCATTCCCAGCAGCTGGCCCAAGATTTGTGACAGAAGGTGGATTCTGCTTTCCATTCACTCACACTTATATTGTATAAATCCTGGTTATTGACAAAAGAAATGCAGCAGATTTCATCTCCAGTGCCAATTATTTAACTAGCATCACTGGAACTATTATACTTTATTTCTCTTCATATGCAGCATACAAATAATTACTTCAACAGGATTAAATGTCACATTTCACGGGACTGGCTGTGTAAATATTTACAAAGCTAAAGAACAGCAAAGACATCTCAGAGTTATTGATTCATGTCAAATATTGAGAAGCTGGGTTAATCAAGGGATTTAAGCAATGCTTTAAACTTTGAGTCAGCATTGTTGAGATTTATTTAAACTACTTTTGCCTTTCAACATCTAAAGTTTTACAAATCGTTTATAACAATAAAGATTTACAGGCCATTTTCCCATCTGCTTTTCTGAGAACATTTCAGTTACTATTGTGAACTCAGAGTAGGCTGAAGAAGTAATAACAGCTGTGAAAAGTGAATCATTACACAAAAACAA
The DNA here is from genome assembly GCF_001715985.3 of Manacus vitellinus. Classification (NCBI taxonomy): domain Eukaryota; kingdom Metazoa; phylum Chordata; class Aves; order Passeriformes; family Pipridae; genus Manacus; species Manacus vitellinus. The sequence goes on along the minus strand of NW_021940291.1, from coordinate 3,036,975 downwards.
AGTTCTAATTTCAATTTAAAAAGTGAAGAAAGAAATTTTCTAATTGTTAGAGAAATAGTCAGCTGATGGGCAAGCACATACATTGTATAAAATAGAGAATGTTCCATACTGCTCGGTCAGAAACAGACATTAATATTTATTTTTTTCCTGGTTAAATGAAAAAGATACACTTGCAGCACTGAGAAGTGCATGCTTTTTTCAAGAAAAGACTAGCACCTCCTGTTCTGTATTCTGTATATAGTAGATGTGAAATACATATGTCTGTATCTATGTGTTTGTGTCTGTTGCTATGTTCATGCACCTGCAAATTGGCTGAGCTTTTAAAAACATAATGACAGCATTAGTAGAGTTTTGTTTTCAGAAAAAGCTGCCTAGGTCAGTCTAAAAAACTCAAGGACCTTTTAGGCCTGCCCAAAACAAATAATCTAATAAAATAAAGCCAAATCTCTAGCCCTTTCTGAAACTCTAGCCACAGTACATGTTAGGAGTTAAATAGCTCACACCTATGTGTGCTCTTTCAGAAATGAAGACCCAAGCCCTCAGGATGGCTGCTCTCAGCTCATAGTGACACAACTTTACCAGCTTCCATAAGCATGTTTTGTTATGCGCTGCCACAAAAATTCCAACTGTGTAAGCTGAATTTTCCTGATCACCAGCTGCCTTTTTTTTGCTGGATCACACCTAGATCAGCAGGAAGAAGACAAGAGACAAATCTATACCCTTCCTTTAAGTCCACATTGTAACAAAGTGGTGCATTAGCCAAGCTGTGTGCCTGATTTCAGATACTTAAAATAGACTTTGCAGTGATTTAGCCCCATGATTTCTTGATAAACAATTATTTCTATTTTGGGGAATGCCTCATCAAACACAAATCCTGACAATTTTACTACAGCCTTGACTAGAGGATGTGCTCCAAGAGAAGCACAGTGTCTGACCCATTCCAGCTACATGCTGGATTCAAGCACGTGTTGGGGGTGAGACAGAAAACTCAACAGTTGTTTACAGTGTTCCCTGCCCTTTTTGCCAGGAAGAAGCAATCTTCTCTTTCCCTACAGGAAAGACAGTTTGGAAACACCTCTAGTCCTTTAGCAAGCAGCAGAACACTCCTTCCACCACCTTGTCTTGCTCGTGTGCACCATTCCCATCATTTTATCTGCTTGGTTCCGTCTCCCATAAATTTTCAGCAAAACCAAATGAATTCAGGTGGGAGTTTCTCTCAGTTAATGGAGTGAGTAAAGACCAATGATGATCTCTATCATGTCACAATATTACTTCCATTTTTTTCCAGAGCAACTTCCATTTATCTCACAATTTGATATGCACTTTCTGAAGGATCCCAAAGGAATTTGCAGATCAAGAAGAACCTTCACTCGGAAATGTCAGCCCAGTACAAATGGATGAAAAACAAATGCAACTCAGCAGGCAGAGCACAGTAAATACTTCTCAGCTCAAAGCAAAGCCATGCAACAGTTGAAGAACATGGATGAACATGAAGTACATATTCAAGCAAAAGTGAAGTAATTAAGAATGAAAAATCTAGATATAAAAATTCAGGAACTAGCATTTAGCCATCACTTCTGCTGCTCTGGTTACTCTCATTAAAAGCATCAAGACTTCTTTGCATCAGGCTTTGGGCTACACAGCTCTTCAGACATGCAGCACCTCTATGACTCCTGCAGTCAACATTAAGCACCAACCCACAGTTTTCTCCTCCATTCTCATTCTTTCTGTGGAAGGCTTTCATTCAATTAATGACAACTCAAAGGGGCAAATCTAACCTTTCAGGAAAGTAATATCATCTATGCAATTGCAGTTCCTTGATTTTCAAGGACAAAATGACTACATTGCATGCTGAAATGCATCCCAGCTTTCCATTTGAAGACCTCAAACCAAATGATTTACAATGATCAGTGTTAACAGATAGAGCAATTCACAGTATGATGTAATCTAAAACTGATAAAGAACTGCACTGAAATACTGTTGTCATGAATTTAACGCAAGAGAGCACAGGCTGAATTATAGCATTCATATATTGCACAACTGGTGTTCCAGCCCTGGTTGTCTTTTGTTTTGAGTTTATAATTCTTACAAATAACTCTCTCCCTCTCAGCTTCCTCTAGCTTTAAAAGCATTTTGAATGTGCTCTCCAGTTGCATTCATAGTTGTGCACAAAGTCACAGGTTCTCTCAACATCCTTTTTCCCCTCTTCAAATTGTTACAATTGGTACACATTTTTCTCTGAAGATAAAGTGACTGATGAACTCAGAGCTAGGCTTAAATTTTAAGAGTGAGAGCTTCGTTAGCTGTCACTATTGCTGGTATCCTCACCAGGAATATTTATGAAGGAAGAGGCTAAAGAGGTGTTTAGAATCAGGTACTCTTGATACACTAATAAAGCACCAAAGCATACAGCTCCTTACGTGCAACTTTGTGCCTATGCAGTTCTGTCAATCCAGCATCTTCTGTAAGTGGTAAAATGTCTTCATGAAAAATAAAACCAATTTTTAAAAAATTAAAATTTCACTTCAAATATATGAGTTACTAAGTTTAGGAATGCTAGGGAATATATGCTCAGTCATCTCACACATTGAGAAAAAAGCTCCTTTGGAGTTAGATAGAAATCACTGCAGTTGTCAGCTAAAGCAGTGAGTAGAGAATAGGAGGATTAACAACAGTGAACCCACACTAGCTATTTTTTAGTTTGTAGACATAATTTAGACTTCCGTTTAAAAGACAACCTGCCTTTCATTGTATATGATTACCTGGGGATGCTGAAGTATAGGGCAGCAAAGGTGAACCCAGTACACCAGATACAGAGGTGAAAGAAGGACTCAGTCTTCCTGTGTCATCAGAACACAGGAGAGGTCACAGTGAGGTGACCTAACACGAGTGATAAAATTAGTAAGGGGACTCGCTCTCTTTTTCTGCTACACAGTAGTTTAAAAACTAAATAATATCTATGGCTTGAAGTTATTCTTCCACCGTCACCACTAAATATGTTGATTTAGAAGAACAGCTAAGGTTATAAGTAGACCAAATGACTAAGGACTGCTCAAAATGCATATATACTCTCCTGGGTAGTAGTTGAGCAACTCTGGCCTCTCAGAAGGCTCCCACAAGGAAGGCCTTCAGAGAGACCTTTCTAAACTCTACAGCTTATTTTCTCCACTTATGCCAGGTTTTAGTCAGCCCCAGCTCAGTGTAGATGATCATCAAAATCTCTCACCAGTTATTAAAATGAACTCAGGAAACAAAATGTATTTCCAAGGCTAATAGCTTTTAATACATTTTAAAAAATTCTGATAACACCACCTGCTGCTATACCAGAATCCTTTTCCAAACTGACTGTCAACTATTTGCATAACCTACTAACTCTGTGCCTACAGAGGGCTCCCAGCACTATTAAGTTGGTTTAGTTCTTTTTAACATGCAAAACTTAGTAAGGTTAATTACTAAGTTAACTTAAAATGACAAGTGGTATCACAGAAAAACTAGATAATTCCTGGACTTACACATCCACCTTCACGTTAAGTCCTCCTTAAAGATGCTGAACATAAACCAGATGTTTAAACATTTAAAGGTGTCAAACATAAACCAGAACAAAATACAGTTATAATACTGTTATTTTTCAGTGGGACTAGAAGGACAGAAGTGCCACTGTATTGTTTGGGATTAACCAAACTTCCATGGAAGTTTTCTGTCTGCAAATTAGATCTTGGAAAATTAGTTGATTTGTTTTGCCTGTCATAGTCCAAACATTTCTAATTATAGAAAGTTATTTTTTTAAATTAAGCTAGAATTTTATATCATTATATGGCAAGCTTAAAGCAAGACTTTGCTCACAGTACCTGCTAGACTGTCTTAAAACTTTCATTTCATGCAAACCAGCAACCACCTACCTGGTGGTATCAGCTATCACTAATCAAACAAATGCCAATCATGCTATAGTCTACCATGCAAAGCAAAGTCTTTGTGTCTTAATATGCAGTTATTTTGTGCCCCAATCCTTGTTAAATAAAGATATTATTTTCTAATACTTTCCCTCTCAAGCTTCAATATAAGCTTCAAACATGATATCTTTCATCTTCTGCAACAAAGTAATGTATAAACTTCACGTTCCAATTTATATTTCTAAAAGATCTTCCATTTCAGTAGCTATCTTGCTCCAGATCTCACAAGCTCCTGTTCGCCCATCAATCTCTGATTTGGGGTCCTCTCATATGTCTTTTGAAATATCCAACTCTTTTGTCTCTACTAACACTCCTTTTTCAATTACAGCTTTAGTATCTTCAAAGAAACCTTGCAGGTCACTTAAGCGTGGCCTCCTCACCTGAGTCCAGGAAAACTATCTTTAAACAAGCTTTTTAGCTTTTAATATATACTTTCAGATGACTTCTGAGGTTCTGTACCACTCTCTTTCAGTTCCCCAGACAAGAAGGAAAATCCAAGCAACAGAAGCTGCATGATATCCCTTTCATCCCCACAGTCACCTTAGTTTCCAACACTGAAATTCTTAAAGAGAATTCAGGGGGGTAAGGTAACATGGAAGGCAGGAACTAATGAGCTGGGAAAGAGCCTCTGGAGTTGTGGATGTGACCAGAAGGACCCACTAGACTAGGATTTAGAGGCCCTTAACTTCTTTCCTGGATTACCTGCCTTCCTCAGCATTCATAACTCTCAAAATCTACTCTACGGTGCTTTCCCATTGATCCCCAGATCTATTATTATCAAAAGGAGTGCCTTACTATGATTAAAAAATAATTTCCGTGTGTATGATTTCTATCAGTGAGTGAACGTCCTCCTCTCCTTTCTTAAGGCCAGGCTTGGGTTCACAGACATACCCTCTTCTCCCTCTGTGGGCTCAGGCTGGCAATTCTCAAGGACTTTAGAAAGTATTTCTGTACTTGTGATTCTCATATTCTCCCTCTGTCATCAACCTTTCTGCCTCTGTTCAGTCCCAGTGCTCAAGTGGCTGTCTGGCATCTCTTCGTGGAAATTTTGTCATCAGTTTTTGCTAGCTAAAATGCAGAGTTGCCTTGACTTAGCCTCACTTTCCCTTTTCTCTTTCACTGCTGCTGACAACAGTAACATACTCCCATTGCTAGTGTCCTCTCTCCCCTTTCCCAAGAGTCACAAACCAGGTCCCAGGCCTTCCTTCTACCCCATCAGCTTCAAGACCAATCTGTTACCATTTTCACTGATAAACTGCTGGTTAGACCCCTTTGGAATATCCTACCACAACTACTGCAAAGTTTTTCTTCTCTGCATCCCAAACATGCAATGCTCTTTTGCAACCCAAAGAAGTGGTGGGTGGCCAAACACCTCTTCTCACAAACCTGACCACACCGCTAGCTCTTTGACAGCCCTCCACTTGTTCCTCACCTACTGTTCCCACACATCTGAATCTCTGTCCTTCTTCAAAGCTCAACCTAACTGCATTCCTCTAGTCTACACTCTACTGTTAAGCATAGTATTGTCCCTACCACTTCTGCACTCCAGCAGTATTCCTTAACCATGTACCCTTCAACTGTATGTTTCTCCACTCTATCCATTCATCATGACATGACCTCCCATGATCAATCCACAATGGCTCAGCTCTTCAGGCTCTCCCATAAGTCCATTCCTCCTGAGATGCTGGCAGCAAATAAACCAAAACACAGGGGGTGTCTACATACCTCTGTCACTTCCCTTCCACACAACCATCTTCCTGCTGTTCTTCAAGCTCCTCACAAACCAGGAACCGGATTTTTCTTTTAAACGTCCCTTGGCGTTCATTGTGAATGAAAGAGAACAAAAAAAGAATAAACAACACAAACCCAAATTGCAACTTCCTACCAACAACAGTGTCAGGAAAGAAACAAGCGAACAGTAGGAAAAGCAGGAGAAAAGATGGAGAAGTGGAGCAGATATGTAGGACCATGTAAAAGCGTGATAAGAAATGACAACCCCTGGGCACCCCCGCTCGTGATATGAGAAATCTATGCCTGGGTTGATCTTGAGTTTTGCCCTTCAGCGAGTCCAGTTCCGGCAGGACGAGCACAACCGTGACTCACTTCAGTGGTGCTTGAGAGGGTCACTCAGAGCGCAGCGCGGGGCAGCACCGCACACGCGAAGGAGACCCCCCAATGGGGACTTCCCGCTGCGGGAAGGAGGCCGGCG